>NC_088345.1:24815000-25415000 GCF_036884655.1 Musa acuminata AAA Group
GTTTTTGAACGAACGCAGCTTTTGGTTTTTAAATTATTGTAAGATTTCCGCTGCACTAATTCACCCCCCCCTCTTAGTGCTCTCGATCCTAACAATTGGTATCAGAGCGGGGTATTTCTCATTTCGGATTTACACCCGAGAGAAATGACTTTTCAAGAGGGCTGTTCGGTCTTTCGTCCACCGTTCTTTAACGGATTGGACTACACTTATTGGAAAACTCGAATGAGAGTTTTCTTAATTTCTCTAAATCTGGATTTATGGAATATCATTGAAAACGGTTTTCAACTTCCCTCCAAACCAATGAACGAATGGTCGGTTTTGGAGAAGAAGAATTTTTCTTTAAACGCAAAGGCTATGAATGCCTTATTTTGCGCATTGGACAAAAATGAGTTCAATCGGATTTCTACGTGTGAAACGGCTTTCGATATTTGGCGCACTCTTGAAATCACGCACGAGGGAACTAGTAGAGTCAAAGACTCGAAAGTTAATATTCTACTGCTTGATTTCGAGCTTTTTCATATGAAACCAAGCGAAACCGTTGTTGACATGTACACCCGTTTTACGGATGTCGTCAATGGTTTAAAATCACTTGGTAAAAGCTTTTCGGATTTTGAACTCGTTAACAAAGTTTTGCGCTCACTTTCTAAAACTTGGGATTCAAAAGTAACTGCTATTCAAGAATCGAAAAACTTGAACCATTTTCCACTTGAAGAACTAATTGGTTCATTGATCACATATGAAATGACGTGCAATGCACGTGAAGAACTTGAGAACCACCTTCCAAAGAACAGGAAGGATTTGGAACTCTGGACAAATGAATGCCACTTGAGCGATGACTCAAGTGATGAGGACAATGATGAACAAACCAACCTTCCAAAGAACAGGAAGGATTTGGGACATAGAACATTTGAAGACCACTCGAGCATAAGCTCAAGTGATGGTGAACTTAAAATGAAACGAAAATTAAAAAGCAAAAAGAATGGAACTACTTGCTTTAAACGCAAGAAGAAGAACAAAAATTGGGATGAATCGAGCTCCTCCGAAGAAGAGAAAGTCAACAAAAGCAAGGCGGCAAACTACGCCTTAACAGCCTACAATGATGAGGTAATCGAAATCCCCCTAATTTACTTCGAAATTACATGATGCTTTTCATGATGCACTTTTCTTTTTCTTTAAATTTTCTTGAAAATTATATTTTTAATAATTTAACAATGAAAATGCAAAAATATGATCATGCTTGTAATCTTGAAAATGATAATGAAAATTGCATGTCTTATGTTAATGCAAGATAGAAATCTAATGATTTTACACCTAGTGAGATTAATCTTATGTGCTTGAGAAGCAAGAATGTATATTTTGATGATTTTCATATTGCTTTTCAATGACGATACATGGCTTTTGTCTGGAAGGCTTGATATTTTTCATTGTCTTTATTTATTAAATATAATGTATGGTTTTGACATAAAAATAAAGATTTGAGCATGCTATTATAAAGTCAATCATAAATTAAAACTAAAGAAGTTTTAGGCATTTATAAGAATCATTCAAAATTATGTTCAATGAAACCTTGCTTAATGTTGCAATGAAAATATTAAAGTTATACTTGATGATTTCAGATCTGACAAATGCTACACTTTAAATATGAATCATTCTTCAATCAGATTAAATGCTTCAATCATTTTCTATCTCTAAGAGTTTTCGATTTTGGTGAAATACAAGTGATAAATTCATTTATGATATCTTGTAAATCACTTGAATTATGAATGAGTTTTTCTTTTTTATGATGTGTTAAAAGAATCACTTAAAAAGAAAATGTTTTTCCCATTTTATCGAGATTAATGATTTCATGATATTATGTGAATCTCGAAACTAATTTTGATGAAATAGTAATAACGTTATTCATGTTATGAATCTTAAAAATGATAATATGCTTCATGTGATAATATGAATACATGAAACACTTATGATATTCTGTGTATTCATAAAATATTTATCTCATAACTCTTCTTGATATTCCTTATGAGATGAAATGAAATAATGCATGAAATACAAATGAGGAGTTAATGATCATGCATAATAGGATGTAATGAATTCTAGATACCATCGTTTGAATATCTATGATCATGCTGCCAAAATGATGTATCATGAATGCTTGAATATCATGTTTGATATGCTCATGATGATGATTGATTTTTCGGTATCATGCATAAATTTTTTTTTGAAATGTAATGTTAATAAATTTGTGCATTGAAACTATAATGATGCACAAATAAGATTGATTACTTACCTTTGTCATGATTTAGAAATTGATGTAAAGGGTTTTTCCCTTGTTGACAATGACAAAGGGGGAGATAGCTAGCTTGTACAAGTCAAGAAGATGAAAAAACTTGATTGCTAGCTTGCCTATCTCAAGAGGCAAAAATGCTAACTTGCACATCTAGCAAAACTTGACAAATTTGCATATATCAAGAAGCAAGAGTTGCTTTCTTGAACATCTCAAAATTGCTAGCTTGCGGGCCTTAAAATGTACAAATTTTCTGCTAGCTTGTATATGGTAAACCTGCTATCATACTATCATGATGATGAGTATGTCTTATCTTTATGATTGAATCACTTGACTGGCATAATGATTTTACACAATTACATGTTGAAAATTATGTGCTTGAATACAAAACTTCCATGATAACAAGCATGCTTTACCTTCATGATTGTAATTGAATATCTATAGCAAAACCTTGTCCGAATGGAAGAAAGAGTCAAATTTCATTTTCGGATTCTCTTGAATCTAACATATCAAGTTCACTCTCTTCCAAACTTAACAAGCATATGTCATATCAAGTTTAGTTCATATCATTGATTTTTGACATATGTAATTAACTAGCAAATACATCTCTCATACACACATCATGTGAAAAATATTTTTTGAAAAATGGATTTGATGAATATGGATGAAAGTGTTTTTACTTGCAAGGATTTATTTCACATACAGATCTTGGTCCTTGTAAAAATGAAGCATGATTTAATCTCTCATCGATTCTAACTTCACTCAAAGTAAACTCACAAATAGCATGTATCACAAATAGTCTTCCTCCTTCATGCAAAAAGATAATAACAAAAAAAGGAAGAAGTTTTCAAAGCTATCTCCATGTCATGTTTTCCTTGAGATGTTTGTATAATTGATATCCTATCACTCACTGTTGGAAAATGACATGAACCTAGTTATGACATGAATAATTACAAGCACTTATGTTTAAAATTTGCTTATATCGTTCTCCGTTTTGTTGATAACAAAGGGTGAGAAATATATGAATTGATGCTATGATTGCCAAACTTGCATTATGCCATGTTTGCATCATGCGTTAAGATATCAAGAGCTTGTATCGTAATTTTACGCATTGATATCTTACCATGTGATGAAATGCTACAATTGATAAACACTTGAAATGTTTGCGTTATGATATCAAAAGCTTACATCGTAATTTTTCATGTTGATATTAGCAAACTTGCATGATGATAAAACTTGATACTATCTTTTTCATGCAATGAGTTGAACCAATATCACACACAAACACTTGATTGTGATACTTCTCCTTTTTGTTGATGACAAAGGGGGAGAAGTATGTTGATGACATGACATGTGATGCATAAGTTTATGCATAAGTTCATGTTGACGTATTGCAAGTATTCATGATGAATATTGCAATGACTTGAATTCAGTTTGAATTCAAGGTTCTATCAATATGGCATATTGATAGGGGGAGTTTGTTTAAACTCCGGGAGTTAAGGTTAACTCCGTCATCAAGTGGTTGTCATCATCAAAAAGGGGGAGATTGTTGAATCTCGTATTTTGATGATGAAACTACTTGATATATGTTTATGATTTAATCTGCGTTTTGAGTGACGCAGGATGCTTCGATCAGGATGAGACAATTAAAGCAGGAAAATCATGTTGTGCCGAAGGAACATGTCAGAAGATTGGACGTCGGGCCGGTGGATCGGTCGACGTATCGACAGAAGGCTTCGGGCCGTGAACTCGGGCATCGGGCCAAGAAGAGCGGGTATTGTGCCAAGGATATCGGAGTTGCGGAGTCAACTGACCGATTGGGCAATAGGCTGCAGGAGAGGACGATGCGCCGAAGAATCGGACGAAGCGTCGAGGGACCAATGACATGTCGGACAACTTGGTTAATTGCTTAGGATTATTTGTCTCGATCGAAGTTTTGATTTGTTGTGCAGGATTAACTACGATGAGAGTAAGACAAGCAGCAGGAGTTGCGCCGGAGTCAAGATCATGATCACGTTGGGAGTTCGAGAGTTCGACGGAAGTTCGGACGGTCGTCGGAGGTTCAGAGAGAACAGATCCGAGAAGTCCAGAAGCTTGCCAAGCGAAGCTCGTCGGAACTCGCCAAGTGGATCGTCGCAAAGTCCAGGAGTATGCCGGATGTCCGCAGAAGGATCACCGAGGGTTATCGGTTGATCGACGGAAGTTGGCAGGAAACTCGCCGGAAGAAGCGATTGACGCATCGGAGCAAGCTGCAGAAGTTGTCTTAGAGATAATCGTAGTTAGCACGATGATTAAGCATGAAAATGGGAGGTGATCCCATTAGCTTAATCTTGGGGCAATTGGGCCCCTGAAAAGATTCAAAGTGGGTCGAATGGAGTGAACCATTCGGACCCTGATTGCACCAGGAGGTGCAACCGCCCCAGCCAGGAGGTGCAACCGCCTGGGCTGTGGGGTTGAGAGGTGCAACCGCCCCAGCCAGGAGGTGCAACCGCCTGGGCTGTGGGGCTGGGAGGTGCAACCGCCCCAGCCAGGAGGTGCAACCGCCAGGGCTGCACGGCTGGGAGGTGCAACCGCCCCAGCCAAGAGGTTGCACCGCCAGAGCTCAAGTTCCGAGCTCTGCCAGGCGATGCAACCACCAAGCTCAGTCTTCGAGCTTTGGCAGAGAGGTGCATCAGCCTGAGCTCAGTCTCGAGCTCTGCCAGGTGATGCATTCACCAAGCTCAGTCTTCGAGCTCTGGCAGAGAGGTGGATCAGCCTGAGCTCAGCTTGGAGCTCTGCCAGGTGATGCAACCACCGAGCTCTGTTTCGAGCTCTGCTAGGTGATGCAATCACCAAGCTCAGTCTTCGAGCTCTGCCAGGTGATGCAACCATCGAGCTCAGTCTTCGAGCTCTGGCAGAGAGAAGCAATCGGCAGAGCTCAGTCTTCGAGCTCTGCCAGGCGGTGCCACCTCTCCAGTCGAGAGGTGCAACTGCCTGATCCCAGAATTCTGGGATTTGATCGATTTGATCGTTTTGAGCTCGAATTTTGAATTGGGTTGGGGCCTATAAATACCCCACCCATTCAGCACTGAAAGGAGCAAGAACTGACCCGAAATCTTGATCTTTTCAGTGGTTCTTAGAGCTCAAAACTGCTAGTTTTCCTCCTCCTTCTGTTCTTCAAGTTTGAGTTGTAAAGAGAGGAGAGAAAACATCTGTAAAGGTTGTCTCCTAAGCCTGTCAAAAGGAGAGAAATTGTAAGAGGGAAGTTTGGCCTTCGCCCATTGAAGGAAGGCACCTAGTTGACGTCGGCAACCTCATCGGTGGAGGAAGCCAAAAGTGGAGTAGGTCAAGGCTGACCGAACCACTCTAAATCTCTGGTTTGCGTTTATTTTCGAGCACTTTATCATTACTGCAAACCTCCCTCATCACTACTGCTCTCTGCGCTTTCACGAACAAGTTCTAAGTGCTGTTCTTCCAAATCTGCATTCAGACGTAACTTCGTATTTTCATACATTACAGTTTACGTTTACGTTTGATTCTGCAGAACTGTTTTCCGCGCTTTTACGAACGAGCTTCCTTGCAATTTACGCTTACATTTTAATCCTATTAATAACTGCAATCTGTCCTCTACGATTTTACAAACGAGTTTCAACATTTAGACGTAAAACTGCATTCAGACGTAAATCGGCTTTCTTCGCTCAATCATCAGATTTCAGTTCACGTTTACGTCTTGGTTTCAACTGCATACTGCCTTCTGCGAGTATACAAACAAGTTTCAAAGTTTAGACGTAAATCTGCGTCTAACTGCGTTTAGACGTAAATCTGCGTTTAGACGTAAAACTGCGTTTAGACGTAAAACTACGTTTAGACGTAAAACTGCGTTTAGACGTAAATCTGCGTTTAGACGTAAATCTGCATTTAGACGTAAATCTGAGTTTAGACGTAAAACTGTGCTTAGACGCAAAACTGCGCTTAGACGCAAAACTGCGCTTAGACGCAATCTGCGCTTAGACGCAAAACTGCGCTTAGACGCAATCTGCGCTTAGACGCAAACTGCACTTAGATACAAACTGAGAATTTGCTTTTGCATCATAATAGTTTTTGAACGAACGCAGCTTTTGGTTTTTAAATTATTGTAAGATTTCCGCTGCACTAATTCACCCCCCCCCTCTTAGTGCTCTCGATCCTAACAGATTTATGCGGCAGTGATTCTTTCTTCTTGTCCAAAGGGCAGTCTTTCATTTTATGATCCAAATTTTTATAAGCAAAATAGGCTCCAGTCACCTACAAATACAAACTTATTTCATAATTTAACTTGCATCATACACATGATTGAATCTTTTGTGGTAACTTCCCTTTTCAAATCGATGATGTCTTGACCCTCTTATTATCACATTCAGATTCATTTCTAATCTTTTTTTTTTTTTTTTGGGTAAACTTGTCCTTTCTATTGCTGTCCTTGATCTCTAGAAATTCTTTTGATCATCAGAATAATTTCGTGCATCAAATATCTCTTCCAATCACATCATCTATTTTTCTACTACCAATGTATTAGGTTCACCATGCTTCTACTGCGCTACTCTGATTTAATATCCTCGATCAACCCTTTTATCGTACTTCATTAATCAAAAGCAGATGAAGTAGGAGGACTAAATGTCCTCGTCATCCTAATTTCCAAAAATGCATCAAAGAAAATTTTCACCAATCACTATAGTTCACTAGACCTCAATATATTTTGCATGTCAACATATCAAATATTTTAGTGAACCTCAAACCATGCTCTGATACCACTTCTGTCACGCCCCCCCCCGAATTTGATTCTCGTTCAGGAGGTGAGAACCTAACTCAAGATTGATAATATTATAATTCAACAAACAATCCAGGATCCAATCACACATTTGAGGTCACTAAGAAAAAACATTCAAGTCATTCACCTCTACAATCCACAATTCACAAAACCTGTGCAGTTTATAATCATACATCATGTCACTAGATGATTCTTAAAATCCAAAAGCAACTTAATTAAACCATAACTATATCATAAATCCATAAGCGCAGCAATTAATGCAATCACAAAACCAACATATACTATATGTTTATATCAGTACCCAGTTTAGACTTAACATTTCCAAAATCCTGACGTAAGAGGTACTTATCAAATATTTACAAGATACATCAATCTAGATTTGTCATTGATATTTCATTATACCCAAAAAGAACTTATACAACATCAACCTATCAAGTACAAAATATTTGCCCCAAAATCTTCTAGTCTTCCACTGCCTCAACCCAATTTACACATTTTAGTGAGCGATAAGCTATCCTGAAAAATTTATATAGCAACGGGGTGAGCATATAAAGCTCAGCAAATGACTAACATATCCATAGCAAAGAGGATAGTTTTCAAACAAATGAGGTATCAAAATACAAAGCAGAGATACAAGATGAAACAGTAGCATGTTTTGTTTGAATGCAGAATTACAATATCATATCGTTCGAAGCACGTTTTATTCATATAATCGAGGAAAGGTAATTGGAGCATATCATTGGCATAAGGAGCATATCGATGACATATGGTAATTTCAAGGCATAACAAAGACGTAAGGAGCATTTTGGATACCATGAATGCAGAATTACGATGTCATTTCGTTCGAAGCACGTTTTGTTTATACAATCGAGGAAAGATAATTGGAGCATATCATTGGCATAAGGAGCATACGATGATATATGGTAGCTTTCAAGGTATAATAAAGACTTATAACATTTCGAAAATATATCAAAGAACAAAACATGAATAGAAGCTCAAATGTCACATAACGATGCATTCATTTCATTCTTATCCAAAGCATGCATAGAAACATAGCCAAAGCTTTGGATATCATATCAAACACATAGAAGGTGAAGTGGGATCATAACATAATATGGTTCATCCATTTCTGAATGACCAACAAACATAAGTCTCCCACGTCTGAGAGCTCCATCCACCCACGTCTGAGTGAAGTCATAGGGGGCCGGCAGAGCATCGCAGGCTCTAAGCACATACCCACATAGCGGGCAACAAGCGCATATCCCACATAGCGGGATCCCACATAGCGGGCAACAAGCGCATATCCTTTACCATTTCTGGTAAGGGTCCAGACAATCCCACACACCAGAGTACAAGAGGGCAGTTTTAACAATAAGTAGCATATATCGGAAGCACACGCGGAACAACAAAGCGTACATGTGCCTTTACGAGTCAATCCGAAGTTGTCACGCCCCTCAAAATATCCATGATTTTTAAAATTTTCGTCACAGACCAATCCAGGATCCAAACTAACGTTTGAGGACACTGAAAACATTCTATTCATATTCACATCCATAAAACCTGTGCAGTTTATAATCATATATCACATCACTCGATAATTCACATTTATGGCAACCCAAGCCAACTTGACAAACATGAACAATATTTATAAATCCACAAGCTAAATAAATTATACAATCAGAACTCCAACTATTCACCACAAGTTCATATCACCATAAATTAGACTTAACATTCTGAAATTCCAAATAAGAGAGATCTCCTAACACTTGGACACAGTATATCTATTTCGGTTCATCGACAACATTTCATTATATACAAGACATACTTATACAACAATATCGTAATAACCAACCAGACTTGCCCATTATTCTGAATAGCTATCCACTGCCTCAGCCCAAATCAAACATCTCGAAGAGTGACAAGCTGACCTAAAAGATTTATATAACAACGGAGTGAGCCAAAAACGGCTCAGCAAGTGACAAAGCATATTCAGAACAAAAGGAACGGTTTCAAACGAGTAAGGTATCATAATGCAAGGCAGAATACAAGAATTCTCAAGGATACCATCTCAATAGATACCAAATCATACGTATCATGTCATTCAAAACATATTTGATCCATAACGAATGGGGCATAGAGTAATTGGAACATATCAGTTCATAGCAAATGGAGCACAAAGTAATTGGAACATATCAATGGCAGATAGGACATTTCAGAACATATCTGTTCATAGCAAATGGAGCACAGAGTAATTGGAACATATCAATGGCAGATAGGACATTTCAGAACATCTCAGTTCATAGCAAATGGAGCACAGAGTAATTGGAGCATATCAATGGCATATGAAATGTTCCGGAGCATATCAACGGCATATGGAACATTTCGAAGCATATCATCAGTGAATGAAGCATTTCAGAGCATATCGAAAACAAATATCGTACAGAAGCTCAAACGTCGTCTTTGACGTTGCAAACATATCAATCTTATCCAAAGCATGTACAGAAACACATAACCAAAGCTCTGGATATCATATCAAACATACAGAAGGTGTAGTGGGATCTCAGTCAGAATGTGATTCATCCATTTCTGAATGACCACCTGACAAAAGTCTCCCACGTCTGGGAGCTCCATCCACCCACGTCTAGGTGAAGTCAAAGGGGCCGGCAGAGCATCGCAGGCTCTAAGCAATATCCCACAAAGCGGGACCCCACAAAGCGGGCAAATAAGCGCATACCAGAATATCCCACAAAGCGGGACCCCACAAAGCGGGCAAATCAGCGCATACCCTTTACCATTTCTGGCAAAGGTCCAGACAATCCCACACACCAGAGTACAAAAGGATAGTTTCAACAATAAGTAGCATATATCGGAAGCACACGCGGAACAACAAACGTACATGTGCCTTTACGAGTCAATCCGAAGTAAGCAATAATCTTTCACAAGTATATTCAGATTTGAAGGGAATTGAAAGCAAGGGCACATATGGAATCCAAGCAATCACAAATAACTCAATTCAATAAGAAGATTTGATGAATTCAATGTCCAAAGGAATGAAACTGGAATAGGCACATATCGAAAGCAAATGCGGAACAATAGGATATACATGTGCCTATATGAGTCAATACGATATAGCATAAACGTTACACAACAGTTTTCAAGAATGCAATAATTTTAAGGACAAGAGTATACAAGAACTCAAAGCAGTAATATAAAGCTCAATTGAATAAGAAAGCTAAAGGATATCAACTTCCAAAGGAATGAAACCAGAATATGAGAAATCGACCAAAGCTCGATTTCTGGCAGAATACAAGAGGCACATTGAACAAATGATTCAAACTATCAATCGTGCTCCAATTTACTCAGAAATAATCATTGGATAATACTTTCAGATAAGACAGGCTTCATAGGAATTGAACTGTCCAACAGAGAGAGTTACAAATAATTTGGTAAGCAAGAGTCATAGAACAAAATCTCTGTTGGCAGAATTTATAATGTCAGATTCAACAGATAACTGGGCAGGTGTTTGGATTTCAGATCTTTCAATCCATATATCAAAGAAAGGTCTACGAGTCTAGTTTCCAATGAAATCAGTTTTGAACAAATCAGAGTTTCCACAAGGTCTTATAGGCAGTTCGGTATCAAAAGATCAGAATCTCAAAAGTTGCACAGATTCGAATCGTTACATGTAAACAGGAGATATAACAAATGCAAGGCTAGTACAATTCAAAATTCCTCATAATCAAAGCAAATGTAGAGATAAAAATGGCAGTGAGGAAGATCAGGATACTTGCAATAGAAAGGATCGAAACAAGTGGGAAACTTGCCTTTCAATGATTTCGATCCGAAGATCCAAGGAAGGTGCCAGCCCAAATCCTTCTACTTTTCCTCCGTGTCCTCTCTCTGTTTCGTTTTGTGCTCCCGTTTTCTTCCTTTCTTCGCAACTACACCACGTGTCGAACATCGAGGCACAGTCACCTGCTCTCTCTTACTCTCATTCCTTCTTTTTTTTTTTTCTTTCCCAAACGCAGCTGCCACAGCCGCCGCCGCTGCCGCTGCCACAATCGCAGCCACGACCGCGACTGCGGTCACAACCGCAGCCCCCTTCCACTGCACTATTTCCTTCTTCCCTTTCTCTTCTTCTTCCTTTCCTTCTCTTCTTTCCCAGCCACAGCTGCAGCTGCCATCGCCGCAGCCGCAGCCCCTTCTCCTCTTCCTCTCTTCTTCCTCTCCTTCCCTTTCTCTTCTTCTTCCTTTCCTTTTTCTCTTTCCCTGCCACAGCTGCAGCTGCCATCGCCGCAGCCGCAGCCCCTTCTCCTCTTCCTCTCTTCTTCCTCTCCTTCCCTTTCTCTTCTTCTTCCTTTCCTTTTTCTCTTCCTCTTTCCCTGCCATAGCTGCAGCTGCCACAACCGCAGCCGCAGCTACTTCTTTCCCTTCTCCTCTTCCTTCTCCTTCCTTTCTTCTTCTTCTCTTCTTCTCCTTCCTCCCCTTCTTCTCCCCGACGTCACCCACACCCTCTCCTCTGTTTCCTCTGCAGGAAACAGAGGTATCACAACCTCTTCCCCTGCTTCCTCTTCCTCTTCTCTTCCTCTTCTTCTTCTTCTCCTCTTCGAACGCCCCACACCTCTCCTCTGTTTCCACCTGCAGGAAACAGAGGTGCTGCAGCCCTGGCTGCTGCAGCTGCCTCTCTTTTCCCTCTTCTTCTCCTTCTCTTCTTCTCCTCTTCCCTTTTCCTCCCCAAAGCCACACACCTCCTCGCTGCAGCCTTGCCGCAGCTATCCTCCTCTCTTCTTCTTCTTCTTCTTCTTCTTCTTTTTCTTCTTCTTCTTCTTCTTCTCTTCTCCCTCTTCTTCTTCTTCTTCTTCTTCTTCTTCTTCGTCTTCTTCTTCTCTTCTCCCTCTTCTTCCTCTCTTCTTCTCCCCACGCCCCACAGCTCCTCGCTGCAGCCCTCGCTGCAGCCACCTCCTCTTCTTCTTCTTCTTCTTCTCTTCTCCCTCTTCTTCCTCTCTTCTTCCTCCTCTCTTCTTTTCCCTCTTCTTCTTCTTTTCTTCAATCCTCATGCCCCACCGCTCTCTCTGTTTCTGGAAGAAACAGAGTGCGTGGGAGGCGGTGGGATAATACCGAATTTTCGGTTTTCCCTTTTTTTTTCTTTTTTTTTTGCAACTTAGCAGTTTAGTCCTTGTAATTTCTATATTTACATATAGGTCCTCCAATTTACATATAAATCTTTATTAATAATTTTTAAAAGCGAGGGATATTACAGAAGTAAGCAATAATCTTTCACAAGTATATTCAGATTTGAAAGGAAGCAAAAGCAAGAGCATACAAGGATTTCAAGAAATCACATATAGCTCAATTGAAATAAGAAAGTTAGGTGAATACAATGGCCAACGAAATGAAACTGGAAGGGGCACATTTCAAAAGCAAATGCGGAACAATGGGATGCATGTGCCGAATTACGATGCAATCATGAACTTTAGATGATAGCTGCAGATATACAAATAAATAAAGGACTAAAGTATACAGGAATTTAAGATAATAATGTAAAGCTTAACTGAAGTAAGAGTTTTTGCCAAAATCGATTTCCAAAGGAAAGTAACAAGGAAAGCCGAAATCGACCAAAGCTCGATTCTGGCAGAATTTGATAGGAACATTGTATGAACTATTTGGATAACCAATTATGCTCCAATTTATATAAAATAGGTGTCATTAGAAAGCTTAGTCAATCTAGTTTTATGCAAATCAAGTTTTACAAGATTTGGAATTTACAACCAGGAGTTACAGATAATTTCGTAGCGAAGGATCTGAAAATATTAGCTCTGTTTTACTGAATCCATAGGGTCGATGAAAGCAGGTGTTTCAGTTAGCAATTGTACTCCAAAAATTTCAAATCAGGTATATACAGAAAGAATTTTGAGTCAAGCTTCGAATAAAACATACTTTGTATGAATCTGAGTTCACAACAGAAAGTTATAAGTAGTTAAGCAACAAGAGGTCAGAAATTTCGGTCCCTATTTTGCAGAATCTGTAGGGTTAATTTAAACAGAAGTCTTAGTAGGCATTTAAACTCCAAATCACTCGATCTTTATATCAAAATAAAGATTTTCTTGTCTACTTTCAAATGGAACAGGTTTTGTCTAAATCATAGTTTATTACAAAATGTTATGACCGAAACATTGCATAGAGGTCAGATCACCGAAAAATTACAGATTCATAACTTTATATCAAAACGAAAGAAGGTCTGGTTCCCAGTTGAAATCTTTCAAATTTTACAGAATAAAAATGAAAACAGAGATTAAGGTTACTGTGGGATTGGGTTAGAACACTTGCCTTCAAATTATTTGAATCCCAAATGTGAGAAAATTGATGAAAAACCTCAAGCTCTTCTTCTTCTTCTTCTTCTTCTTCTTCTTCTTCTTCTCTCAAACTCACGTTGGCTGCAACTCTTCAGGTTTGTTTTCTTTAACCTTTCATCTAATTATTTAGGTTTTGGCTAATACAAAAGTTGCAAGGTGTCATGCATGCATGAAAGGGGCTAGGTGTCATCTTTAGAGCAAGGATAAGTGGCACAACCTTATGTTAGTTAGTGACACATGTCCACTATATTATTTATTTTTTATTTTTTTTTTTCTAACTTAAATCTGAATCTTTCATAAATTATATCAAACTTCTAATATTTACTCTTAGGTCCCTAGCCATAAACCTTTAATATAATATCATTTAATATAAAATAATTATTAAATAATCCTTATTTTTATAAACAAACCTTTTACTAAATTTTTAAAAATGGGGGATGTTACAAATCCAGGATCCAAACTAACGTTTGAGGACACTGAAAAGCATTCAATCAAATTCACATCCATAAAACCTGTGCATTTTAAAATCATATATCACGTCACTCGATAATTCACATTTATGGCAACCCAAGCCAACTTGACAAACATGAACAACATTTATAAATCCACAAGCTAAATAAATTATACAATCATAACTCCAACTATTCACCACAAGTTCATATCATCATAAATTAGGCTTAACATCTCGAAATTCCAAATAAGAGAGATCTTCTAACACTTTTACACAGTATATCCATTTCGATCATCAGAACAATTCATTATATACAAAATAGGCTTATACAATAATAGCATAACAACCAATGAGACTTGCCCATAATTCTGAATAGCTATCCACTACCTCAGCCCAAATCAAACATCTCGAAGAGTGACATGCTGACCTGAAAGATTTATATAACAACGGAGTGAGCCAAAAACGGCTCAGCAAGTGACAAAACATATTCAGAACAAAAGGAACGGTTTCAAACGAGTAAGGTATCATAATGTAGGGCAGAATACAAGAATTCTCAAGGATACCATCTCATTAGATACAAAATCATATGTATCATGTCATTCAAAACATATTTGATTCATAACAAATGGAGCATAGAGTAATTGGAGCATATCAATGGCAGATAGGACATTTCAGAACATATAAGTTCATAGCAAATGGAGCACAGAGTAATTGGTGCATATCAATGGCAGATAGGACATTTCAGAACATATCAGTTCATAGCAAATGGAGCACAGAGTAATTGGAGAATATCAATGGCGTATGAAATGTTCCGGAGCATATCAACGACATATGGAACATTTCGAAACATATCAACAGTGGATGAAACATTTCAAAGCATATCAATAACAAATACCGTATAGAAGCTCAAACGTCGTCTTTGACGTTGCAAACATATCAATCTTATCCAAAGCATGTACAGAAACACATAACCAAAGCTCTGGATATCATATCAAACATACAGAAGGTGTAGTGGGATCTCAGTCAGAATGTGATTCATCCATTTCTGAATGACCACCTGACAAAAGTCTCCCACGTCTGGGAGCTCCATCCACCCACGTCTAGGTGAAGTCAAAGGGGGCCGGCAGAGCATCGCAGGCTCTAATCACATACCCTCAAAGCGGGCAACAAGCGCATACCCTTTACCATTTCTGGCAAAGGTCCAGAATATCCCACATAACGGGACCCCACAAAGCGGGCAAATAGCGCATACCCTTTACCATTTCTAGCAAAGGTCCAGACAATCCCACACACCAGAGTACAAAAGGGCAGTTTCAACAATAAGTAGCATATATCAGAAGCACACGCGGAACAACAAAACGTACATGTGCCTTTTCAAGACAATACGAAACAAAGAACAAATCTCTCACAAATGTATTCAGATTTGGAATGAAATGAAAACAAGAGTGTATAGGGATTCCAAGCAATCATATTTAGCTCAATTCCAATAAGAAGGTTAGACAAATTCAAATATCCAAAGGAAATGAAACTAGAATAGGCACACATCGAAAGCAAATGCGGAATCATGGGTTATACATGTGCCTATAGAAGTCAATACGATATAGCTTAAACGTTACACAATAGTTTTCAAGAATGCAAATAACTTTAAGGACAAGAGCATACAAGAATTCAGAGCAGTATTATAAAGCTCAATTGAATAAGAAAGCTAAAGGATATCAATTTCCAAAGGAATGAAATCAGAATATTAGAAATCGACCAAAGCTCGATTTCTGGCAGAATACAAGAGGCACATTGAACAAATGATTCAAACTATCAATCATGCTCCAATTGACTCAGAAATATATCATTGGATTATACTTTCAGATAAGACAGGCTTCATATGAATTGAACTGTCCAATAGAGAGAGTTACAAATAATTTGGTAAACAAGGGTCGTAGAACAAAATCTCTGTTTGGCAGAATTCATAATGTCAGATTCAACAGATAACTGGGCAGGTGTTTGGATTCCAAATCTTTCAATCCATATATCAAAAGAAAGATCTATGAGTCTGGTTTCCAATGAAATAAGCTTTGAGTAAATCAATGTTTGCAACAGGGACTTATAAGCAGTTCAGTATCAAAAGGTCAGAAATTACGATCCCTGTTTTGCAGAATCTGTAGGCTCATTTGAAACAGAAGTTTGGGCAGACAAACTTACTCCGAATTCTTAAAATAAGCTATCAAAACAAAGGTTTATGAGTCTATATTCTGATCAAATAAGTTTTGTCCAAATCAGAGGTCAATACATGAAGTTATAGCCATAACAAAGTAGAAGGGTCAGAATATCAGAAGTTGCATAGATTCGAATCGTTACGTCTAAACAGGAGATATATCAAATGAAACGCTAGAACAATTCAAAGTTCCTCATATTGAAAACAAATGTAACGGTGAAATTGCGGTAACGAAAAATTAGGACACTTGCAATAGGAAAGATTAGAAAGCTTGCAATAGGAAAGATCAGATCACTTGCAATAAGAAATATCAGAGCAATTATAGGAGAAACGATCAGGAAACTTGCAATAAGAAATATCAAAGCAATTATAGGAGAAACGATCAGGGAACTTGCAATAAGAAATATCAAAGCAATTATAGGAGAAACGATCAGGGAACTTGCAATAAGAAATATCAAAGCAATTATAGGAGAAACGATCAGGGAACTTGCCTTTCAAAGATTTCAATCCGAAGATTCAAAAAAGGTGCTAGCCCAAATCCTTCTACTTTTCCTCCGTGTCCTCTCTCTGTTTCGTTTTGTGCTCCCATTTTCTTCCTTTCTTCGCAACTAAACCACGTGTCGAACATCGAGGCACAGTTACCTGCTCTCTCTTACTCTCATTCCTTCTTTTTCTTTCCCAAACGCAGCTGCCACAGCCGCCGCCGCTACCGCTGCCACAATCGCAGCCCCTTCCACCGCACTACCTTCCTTCCTCCCTTCTCTCGCAGACAATAACTGCTGCATATGCAGTCGCTGCCGCTGCGGCCGCAATCCCGTCCGCAGCCCCTTTTTCCCCCTTTTTTTTTTTCCCAGCTGCAACTGCCGCAGTCGCAGTCGCGGTCGCAACCATGGCCGCAGCCACCACAACCGCAGCCTCTTCTTCCTCCGCTACTCTATTTCCTCTCCTTCTTCTCTTCCAACTGCAGTTGCCACCCCTTCTCCTCTTCCTCTCTTCTTCCTCTCCTCCCCTTTCTCTTCTTCTTCCTTTCCTTCTCTTCTTTCCCAGCTGCACTGCTGCAGTCGCAGCCTCAGCCACGGCCGCAGCCTCTTCTTCCTCCCCTGCTCATCTTCCTCTCCTTCTTCTCTTCCAACTGCAGCTGCCATCGCAGCAGCCGTAGCCCCTTCTCTTCCCCTTCTCTTCTTCCTCCCCTCCCCTTCTTCCTTCCTCTTCCTCTTTCCCTGCCACAGCTGCAGCTGCCACAGCCGCAGCCGCAGCTACTTCTTTCCCTTCTCCTCTTCCTCCTCCTTCCTTTCTTCTTCTTCTCTTCTTCTCCTTCCTCCCCTTCTTCTCCCCGACGAACAGCACCTCCTTTCCTCTGTTTCCTCTTGCAGGAAACAGAGGTGCCGCCTCTTCACCCGCTTCTACTTCTTCGCTTCTTCCTCTCCTTCTCTTCCAGCTGCAGCTTCCACCGCCGCAGCCGCAGCTTCTCCTTCCCCTTCTCTTCTTCTCCTCTTCTTCTTCCCTCCTCCTCCCCGGCGTCACACACACCCTCTCCTCTGTTTCCTCTGCAGGAAACAGAGGTGTCACAACTTCTTCTCCTGCTTCCTCTTCTTCTTCTCTTCCTCTTCTCCTTCCTCTCCTCTTCGAATGCCCCACACCTCACCTCTGTTTCCACCTGCTGGAAACAGAGGTGCTGCAGCCCTAGCTGCTGCCACCTCTCGCTCCTCTCCCTCTTCCCTCTCTTTTCCCTTTCTTCTCCTTCTCTTCTTCTCCTCTTCCCTTTTCCTCCCCAACGCCACACACCTCCTCGCTGCAGCCCTGCTGTAGCTATCCTCCTCTCTTCTTCTTCTTCTTCTTCTTCTTCTTCTCTTCTCCTCCCCAACGCCCCACACATACTCTCCTCTGTTTCCACCTGCGGGAAACAGAGGTGCAGCAGCCCTAGCTGCTGTTGCTGCCTCTCACTCTCCTCTCCATCTTCCCTCTCTTCTTCTTCTTCTTCTTTTCTTCTCTTCTCCCTGTTCCTCCTCTCTTCTTTTCCCTCTTCTTCTTCTTTCTTCTCTCCTCACGCCCCATCGCTCCTCTCTGTTTCTCGAGGAAACAGAGAGTGCGTGGGAGGCGATGGGATAAAACCGAAATTTTTGGTTTTCTTTATTTTCTTTTCATTTTGCAACTTAGCAGTTTAGTCCTTGAAATTTTTATATTTACATATAGGTCCTCAAATTTACATATAGTTTCTTTTTAATAATTTTCAAAAGTGAGGGATATTACACTCTCCCCTCCTTAAAAGAAAATTTAGTCCTCTAAATTGATCATAGCTCAATCGATGAAAAGATGAGGATTATGATATTTTTATTTCCTCCTCCTACTCTTAAATAGTTTCATCAATACAATACAATTACATAATTATCCACGAGTGATCGAAATATTCTCCTCCTTGATCCTCCATAGACGGTAACCCGACCTTCAATCAATTTCTAAAATTACTTGCGCACCCGGCAGTTAATCAAGCAATTCGTTACTTCAGAAAATACTCATTTTTGATGGTTACCTGATTCAATTGTCTATAATCATTACAAAGCCTCAATGTTTCATACATCTTTTTAACTAACACCGGAGCACCCCATGATGAAATATTAAGCCAAATAAAATCCTCATTTAATAATCCTTGTAGTTGTTTTTCCAATTCCACTTACTCAAATGATATCATTCTACAGAGAGGCTTAGATATTGGGATTGTCCTAAAGGCCAAATCAAAAGCAAAGTCACGTTTGGAGGTAATCCAAGCAAGTCATTCTGGGATACATTAGGCAAGGAGATAAATCATGTCCAATACTTTCAAAATAAAAGATCGACTGATCAAATGTAGAAAAAGTGATCATTTGTTATATACCAATCCATACTAGTATGAGAGGAAGATAGTCAATCCATACCAAGTCTAATATCATAACTCCAAATCTCTAGGAGAACTAAATCGGCAAAAGTTCAAGTTCTCCAATAAAAAAAAATCAGACAAGAGGACCAGATTTCAAGTTCGTTATCAAAGAATCTCCAATGATCGTATTTACATATAGCACATAATGTAGTGGTCTAGGTTGAATACCCATGTGATAAGCAAAATACTACGAATCAAATCGTAGATGGGACTCATGGTCAAACAAATATTTGCATTCTTTCATAAACGTGCATAATACCTTCGACCACTAATTCAGAAGTCTTAGAATCATATTCAGTGATAGAATACACTCGGACATGGGCTAATGATTTATGAGGCAGTGACTCTTTCTTCTTGTTCAAATGGCAGTCTTTTGTTTTATGATCCAACTTTCTACAAGCAAAATAGACTCCAATCACCCGAAACACAAATTTGTTTCATAATTTAACTTATAATTCACACATAATTGAGTCTTTTGTGGTGACTTCCCATTTCAAATCCAAATGTCTTGACCCTCTTGTTATTACTTTCTGATTCATTTCTAATCATATTTTTATTGCTAAACTTATCCTTATCATTCTTGCCACATATCTCAAAAAATTCTTTTCATTGATGCCAATAATAATCAGCCTCTACTTCCAATATAAGGTGGCAAAAGAAATCTTTCGATCATCAAAACAATTTTGTACACCAAATATCTTCTCTGTTTGCATCATTCATTTTTCTACCACCAATGAAATTAGGTCCACCATGCTTCCACTGCGCCACTCTGATTCAATATCCCCGATTACCCCTTTCATCCCACTTAATTAATCAGAAACAAATGAAATAGGAGGACCAAATGTCCTCATCATCCCAGATTCCTAAAATGCATCAAAGAAAATTTTCCACCAATCACTAAAGTTCATTAGACCTCAATATATTTTGCAAATCAACATATCAAATATTTCAGTAATCCTCAAACCATGCTCTGATACCACCTCTGTCACGCCCCTCAAAATAACCATGATTTTTAAAATCTTCACCGTAGACCAATCCAGGATCCAAACTAACGTTTGAGGACACTGAAAAACATTCAATCAAATTCACATCCATAAAACCTGTGCATTTTAAAATCATATATCACGTCACTCGATAATTCACATTTATGGCAACCCAAGCCAACTTGACAAACATGAACAACATTTATAAATCCACAAGCTAAATAAATTATACAATCATAACTCCAACTATTCACCACAAGTTCATATCATCATAAATTAGGCTTAACATCTCGAAATTCCAAATAAGAGAGATCTTCTAACACTTTTACACAGTATATCCATTTCGATCATCAGAACAATTCATTATATACAAAATAGGCTTATACAACAATAGCATAACAACCAACGAGACTTGCCCATAATTCTGAATAGCTATCCACTGCCTCAGCCCAAATCAAACATCTCGAAGAGTGACACGCTGACCTGAAAGATTTATATAACAACGGAGTGAGCCAAAAACGGCTCAGCAAGTGACAAAACATATTCAGAACAAAAGGAACGATTTCAAACGAGTAAGGTATCATAATGTAAGGCAGAATACAAGAATTCTCAAGGATACCATCTCATTAGATACAAAATCATATGTATCATGTCATTCAAAACATATTTGATTCATAACAAATGGAGCATAGAGTAATTGGAGCATATCAATGGCAGATAGGACATTTCAGAACATATCAGTTCATAGCAAATGGAGCACAGAGTAATTGGTGCATATCAATGGCAGATAGGACATTTCAGAACATATCAGTTCATAGCAAATGGAGCACAGAGTAATTGGAGCATATCAATGGCGTATGAAATGTTCTGGAGCATATCAACGACATATGGAACATTTCGAAACATATCAACAGTGGATGAAACATTTCAGAGCATATCAATAACAAATACCGTACCGAAGCTCAAACGTCGTCTTTGACGTTGCAAACATATCAATCTTATCCAAAGCATGTACAGAAACACATAACCAAAGCTCTGGATATCATATCAAACATACAGAAGGTGTAGTGGGATCTCAGTCAGAATGTGATTCATCCATTTCTGAATGACCACCAGACAAAAGTCTCCCACGTCTGGGAGCTCCATCCACCCACGTCTAGGTGAAGTCAAAGGGGGCCGGCAGAGCATCGCAGGCTCTAATCACATACCCTCAAAGCGGGCAACAAGTGCATACCCTTTACCATTTCTGGCAAAGGTCCAGAATATCCCACATAACGGGACCCCACAAAGCGGGCAAATAGCGCATACACAAACTTGTTTCATAATTTAACTTGTAATTCACACATGATTAAGTCTTTGGTGGTGACTTTCCTTTTCAAATCCAAATGTCTTGACCCTCTTGTCATTACTTTCTGATTCATTTCCAATCATATTCTTATTGGTAAACTTGTCCTTATCATTCTTGTCACTGATCTCCAAAAATTCTTTTCATTGTTGCCAATAATAATCAGCCTCTACTTCCAATATAAGGTGGCAAAAGAAATCTTTTGATCATCAAAACAATTTTGTACATCAAATATCTTCTCTGTTTGCATCATTCATTTTTCTACCACCAATGAAATTAGGTCCACCATGCTTCCGCTGCGCCACTCTGATTCAATATCCCCAATCAATCCTTTCATTCCCCTTAATTAATCAGAAACAATGAAATAGGAGGACCAAATGTCCTCATCATCCCAGATTCCTAAAATACATCAAAGAAAATTTCCACCAATCACTATAGTTCATTAGACCTCAATATATTTTGCACGTCAACATATCAAATATTTCAGTAATCCTCAAACAATGCTCTGATACCACCTCTGTCACGCCCCTCAAAATATCCATGATTTTTAAAATTTTCGTCACAGGCCAATCCAGGATCCAAACTAACGTTTGAGGACACTGAAAACATTCTATTCATATTCACATCCATAAAACCTGTGCAGTTTATAATCATATATCACATCACTCGATAATTCACATTTATGGCAACCCAAGCCAACTTGACAAACATGAACAACATTTATAAATCCACAAGCTAAATAAATTATACAATCAGAACTCCAACTATTCACCACAAGTTCATATCACCATAAATTAGACTTAACATTCTGAAATTCCAAATAAGAGAGATCTCCTAACACTTTGACACAGTATATCCATTTCGGTTCATCGACAACATTTCATTACATACAAGACATACTTATACAACAATATCGTAATAACCAACCAGACTTGCCCATTATTCTGAATAGCTATCCACTGCCTCAGCCCAAATCAAACATCTCGAAGAGTGACAAGCTGACCTGAAAGATTTATATAACAACGGAGTGAGCCAAAAACGGCTCAGCAAGTGACAAAGCATATTCAGAACAAAAGGAACGGTTTCAAACGAGTAAGGTATCATAATGCAAGGCAGAATACAAGAATTCTCAAGGATACCATCTCAATAGATACCAAATCATACGTATCATGTCATTCAAAAACATATTTGATCCATAACGAATGGGGCATAGAGTAATTGGAACATATCAATGGCAGATAGGACATTTCAGAACATATCTGTTCATAACAAATGGAGCACAGAGTAATTGGAACATATCAATGGCAGATAGGACATTTCAGAACATATCAGTTCATAGCAAATGGAGCACAGAGTAATTGGAACATATCAATGGCACATAGGACATTTCAGAACATATCAGTTCATAGCAAATGGAGCACAGAGTAATTGGAGCATATCAATGGCATATGAAATGTTCCGGAGCATATCAACGACATATGGAACATTTCGAAACATATCAACAGTGGATGAAACATTTCAGAGCATATCAATCACAAATTCCGTACAGAAGCTCAAACGTCGTCTTTGACGTTGCAAACATATCAATCTTATCCAAAGCATGTACGGAAACACATAACCAAAGCTCTGGATATCATATCAAACATACAGAAGGTGTAGTGGGATCTCAGTCAGAAATATCCCACAAAGCGGGACCCCACAAAGCGGGCAAATAAGCGCATACCAGAATATCCCACAAAGCGGGACCCCACAAAGCGGGCAAATCGCGCATACCAGAATATCCCACAAAGCGGGACCCCACAAAGCGGGCAAATCAGCGCATACCTTTTACCATTTCTGGCAAAGGTCCAGACAATCCCACACACCAGAGTACAAAAGGACAGTTTCAACAATAAGTAGCATATATCGGAAGCACACGCGGAACAACAAACGTACATGTGCCTTTACGAGTCAATCCGAAGTAAGCAATAATCTTTCACAAGTATATTCAGATTTGAAGGGAATTGAAAGCAATGGCACATATGGAATCCAAGCAATCACAAATAACTCAATTCAATAAGAAGATTTGATGAATTCAATGTCCAAAGGAATGAAACTGGAATAGGCACATATCGAAAGCAAATGCGGAACAATAGGATATACATGTGCCTATATGAGTCAATACGATATAGCATAAACGTTACACAATAGTTTTCAAGAATGCAATAATTTTAAGGACAAGAGCATACAAGAATTCAAAGTAGTAATATAAAGCTCAATTGAATAAGAAGGCTAAAGGATATCAATTTCCAAAGGAATGAAACCAGAATATGAGAAATCGACCAAAGCTCGATTTCTGGCAGAATACAGAAGGCACATTGAACAAATGATTCAAACTATCAATCGTGCTCCAATTTACTCAGAAATAATCATTGGATAATATTTTCAGATAAGACAGGCTTCATATGAATTGAACTGTCCAACAGAGAGAGTTATAAATAATTTGGTAAGCAAGAGTCATAGAACAAAATCTCTGTTGGCAGAATTCATAATGTCAGATTCAACAGATAACTGGGCAGGTGTTTGGATTCCAAATCTTTCAATCCATATATCAAAGAAAGGTCTACGAGTCTAGTTTCCAATGAAATCAGTTTTGAACAAATCAGAGTTACCACAAAGTCTTATAGGCAGTTCGGTATCAAAAGATCAGAATCTCAAAAGTTGCACAGATTCGAATCGTTACATGTAAACAGGAGATATAACAAATGCAAGGCTAGTACAATTCAAAGTTCCTCACATTCAAAGCAAATGTAGAGATAAAAATGGCAGTGAGGAAGATCAGGATACTTGCAATAAGACATATCAGAGCAATTATAGGAGAAACGATCAGGGAACTTGCAATAAGGCATATCATAGCAATTATAGGAGAAACGAACAGGGAACTTGCAATATAAAGGATTGAAACAAGCGGGAAACTTGCCTTTCAAAGATTTCGATCCGAAGATCCAAAGAAGGTGCCAGCCCAAATCCTTCTACTTTTCCTCCGTGTCCTCTCTCTGTTTCGTTTTGTGCTCCCGTTTTCTTCCTTTCTTCGCAACTACACCACGTGTCGAACATCGAGGCACAGTCACCTGCTCTCTCTTACTCTCATTTCTTCTTTTTCTTTCCCAAACGCAGCTGCCACAGTCGCCGCCGTTGCCGCTGCTACAATCGCAGCCCCTTACACCGCACTACCTTCCTTCCTCCCTTCTCTCACAGACATAACTGCTGCATACGCAGTCGCTGCCGCTGCGGCCGCAATCCCGTCCGCAGCCCCTTTTTTCCCCCTTTCCTTTCCTTTCTTTCCCGGCTGCAACTGCCGCAGTCGCAGTCGCAGCCATGGCCGCAGCCACCACAACCGCAGCCTCTTCTTCCTCTGCTACTCTATTTCCTCTCCTACTTCTCTTCCAACTGCAGCTGCCACTGCCGCAGCTGCCACCCCTTCTCCTCTTCCTCTCTTCTTCCTCTCCTTCCCTTTCTCTTCTTCTTCCTTTCCTTCTCTTCTTTCCCAGCCACAGCTGCAGCTGCCATCACCGCAGCCGCAGCCCCTTCTCCTCTTCCTCTCTTCTTCCTCTCCTTCCCTTTCTCTTCTTCTTCCTTTCCTTTTTCTCTTTCCCTGTCACAGCTGCAGCTGCCATCGCCGCAGCCGCAGCCCCTTCTCCTCTTCCTCTCTTCTTCCTCTCCTTCCCTTTCTCTCTTCTTCCTTTCCTTTTTCTCTTTCCCTGCCATAGCTGCAGCTGCCACAACCGCAGCCGCAGCTACTTCTTTCCCTTCTCCTCTTCCTTCTCCTTCCTTTCTTCTTCTTCTCTCCCCGCTGCAACTGCTGCAGTCGCGGCCGCAGCCACGGCCGCAACCTCTCCCTCCTCCCCTGCTCATCTTCCTCTTCTTCTTCTCTTCCAGCTGCAGCTGCCATCGCCGCAGCTGCAGCCCCTTCTTCCCCGGCGTCACACACACCCTCTCCTCTGTTTCCTCTGCAGGAAACAGAGGTATCACACCTCTTTCTCTTCCTCTTCTTCTTCTTCTCCTCTTCCCCTCTTCCCTTTTCCTCCCCAAGGCCACACATCTCCTCGCTGCAGCCTTGCCGCAGCTATCTTCTTCTTCTTCTTCTTCTTCTTCTTCTTCTTCTTCTTCTTCTTCTTCCCTTTTCATCCTCAACGCCCCACACATCCTCTCCTCTGTTTCCACCTGCGGGAAACAGAGGTGCTGCAGCCCTGGCTGCTGCAGCTGCCTCTCTTTTCCCTCTTCTTCTCCTTCTCTTCTTCTCCTCTACCCTTTTCCTCCCCAAAGCCACACACCTCCTCGCTGCAGCCTTGCCGCAGCTATCCTCCTCTCTTCTTCTTCTTCTTCTTCTTCTTCTTCTCTTCTCCCTCTTCTTCCTCTCTTCTTCTCCCCACGCCCCACAGCTCCTCGCTGCAGCCCTCACTGCAGCCACCTCCTCTTCTTCTTCTTCTTCTCTTCTCCCTCTTCTTCCTCTCTTCTTCCTCCTCTCTTCTTTTCCCTCTTCTTCTTCTTTTCTTCACTCCTCATGCCCCACCGCTCCTCTCTGTTTCTGGAAGAAACAGAGTGCGTGGGAGGCGGTGGGATAATACCGAATTTTCGGTTTTCCCTTTTTTTTTCTTTTTTTTTGCAACTTAGCAGTTTAGTCCTTGTAATTTCTATATTTACATATAGGTCCTCCAATTTACATATAAATCTTTATTAATAATTTTTAAAAGCGAGGGATATTACACTCTCCCCCCCTTAAAAGAAAATTTAGTCCTCTAAATTGATCATAGCTCAATCGATGAAAAGATGAGGATTATGATATCTTTATTTCCTCCTCCTACTCTTAAATAGTTTCATCAATACAATACAATTACATAATTATCCACGAGTGACCGAAATATTCTCCTCCTTGATCCTCAATAGACGGTAACCCGACCTTCAATCAATTTCTAAAAATACTTGCGTACCCTGTAATTAATTGAGCAAGTCGTTACTTCAGAAAATACTCGTTTTTTTTTTATGGTCACCTAATTCAACTGTCTATAATCCTTACAAAGCCTCAATGTTCCATACATTTCTTTTAACTAACACCGGAGCACCCCACGATGAAATATTAAGCCAAATAAAATCCTCATTTAACAATCCTTGTAGTTGCTTTTCCAATTCCACTTACTCAAATAATATCTTTCTGTAGAGAGGCTTAGATATTGGGATTATCCCAAGGACCAAATCAAAAGCAAAGTCACATTTGGAGGTAATCCAAGCAAGTCATCCTGGATACATTAGGCAAGGAGATAAATCATGTCCCATACTCTCAAAGTAAAAGATCGACTGATCAAATATACAAAAAGTGATCATTTGTTATATACCAATCCATACTGGTATGTTAGGAAGATAGCCAATCCATACCAAGTATAATATCAAAACTCCAAATCTCTAGGAGAACTAAATCAGCAAAAGTTCAAGTTCTCCAATAAGAATCAGACAAGAGGACCAGATTCAACTTCGTTATCAAAGAATCTCCAATGATCGTATTTATTTATAGCACATAATGTAGTGGTCTAGGTTGAATACCCAAGTGATAAGCAAAATATTACGAATCAAATCGTAGATTGGACCCATGGTCGAACAAATATTTGCATTCTTTCATAAACATGCATAATACCTTTGACCACTAATTCAGAAGTTTCAGAATCATATTCAGTGATAGCATACACTCTTACATGGGCTGATGATTTAGGACGCAGTGACTCTTTCTTCTTGTTCAAAGGGCAAACTTTTATTTTATGATCCAACTTTCTACAAGCAAAATAGACTCCAATCACCCGAAAACACAAACTTGTTTCATAATTTAACTTGTAATTCACACATGATTAAGTCTTTGGTGGTGACTTTCCTTTTCAAATCCAAATGTCTTGACCCTCTTGTCATTACTTTCTGATTCATTTCCAATCATATTCTTATTGGTAAACTTGTCCTTATCATTCTTGTCACTGATCTCCAAAAATTCTTTTCATTGTTGCCAATAATAATCAGCCTCTACTTCCAATATAAGGTGGCAAAAGAAATCTTTTGATCATCAAAACAATTTTGTACATCAAATATCTTCTCTGTTTGCATCATTCATTTTTCTACCACCAATGAAATTAGGTCCACCATGCTTCCGCTGCGCCACTCTGATTCAATATCCCCAATCAATCCTTTCATTCCCCTTAATTAATCAGAAACAATGAAATAGGAGGACCAAATGTCCTCATCATCCCAGATTCCTAAAATACATCAAAGAAAATTTCCACCAATCACTATAGTTCATTAGACCTCAATATATTTTGCACGTCAACATATCAAATATTTCAGTAATCCTCAAACAATGCTCTGATACCACCTCTGTCACGCCCCTCAAAATATCCATGATTTTTAAAATTTTCGTCACAGGCCAATCCAGGATCCAAACTAACGTTTGAGGACACTGAAAACATTCTATTCATATTCACATCCATAAAACCTGTGCAGTTTATAATCATATATCACATCACTCGATAATTCACATTTATGGCAACCCAAGCCAACTTGACAAACATGAACAACATTTATAAATCCACAAGCTAAATAAATTATACAATCAGAACTCCAACTATTCACCACAAGTTCATATCACCATAAATTAGACTTAACATTCTGAAATTCCAAATAAGAGAGATCTCCTAACACTTTGACACAGTATATCCATTTCGGTTCATCGACAACATTTCATTACATACAAGACATACTTATACAACAATATCGTAATAACCAACCAGACTTGCCCATTATTCTGAATAGCTATCCACTGCCTCAGCCCAAATCAAACATCTCGAAGAGTGACAAGCTGACCTGAAAGATTTATATAACAACGGAGTGAGCCAAAAACGGCTCAGCAAGTGACAAAGCATATTCAGAACAAAAGGAACGGTTTCAAACGAGTAAGGTATCATAATGCAAGGCAGAATACAAGAATTCTCAAGGATACCATCTCAATAGATACCAAATCATACGTATCATGTCATTCAAAAACATATTTGATCCATAACGAATGGGGCATAGAGTAATTGGAACATATCAATGGCAGATAGGACATTTCAGAACATATCTGTTCATAACAAATGGAGCACAGAGTAATTGGAACATATCAATGGCAGATAGGACATTTCAGAACATATCAGTTCATAGCAAATGGAGCACAGAGTAATTGGAACATATCAATGGCACATAGGACATTTCAGAACATATCAGTTCATAGCAAATGGAGCACAGAGTAATTGGAGCATATCAATGGCATATGAAATGTTCCGGAGCATATCAACGACATATGGAACATTTCGAAACATATCAACAGTGGATGAAACATTTCAGAGCATATCAATCACAAATTCCGTACAGAAGCTCAAACGTCGTCTTTGACGTTGCAAACATATCAATCTTATCCAAAGCATGTACGGAAACACATAACCAAAGCTCTGGATATCATATCAAACATACAGAAGGTGTAGTGGGATCTCAGTCAGAAATATCCCACAAAGCGGGACCCCACAAAGCGGGCAAATAAGCGCATACCAGAATATCCCACAAAGCGGGACCCCACAAAGCGGGCAAATCGCGCATACCAGAATATCCCACAAAGCGGGACCCCACAAAGCGGGCAAATCAGCGCATACCTTTTACCATTTCTGGCAAAGGTCCAGACAATCCCACACACCAGAGTACAAAAGGACAGTTTCAACAATAAGTAGCATATATCGGAAGCACACGCGGAACAACAAACGTACATGTGCCTTTACGAGTCAATCCGAAGTAAGCAATAATCTTTCACAAGTATATTCAGATTTGAAGGGAATTGAAAGCAATGGCACATATGGAATCCAAGCAATCACAAATAACTCAATTCAATAAGAAGATTTGATGAATTCAATGTCCAAAGGAATGAAACTGGAATAGGCACATATCGAAAGCAAATGCGGAACAATAGGATATACATGTGCCTATATGAGTCAATACGATATAGCATAAACGTTACACAATAGTTTTCAAGAATGCAATAATTTTAAGGACAAGAGCATACAAGAATTCAAAGTAGTAATATAAAGCTCAATTGAATAAGAAGGCTAAAGGATATCAATTTCCAAAGGAATGAAACCAGAATATGAGAAATCGACCAAAGCTCGATTTCTGGCAGAATACAGAAGGCACATTGAACAAATGATTCAAACTATCAATCGTGCTCCAATTTACTCAGAAATAATCATTGGATAATATTTTCAGATAAGACAGGCTTCATATGAATTGAACTGTCCAACAGAGAGAGTTATAAATAATTTGGTAAGCAAGAGTCATAGAACAAAATCTCTGTTGGCAGAATTCATAATGTCAGATTCAACAGATAACTGGGCAGGTGTTTGGATTCCAAATCTTTCAATCCATATATCAAAGAAAGGTCTACGAGTCTAGTTTCCAATGAAATCAGTTTTGAACAAATCAGAGTTACCACAAAGTCTTATAGGCAGTTCGGTATCAAAAGATCAGAATCTCAAAAGTTGCACAGATTCGAATCGTTACATGTAAACAGGAGATATAACAAATGCAAGGCTAGTACAATTCAAAGTTCCTCACATTCAAAGCAAATGTAGAGATAAAAATGGCAGTGAGGAAGATCAGGATACTTGCAATAAGACATATCAGAGCAATTATAGGAGAAACGATCAAGGAACTTGCAATAAGGCATATCATAGCAATTATAGGAGAAACGAACAGGGAACTTGCAATATAAAGGATTGAAACAAGCGGGAAACTTGCCTTTCAAAGATTTCGATCCGAAGATCCAAAGAAGGTGCCAGCCCAAATCCTTCTACTTTTCCTCCGTGTCCTCTCTCTGTTTCGTTTTGTGCTCCCGTTTTCTTCCTTTCTTCGCAACTACACCACGTGTCGAACATCGAGGCACAGTCACCTACTCTCTCTTACTCTCATTTCTTCTTTTTCTTTCCCAAACGCAGCTGCCACAGTCGCCGCCGTTGCCGCTGCTACAATCGCAGCCCCTTACACCGCACTACCTTCCTTCCTCCCTTCTCTCACAGACATAACTGCTGCATACGCAGTCGCTGCCGCTGCGGCCGCAATCCCGTCCGCAGCCCCTTTTTTCCCCCTTTCCTTTCCTTTCTTTCCCGGCTGCAACTGCCGCAGTCGCAGTCGCAGCCATGGCCGCAGCCACCACAACCGCAGCCTCTTCTTCCTCTGCTACTCTATTTCCTCTCCTACTTCTCTTCCAACTGCAGCTGCCACTGCCGCAGCTGCCACCCCTTCTCCTCTTCCTCTCTTCTTCCTCTCCTTCCCTTTCTCTTCTTCTTCCTTTCCTTCTCTTCTTTCCCAGCCACAGCTGCAGCTGCCATCACCGCAGCCGCAGCCCCTTCTCCTCTTCCTCTCTTCTTCCTCTCCTTCCCTTTCTCTTCTTCTTCCTTTCCTTTTTCTCTTTCCCTGTCACAGCTGCAGCTGCCATCGCCGCAGCCGCAGCCCCTTCTCCTCTTCCTCTCTTCTTCCTCTCCTTCCCTTTCTCTCTTCTTCCTTTCCTTTTTCTCTTTCCCTGCCATAGCTGCAGCTGCCACAACCGCAGCCGCAGCTACTTCTTTCCCTTCTCCTCTTCCTTCTCCTTCCTTTCTTCTTCTTCTCTCCCCGCTGCAACTGCTGCAGTCGCGGCCGCAGCCACGGCCGCAACCTCTCCCTCCTCCCCTGCTCATCTTCCTCTTCTTCTTCTCTTCCAGCTGCAGCTGCCATCGCCGCAGCTGCAGCCCCTTCTTCCCCGGCGTCACACACACCCTCTCCTCTGTTTCCTCTGCAGGAAACAGAGGTATCACACCTCTTTCTCTTCCTCTTCTTCTTCTTCTCCTCTTCCCCTCTTCCCTTTTCCTCCCCAAGGCCACACATCTCCTCGCTGCAGCCTTGCCGCAGCTATCTTCTTCTTCTTCTTCTTCTTCTTCTTCTTCTTCTTCTTCTTCTTCTTCCCTTTTCATCCTCAACGCCCCACACATCCTCTCCTCTGTTTCCACCTGCGGGAAACAGAGGTGCTGCAGCCCTGGCTGCTGCAGCTGCCTCTCTTTTCCCTCTTCTTCTCCTTCTCTTCTTCTCCTCTACCCTTTTCCTCCCCAAAGCCACACACCTCCTCGCTGCAGCCTTGCCGCAGCTATCCTCCTCTCTTCTTCTTCTTCTTCTTCTTCTTCTTCTCTTCTCCCTCTTCTTCCTCTCTTCTTCTCCCCACGCCCCACAGCTCCTCGCTGCAGCCCTCACTGCAGCCACCTCCTCTTCTTCTTCTTCTTCTCTTCTCCCTCTTCTTCCTCTCTTCTTCCTCCTCTCTTCTTTTCCCTCTTCTTCTTCTTTTCTTCACTCCTCATGCCCCACCGCTCCTCTCTGTTTCTGGAAGAAACAGAGTGCGTGGGAGGCGGTGGGATAATACCGAATTTTCGGTTTTCCCTTTTTTTTTCTTTTTTTTTGCAACTTAGCAGTTTAGTCCTTGTAATTTCTATATTTACATATAGGTCCTCCAATTTACATATAAATCTTTATTAATAATTTTTAAAAGCGAGGGATATTACACTCTCCCCCCCTTAAAAGAAAATTTAGTCCTCTAAATTGATCATAGCTCAATCGATGAAAAGATGAGGATTATGATATCTTTATTTCCTCCTCCTACTCTTAAATAGTTTCATCAATACAATACAATTACATAATTATCCACGAGTGACCGAAATATTCTCCTCCTTGATCCTCAATAGACGGTAACCCGACCTTCAATCAATTTCTAAAAATACTTGCGTACCCTGTAATTAATTGAGCAAGTCGTTACTTCAGAAAATACTCGTTTTTTTTTTATGGTCACCTAATTCAACTGTCTATAATCCGTACAAAGCCTCAATGTTCCATACATTTCTTTTAACTAACACCGGAGCACCCCACGATGAAATATTAAGCCAAATAAAATCCTCATTTAACAATCCTTGTAGTTGCTTTTCCAATTCCACTTACTCAAATAATATCTTTCTGTAGAGAGGCTTAGATATTGGGATTATCCCAAGGACCAAATCAAAAGCAAAGTCACATTTGGAGGTAATCCAAGCAAGTCATCCTGGATACATTAGGCAAGGAGATAAATCATGTCCCATACTCTCAAAGTAAAAGATCGACTGATCAAATATACAAAAAGTGATCATTTGTTATATACCAATCCATACTGGTATGTTAGGAAGATAGCCAATCCATACCAAGTATAATATCAAAACTCCAAATCTCTAGGAGAACTAAATCAGCAAAAGTTCAAGTTCTCCAATAAGAATCAGACAAGAGGACCAGATTCAACTTCGTTATCAAAGAATCTCCAATGATCGTATTTATTTATAGCACATAATGTAGTGGTCTAGGTTGAATACCCAAGTGATAAGCAAAATATTACGAATCAAATCGTAGATTGGACCCATGGTCGAACAAATATTTGCATTCTTTCATAAACATGCATAATACCTTTGACCACTAATTCAGAAGTTTCAGAATCATATTCAGTGATAGCATACACTCTTACATGGGCTGATGATTTAGGACGCAGTGACTCTTTCTTCTTGTTCAAAGGGCAAACTTTTATTTTATGATCCAACTTTCTACAAGCAAAATAGACTCCAATCACCCGAAAACACAAACTTGTTTCATAATTTAACTTGTAATTCACACATGATTAAGTCTTTGGTGGTGACTTTCCTTTTCAAATCCAAATGTCTTGACCCTCTTGTCATTACTTTCTGATTCATTTCCAATCATATTCTTATTGGTAAACTTGTCCTTATCATTCTTGTCACTGATCTCCAAAAATTCTTTTCATTGTTGCCAATAATAATCAGCCTCTACTTCCAATATAAGGTGGCAAAAGAAATCTTTTGATCATCAAAACAATTTTGTACATCAAATATCTTCTCTGTTTGCATCATTCATTTTTCTACCACCAATGAAATTAGGTCCACCATGCTTCCGCTGCGCCACTCTGATTCAATATCCCCAATCAATCCTTTCATTCCCCTTAATTAATCAGAAACAATGAAATAGGAGGACCAAATGTCCTCATCATCCCAGATTCCTAAAATACATCAAAGAAAATTTCCACCAATCACTATAGTTCATTAGACCTCAATATATTTTGCACGTCAACATATCAAATATTTCAGTAATCCTCAAACAATGCTCTGATACCACCTCTGTCACGCCCCTCAAAATATCCATGATTTTTAAAATTTTCGTCACAGGCCAATCCAGGATCCAAACTAACGTTTGAGGACACTGAAAACATTCTATTCATATTCACATCCATAAAACCTGTGCAGTTTATAATCATATATCACATCACTCGATAATTCACATTTATGGCAACCCAAGCCAACTTGACAAACATGAACAACATTTATAAATCCACAAGCTAAATAAATTATACAATCAGAACTCCAACTATTCACCACAAGTTCATATCACCATAAATTAGACTTAACATTCTGAAATTCCAAATAAGAGAGATCTCCTAACACTTTGACACAGTATATCCATTTCGGTTCATCGACAACATTTCATTACATACAAGACATACTTATACAACAATATCGTAATAACCAACCAGACTTGCCCATTATTCTGAATAGCTATCCACTGCCTCAGCCCAAATCAAACATCTCGAAGAGTGACAAGCTGACCTGAAAGATTTATATAACAACGGAGTGAGCCAAAAACGGCTCAGCAAGTGACAAAGCATATTCAGAACAAAAGGAACGGTTTCAAACGAGTAAGGTATCATAATGCAAGGCAGAATACAAGAATTCTCAAGGATACCATCTCAATAGATACCAAATCATACGTATCATGTCATTCAAAAACATATTTGATCCATAACGAATGGGGCATAGAGTAATTGGAACATATCAATGGCAGATAGGACATTTCAGAACATATCTGTTCATAACAAATGGAGCACAGAGTAATTGGAACATATCAATGGCAGATAGGACATTTCAGAACATATCAGTTCATAGCAAATGGAGCACAGAGTAATTGGAACATATCAATGGCACATAGGACATTTCAGAACATATCAGTTCATAGCAAATGGAGCACAGAGTAATTGGAGCATATCAATGGCATATGAAATGTTCCGGAGCATATCAACGACATATGGAACATTTCGAAACATATCAACAGTGGATGAAACATTTCAGAGCATATCAATCACAAATTCCGTACAGAAGCTCAAACGTCGTCTTTGACGTTGCAAACATATCAATCTTATCCAAAGCATGTACGGAAACACATAACCAAAGCTCTGGATATCATATCAAACATACAGAAGGTGTAGTGGGATCTCAGTCAGAAATATCCCACAAAGCGGGACCCCACAAAGCGGGCAAATAAGCGCATACCAGAATATCCCACAAAGCGGGACCCCACAAAGCGGGCAAATCGCGCATACCAGAATATCCCACAAAGCGGGACCCCACAAAGCGGGCAAATCAGCGCATACCTTTTACCATTTCTGGCAAAGGTCCAGACAATCCCACACACCAGAGTACAAAAGGACAGTTTCAACAATAAGTAGCATATATCGGAAGCACACGCGGAACAACAAACGTACATGTGCCTTTACGAGTCAATCCGAAGTAAGCAATAATCTTTCACAAGTATATTCAGATTTGAAGGGAATTGAAAGCAATGGCACATATGGAATCCAAGCAATCACAAATAACTCAATTCAATAAGAAGATTTGATGAATTCAATGTCCAAAGGAATGAAACTGGAATAGGCACATATCGAAAGCAAATGCGGAACAATAGGATATACATGTGCCTATATGAGTCAATACGATATAGCATAAACGTTACACAATAGTTTTCAAGAATGCAATAATTTTAAGGACAAGAGCATACAAGAATTCAAAGTAGTAATATAAAGCTCAATTGAATAAGAAGGCTAAAGGATATCAATTTCCAAAGGAATGAAACCAGAATATGAGAAATCGACCAAAGCTCGATTTCTGGCAGAATACAGAAGGCACATTGAACAAATGATTCAAACTATCAATCGTGCTCCAATTTACTCAGAAATAATCATTGGATAATATTTTCAGATAAGACAGGCTTCATATGAATTGAACTGTCCAACAGAGAGAGTTATAAATAATTTGGTAAGCAAGAGTCATAGAACAAAATCTCTGTTGGCAGAATTCATAATGTCAGATTCAACAGATAACTGGGCAGGTGTTTGGATTCCAAATCTTTCAATCCATATATCAAAGAAAGGTCTACGAGTCTAGTTTCCAATGAAATCAGTTTTGAACAAATCAGAGTTACCACAAAGTCTTATAGGCAGTTCGGTATCAAAAGATCAGAATCTCAAAAGTTGCACAGATTTGAATCGTTACATGTAAACAGGAGATATAACAAATGCAAGGCTAGTACAATTCAAAGTTCCTCACATTCAAAGCAAATGTAGAGATAAAAATGGCAGTGAGGAAGATCAGGATACTTGCAATAAGACATATCAGAGCAATTATAGGAGAAACGATCAGGGAACTTGCAATAAGGCATATCATAGCAATTATAGGAGAAACGAACAGGGAACTTGCAATATAAAGGATTGAAACAAGCGGGAAACTTGCCTTTCAAAGATTTCGATCCGAAGATCCAAAGAAGGTGCCAGCCCAAATCCTTCTACTTTTCCTCCGTGTCCTCTCTCTGTTTCGTTTTGTGCTCCCGTTTTCTTCCTTTCTTCGCAACTACACCACGTGTCGAACATCGAGGCACAGTCACCTGCTCTCTCTTACTCTCATTCCTTCTTTTTCTTTCCCAAACGCAGCTGCCACAGTCGCCGCCGTTGCCGCTGCTACAATCGCAGCCCCTTACACCGCACTACCTTCCTTCCTCCCTTCTCTCACAGACATAACTGCTGCATACGCAGTCGCTGCCGCTGCGGCCGCAATCCCGTCCGCAGCCCCTTTTTTCCCCCTTTCCTTTCCTTTCTTTCCCGGCTGCAACTGCCGCAGTCGCAGTCGCAGCCATGGCCGCAGCCACCACAACCGCAGCCTCTTCTTCCTCTGCTACTCTATTTCCTCTCCTACTTCTCTTCCAACTGCAGCTGCCACTGCCGCAGCTGCCACCCCTTCTCCTCTTCCTCTCTTCTTCCTCTCCTTCCCTTTCTCTTCTTCTTCCTTTCCTTCTCTTCTTTCCCAGCCACAGCTGCAGCTGCCATCACCGCAGCCGCAGCCCCTTCTCCTCTTCCTCTCTTCTTCCTCTCCTTCCCTTTCTCTTCTTCTTCCTTTCCTTTTTCTCTTTCCCTGTCACAGCTGCAGCTGCCATCGCCGCAGCCGCAGCCCCTTCTCCTCTTCCTCTCTTCTTCCTCTCCTTCCCTTTCTCTCTTCTTCCTTTCCTTTTTCTCTTTCCCTGCCATAGCTGCAGCTGCCACAACCGCAGCCGCAGCTACTTCTTTCCCTTCTCCTCTTCCTTCTCCTTCCTTTCTTCTTCTTCTCTCCCCGCTGCAACTGCTGCAGTCGCGGCCGCAGCCACGGCCGCAACCTCTCCCTCCTCCCCTGCTCATCTTCCTCTTCTTCTTCTCTTCCAGCTGCAGCTGCCATCGCCGCAGCTGCAGCCCCTTCTTCCCCGGCGTCACACACACCCTCTCCTCTGTTTCCTCTGCAGGAAACAGAGGTATCACACCTCTTTCTCTTCCTCTTCTTCTTCTTCTCCTCTTCCCCTCTTCCCTTTTCCTCCCCAAGGCCACACATCTCCTCGCTGCAGCCTTGCCGCAGCTATCTTCTTCTTCTTCTTCTTCTTCTTCTTCTTCTTCTTCTTCTTCTTCTTCTTCTTCTTCCCTTTTCATCCTCAACGCCCCACACATCCTCTCCTCTGTTTCCACCTGCGGGAAACAGAGGTGCTGCAGCCCTGGCTGCTGCAGCTGCCTCTCTTTTCCCTCTTCTTCTCCTTCTCTTCTTCTCCTCTACCCTTTTCCTCCCCAAAGCCACACACCTCCTCGCTGCAGCCTTGCCGCAGCTATCCTCCTCTCTTCTTCTTCTTCTTCTTCTTCTTCTTCTCTTCTCCCTCTTCTTCCTCTCTTCTTCTCCCCACGCCCCACAGCTCCTCGCTGCAGCCACCTCCTCTTCTTCTTCTTCTTCTCTTCTCCCTCTTCTTCCTCTCTTCTTCCTCCTCTCTTCTTTTCCCTCTTCTTCTTCTTTTCTTCACTCCTCATGCCCCACCGCTCCTCTCTGTTTCTGGAAGAAACAGAGTGCGTGGGAGGCGGTGGGATAATACCGAATTTTCGGTTTTCCCTTTTTTTTTCTTTTTTTTTGCAACTTAGCAGTTTAGTCCTTGTAATTTCTATATTTACATATAGGTCCTCCAATTTACATATAAATCTTTATTAATAATTTTTAAAAGCGAGGGATATTACACTCTCCCCCCCTTAAAAGAAAATTTAGTCCTCTAAATTGATCATAGCTCAATCGATGAAAAGATGAGGATTATGATATCTTTATTTCCTCCTCCTACTCTTAAATAGTTTCATCAATACAATACAATTACATAATTATCCACGAGTGACCGAAATATTCTCCTCCTTGATCCTCAATAGACGGTAACCCGACCTTCAATCAATTTCTAAAAATACTTGCGTACCCTGTAATTAATTGAGCAAGTCGTTACTTCAGAAAATACTCGTTTTTTTTTTATGGTCACCTAATTCAACTGTCTATAATCCGTACAAAGCCTCAATGTTCCATACATTTCTTTTAACTAACACCGGAGCACCCCACGATGAAATATTAAGCCAAATAAAATCCTCATTTAACAATCCTTGTAGTTGCTTTTCCAATTCCACTTACTCAAATAATATCTTTCTGTAGAGAGGCTTAGATATTGGGATTATCCCAAGGACCAAATCAAAAGCAAAGTCACATTTGGAGGTAATCCAAGCAAGTCATCCTGGATACATTAGGCAAGGAGATAAATCATGTCCCATACTCTCAAAGTAAAAGATCGACTGATCAAATATACAAAAAGTGATCATTTGTTATATACCAATCCATACTGGTATGTTAGGAAGATAGCCAATCCATACCAAGTATAATATCAAAACTCCAAATCTCTAGGAGAACTAAATCAGCAAAAGTTCAAGTTCTCCAATAAGAATCAGACAAGAGGACCAGATTCAACTTCGTTATCAAAGAATCTCCAATGATCGTATTTATTTATAGCACATAATGTAGTGGTCTAGGTTGAATACCCAAGTGATAAGCAAAATATTACGAATCAAATCGTAGATTGGACCCATGGTCGAACAAATATTTGCATTCTTTCATAAACATGCATAATACCTTTGACCACTAATTCAGAAGTTTCAGAATCATATTCAGTGATAGCATACACTCTTACATGGGCTGATGATTTAGGACGCAGTGACTCTTTCTTCTTGTTCAAAGGGCAAACTTTTATTTTATGATCCAACTTTCTACAAGCAAAATAGACTCCAATCACCCGAAAACACAAACTTGTTTCATAATTTAACTTGTAATTCACACATGATTAAGTCTTTGGTGGTGACTTTCCTTTTCAAATCCAAATGTCTTGACCCTCTTGTCATTACTTTCTGATTCATTTCCAATCATATTCTTATTGGTAAACTTGTCCTTATCATTCTTGTCACTGATCTCCAAAAATTCTTTTCATTGTTGCCAATAATAATCAGCCTCTACTTCCAATATAAGGTGGCAAAAGAAATCTTTTGATCATCAAAACAATTTTGTACATCAAATATCTTCTCTGTTTGCATCATTCATTTTTCTACCACCAATGAAATTAGGTCCACCATGCTTCCGCTGCGCCACTCTGATTCAATATCCCCAATCAATCCTTTCATTCCCCTTAATTAATCAGAAACAATGAAATAGGAGGACCAAATGTCCTCATCATCCCAGATTCCTAAAATACATCAAAGAAAATTTCCACCAATCACTATAGTTCATTAGACCTCAATATATTTTGCACGTCAACATATCAAATATTTCAGTAATCCTCAAACAATGCTCTGATACCACCTCTGTCACGCCCCTCAAAATATCCATGATTTTTAAAATTTTCGTCACAGGCCAATCCAGGATCCAAACTAACGTTTGAGGACACTGAAAACATTCTATTCATATTCACATCCATAAAACCTGTGCAGTTTATAATCATATATCACATCACTCGATAATTCACATTTATGGCAACCCAAGCCAACTTGACAAACATGAACAACATTTATAAATCCACAAGCTAAATAAATTATACAATCAGAACTCCAACTATTCACCACAAGTTCATATCACCATAAATTAGACTTAACATTCTGAAATTCCAAATAAGAGAGATCTCCTAACACTTTGACACAGTATATCCATTTCGGTTCATCGACAACATTTCATTACATACAAGACATACTTATACAACAATATCGTAATAACCAACCAGACTTGCCCATTATTCTGAATAGCTATCCACTGCCTCAGCCCAAATCAAACATCTCGAAGAGTGACAAGCTGACCTGAAAGATTTATATAACAACGGAGTGAGCCAAAAACGGCTCAGCAAGTGACAAAGCATATTCAGAACAAAAGGAACGGTTTCAAACGAGTAAGGTATCATAATGCAAGGCAGAATACAAGAATTCTCAAGGATACCATCTCAATAGATACCAAATCATACGTATCATGTCATTCAAAAACATATTTGATCCATAACGAATGGGGCATAGAGTAATTGGAACATATCAATGGCAGATAGGACATTTCAGAACATATCTGTTCATAACAAATGGAGCACAGAGTAATTGGAACATATCAATGGCAGATAGGACATTTCAGAACATATCAGTTCATAGCAAATGGAGCACAGAGTAATTGGAACATATCAATGGCACATAGGACATTTCAGAACATATCAGTTCATAGCAAATGGAGCACAGAGTAATTGGAGCATATCAATGGCATATGAAATGTTCCGGAGCATATCAACGACATATGGAACATTTCGAAACATATCAACAGTGGATGAAACATTTCAGAGCATATCAATCACAAATTCCGTACAGAAGCTCAAACGTCGTCTTTGACGTTGCAAACATATCAATCTTATCCAAAGCATGTACGGAAACACATAACCAAAGCTCTGGATATCATATCAAACATACAGAAGGTGTAGTGGGATCTCAGTCAGAAATATCCCACAAAGCGGGACCCCACAAAGCGGGCAAATAAGCGCATACCAGAATATCCCACAAAGCGGGACCCCATAAAGCGGGCAAATCGCGCATACCAGAATATCCCACAAAGCGGGACCCCACAAAGCGGGCAAATCAGCGCATACCTTTTACCATTTCTGGCAAAGGTCCAGACAATCCCACACACCAGAGTACAAAAGGACAGTTTCAACAATAAGTAGCATATATCGGAAGCACACGCGGAACAACAAACGTACATGTGCCTTTACGAGTCAATCCGAAGTAAGCAATAATCTTTCACAAGTATATTCAGATTTGAAGGGAATTGAAAGCAATGGCACATATGGAATCCAAGCAATCACAAATAACTCAATTCAATAAGAAGATTTGATGAATTCAATGTCCAAAGGAATGAAACTGGAATAGGCACATATCGAAAGCAAATGCGGAACAATAGGATATACATGTGCCTATATGAGTCAATACGATATAGCATAAACGTTACACAATAGTTTTCAAGAATGCAATAATTTTAAGGACAAGAGCATACAAGAATTCAAAGTAGTAATATAAAGCTCAATTGAATAAGAAGGCTAAAGGATATCAATTTCCAAAGGAATGAAACCAGAATATGAGAAATCGACCAAAGCTCGATTTCTGGCAGAATACAGAAGGCACATTGAACAAATGATTCAAACTATCAATCGTGCTCCAATTTACTCAGAAATAATCATTGGATAATATTTTCAGATAAGACAGGCTTCATATGAATTGAACTGTCCAACAGAGAGAGTTATAAATAATTTGGTAAGCAAGAGTCATAGAACAAAATCTCTGTTGGCAGAATTCATAATGTCAGATTCAACAGATAACTGGGCAGGTGTTTGGATTCCAAATCTTTCAATCCATATATCAAAGAAAGGTCTACGAGTCTAGTTTCCAATGAAATCAGTTTTGAACAAATCAGAGTTACCACAAAGTCTTATAGGCAGTTCGGTATCAAAAGATCAGAATCTCAAAAGTTGCACAGATTCGAATCGTTACATGTAAACAGGAGATATAACAAATGCAAGGCTAGTACAATTCAAAGTTCCTCACATTCAAAGCAAATGTAGAGATAAAAATGGCAGTGAGGAAGATCAGGATACTTGCAATAAGACATATCAGAGCAATTATAGGAGAAACGATCAGGGAACTTGCAATAAGGCATATCATAGCAATTATAGGAGAAACGAACAGGGAACTTGCAATATAAAGGATTGAAACAAGCGGGAAACTTGCCTTTCAAAGATTTCGATCCGAAGATCCAAAGAAGGTGCCAGCCCAAATCCTTCTACTTTTCCTCCGTGTCCTCTCTCTGTTTCGTTTTGTGCTCCCGTTTTCTTCCTTTCTTCGCAACTACACCACGTGTCGAACATCGAGGCACAGTCACCTGCTCTCTCTTACTCTCATTCCTTCTTTTTCTTTCCCAAACGCAGCTGCCACAGTCGCCGCCGTTGCCGCTGCTACAATCGCAGCCCCTTACACCGCACTACCTTCCTTCCTCCCTTCTCTCACAGACATAACTACTGCATACGCAGTCGCTGCCGCTGCGGCCGCAATCCCGTCCGCAGCCCCTTTTTTCCCCCTTTCCTTTCCTTTCTTTCCCGGCTGCAACTGCCGCAGTCGCAGTCGCAGCCATGGCCGCAGCCACCACAACCGCAGCCTCTTCTTCCTCTGCTACTCTATTTCCTCTCCTACTTCTCTTCCAACTGCAGCTGCCACTGCCGCAGCTGCCACCCCTTCTCCTCTTCCTCTCTTCTTCCTCTCCTTCCCTTTCTCTTCTTCTTCCTTTCCTTCTCTTCTTTCCCAGCCACAGCTGCAGCTGCCATCACCGCAGCCGCAGCCCCTTCTCCTCTTCCTCTCTTCTTCCTCTCCTTCCCTTTCTCTTCTTCTTCCTTTCCTTTTTCTCTTTCCCTGTCACAGCTGCAGCTGCCATCGCCGCAGCCGCAGCCCCTTCTCCTCTTCCTCTCTTCTTCCTCTCCTTCCCTTTCTCTCTTCTTCCTTTCCTTTTTCTCTTTCCCTGCCATAGCTGCAGCTGCCACAACCGCAGCCGCAGCTACTTCTTTCCCTTCTCCTCTTCCTTCTCCTTCCTTTCTTCTTCTTCTCTCCCCGCTGCAACTGCTGCAGTCGCGGCCGCAGCCACGGCCGCAACCTCTCCCTCCTCCCCTGCTCATCTTCCTCTTCTTCTTCTCTTCCAGCTGCAGCTGCCATCGCCGCAGCTGCAGCCCCTTCTTCCCCGGCGTCACACACACCCTCTCCTCTGTTTCCTCTGCAGGAAACAGAGGTATCACACCTCTTTCTCTTCCTCTTCTTCTTCTTCTCCTCTTCCCCTCTTCCCTTTTCCTCCCCAAGGCCACACATCTCCTCGCTGCAGCCTTGCCGCAGCTATCTTCTTCTTCTTCTTCTTCTTCTTCTTCTTCTTCTTCTTCTTCTTCTTCTTCCCTTTTCATCCTCAACGCCCCACACATCCTCTCCTCTGTTTCCACCTGCGGGAAACAGAGGTGCTGCAGCCCTGGCTGCTGCAGCTGCCTCTCTTTTCCCTCTTCTTCTCCTTCTCTTCTTCTCCTCTACCCTTTTCCTCCCCAAAGCCACACACCTCCTCGCTGCAGCCTTGCCGCAGCTATCCTCCTCTCTTCTTCTTCTTCTTCTTCTTCTTCTCTTCTCCCTCTTCTTCCTCTCTTCTTCTCCCCACGCCCCACAGCTCCTCGCTGCAGCCCTCGCTGCAGCCACCTCCTCTTCTTCTTCTTCTTCTCTTCTCCCTCTTCTTCCTCTCTTCTTCCTCCTCTCTTCTTTTCCCTCTTCTTCTTCTTTTCTTCACTCCTCATGCCCCACCGCTCCTCTCTGTTTCTGGAAGAAACAGAGTGCGTGGGAGGCGGTGGGATAATACCGAATTTTCGGTTTTCCCTTTTTTTTTCTTTTTTTTTGCAACTTAGCAGTTTAGTCCTTGTAATTTCTATATTTACATATAGGTCCTCCAATTTACATATAAATCTTTATTAATAATTTTTAAAAGCGAGGGATATTACATCAGAAGCACACGCGGAACAACAAAACGTACATGTGCCTTTTCAAGACAATACGAAACAAAGAACAAATCTCTCACAAATGTATTCAGATTTGGAATGAAATGAAAACAAGAGTGTACAGGGATTCCAAGCAATCATATTTAGCTCAATTCCAATAAGAAGGTTAGACAAATTCAAATATCCAAAGGAAATGAAACTAGAATAGGCACACATCGAAAGCAAATGCGGAATCATGGGTTATACATGTGCCTATAGAAGTCAATACGATATAGCTTAAACGTTACACAATAGTTTTCAAGAATGCAAATAACTTTAAGGACAAGAGCATACAAGAATTCAGAGCAGTATTATAAAGCTCAATTGAATAAGAAAGCTAAAGGATATCAATTTCCAAAGGAATGAAATCAGAATATTAGAAATCGACCAAAGCTCGATTTCTGGCAGAATACAAGAGGCACATTGAACAAATGATTCAAACTATCAATCATGCTCCAATTGACTCAGAAATATATCATTGGATTATACTTTCAGATAAGACAAGCTTCATATGAATTGAACTGTCCAATAGAGAGAGTTACAAATAATTTGGTAAACAAGGGTCGTAGAACAAAATCTCTGTTTGGCAGAATTCATAATGTCAGATTCAACAGATAACTGGGCAGGTGTTTGGATTCCAAATCTTTCAATCCATATATCAAAAGAAAGATCTATGAGTCTGGTTTCCAATGAAATAAGCTTTGAGTAAATCAATGTTTGCAACAGGGACTTATAAGCAGTTCAGTATCAAAAGGTCAGAAATTACGATCCCTGTTTTGCAGAATCTGTAGGCTCATTTGAAACAGAAGTTTGGGCAGACAAACTTACTCCGAATTCTTAAAATAAGCTATCAAAACAAAGGTTTATGAGTCTATATTCTGATCAAATAAGTTTTGTCCAAATCAGAGGTCAATACATGAAGTTATAGCCATAACAAAGTAGAAGGGTCAGAATATCAGAAGTTGCATAGATTCGAATCGTTACGTCTAAACAGGAGATATATCAAATGAAACACTAGAACAATTCAAAGTTCCTCATATTCAAAACAAATGTAACGGTGAAATTGCGGTAACGAATGATCAGGACACTTGCAATAGGAAAGATTAGAAAGCTTGCAATAGGAAAGATCAGATCACTTGCAATAAGAAATATCAGAGCAATTATAGGAGAAACGATCAGGAAACTTGCAATAAGAAATATCAAAGCAATTATAGGAGAAACGATCAGGGAACTTGCAATAAGAAATATCAAAGCAATTATAGGAGAAACGATCAGGGAACTTGCCTTTCAAAGATTTCAATCCGAAGATTCAAAGAAGGTGCTAGCCCAAATCCTTCTACTTTTCCTCCGTGTCCTCTCTCTGTTTCGTTTTGTGCTCCCATTTTCTTCCTTTCTTCGCAACTAAACCACGTGTCGAACATCGAGGCACAGTTACCTGCTCTCTCTTACTCTCATTCCTTCTTTTTCTTTCCCAAACGCAGCTGCCACAGCCGCCGCCGCTACCGCTGCCACAATCGCAGCCCCTTCCACCGCACTACCTTCCTTCCTCCCTTCTCTCGCAGACAATAACTGTTGCATATGCAGTCGCTGCCGCTACGGCCGCAATCCCGTCCGCAGCCCCTTTTTCCCCCTTTTTTTTCTTTCCCAGCTGCAACTGCCGCAGTCGCAGTCGCAGTCGCAACCATGGCCGCAGCCACCACAACCGCAGCCTCTTCTTCCTCCGCTACTCTATTTCCTCTCCTTCTCTTCCAACTGCAGCTGCCACCCCTTCTCCTCTTCCTCTCTTCTTCCTCTCCTCCCCTTTCTCTTCTTCTTCCTTTCCTTCTCTTCTTTCCCAGCTGCACTGCTGCAGTCGCAGCCTCAGCCACGGCCGCAGCCTCTTCTTCCTCCCCTGCTCATCTTCCTCTCCTTCTTCTCTTCCAACTGCAGCTGCCATCGCAGCAGCCGCAGCCCCTTCTCTTCCCCTTCTCTTCTTCCTCCCCTCCCCTTCTTCCTTCCTCTTCCTCTTTCCTTGCCACAGCTGCCACAGCCGCAGCCGCAGCTACTTCTTTCCCTTCTCCTCTTCCTCCTCCTTCCTTTCTTCTTCTTCTCTTCTTCTCCTTCCTCCCCTTCTTCTCCCCGACGAACAGCACCTCCTTTCCTCTGTTTCCTCCTGCAGGAAACAGAGGTGCCGCCTCTTCACCCGCTTCTACTTCTTCGCTTCTTCCTCTCCTTCTCTTCCAGCTGCAGCTTCCACCGCCGCAGCCGCAGCTTCTCCTTCCCCTTCTCTTCTTCTCCTCTTCTTCTTCCCTCCTCTCCCCGGCGTCACACACACCCTCTCCTCTGTTTCCTCTGCAGGAAACAGAGGTGTCACAACTTCTTCTCCTGCTTCCTCTTCTTCTTCTCTTCCTCTTCTCCTTCCTCTCCTCTTCGAATGCCCAACACCTCACCTCTGTTTCCACCTGCTGGAAACAGAGGTGCTGCAGCCCTAGCTGCTGCCACCTTTTCCTCCCCAACGCCACACACCTCTCGCTCCTCTCCCTCTTCCCTCTCTTTTCCCTTTCTTCTCCTCTTCCCTTTTCCTCCCCAACAGCTGCTGCCACCTCTCGCTCCTCTCCCTCTTCCCTCTCTTTTCCCTTTCTTCTCCTTCTCTTCTTCTCCTCTTCCCTTTTCCTCCCCAACGCCACACACCTCCTCGCTGCAGCCCTGCTGCAGCTATCCTCCTCTCTTCTTCTTCTTCTTCTTCTTCTCTTCTCCTCCCCAACGCCCCACACATACTCTCCTCTGTTTCCACCTGCGGGAAACAGAGGTGCAGCAGCCCTAGTTGCTGCTGCTGCCTCTCACTCTCCTCTCCATCTTCCCTCTCTTCTTCTTCTTCTTTTCTTCTCTTCTCCCTCTTCCTCCTCTCTTCTTTTCCCTCTTCTTCTTCTTTCTTCTCTCCTCACGCCCCACCGCTCTCTCTATTTCTCGAAGAAACAGAGAGTGCGTCCCTCTTCTTCTTCTTTCTTCTCTCCTCACGCCCCACCGCTCTCTCTATTTCTCGAAGAAACAGAGAGTGCGTCCCTCTTCTTCTTCTTTCTTCTCTCCTCACGCCCCACCGCTCCTCTCTGTTTCTCGAAGAAACAAAGAGTGCGTGGGAGGCGGTTGGATAAAACCGAAATTTTTGGTTTTCTTTATTTTCTTTTCATTTTGCAACTTAGCAGTTTAGTCCTTGAAATTTTTATATTTACATATAGGTCCTCAAATTTACATATAGTTTCTTTTTAATAATTTTCAAAAGTGTGGGATATTACACTAAATACTTAAGCGGGAGGTTATCGTAGTACACTCATCAGGCCCTTATAAGCTAATCACACACATTCCCCACTTCTGAGGTGGGACTAATGGGATATTACATTATCCCCAACTCAATTAGCTTGACGTCATCGTCAAGGCCCGACATATCCCAGATCGAACCCTAGCATAGTGCATATGAGGTTTAACTCAGTGGTGGCTCCACGCCGTGATAAGTTCTCTGACTCCATCCACGGGTAGCCCTTTCCTACTGCAGCCCTCTCACCCTGCCCTAATGCTAGGTTGGCTCTGATACCAAATGGAGTTATTGGCCAGTTAGCTCATCAGACCCGGTTAGCTCATCAGACCCGGGTCGTGACATTTGGTATCAGAGCCAACCTAGCATTAGGGCAGGGTGAGAGGGCTGCAGTAGGAAAGGGCTACCCGTGGATGGAGTCAGAGAACTTATCACGGCGTGGAGCCACCACTGAGTTAAACCTCACATGCACTATGCTAGGGTTCGATCTGGGATATGTCGGGCCTTGACGAGGACGTCAAGCTAATTGGGTTGGGGATAGTGTAATATCTCATTAGTCCCACATCGGATGTGGGGAATGTGTATGATTAGCTTATAAGGGCCTGATGAGTATACTACGTAACCTCCTGCTTAAGCATTTTGGTCCGCCGTTGAGGACCAAAATGGAGTTATTGGCCAGTTAGCTCATCATACCCGGGTCGTGACACATGCGTGCAGCCGCCTACAGCGGTAGCCACAAGGGCGGCTGCCAAAAGTAGGTAGAACAGCTCCGGTGCACGCACAGGCACTACACCTGCAGTAGTCAGCCGACGGGGGGTTGCAGCCCATGGGTGAGCAGCTTGCAAGAGTCGGCACCTACAGGCACTGCCCCAACCCCCCACCATAGTAGGCAGCCGCTGTAAGCATTAGGGATAGCGAGTAGTAGGGTTTTTGGGCAAAAGATAGTTTTGTCCTTCGGAATTTATGAGATTCCTGGATTTGTCTTTTGTCTAAATTATGAAAATACCCCTCACAATTCAAAATTTTCCTACATATCCCTGATTTCAAAAAATATTAATTAATTAAAAAGTTTAATTGATTATTATTATTATTATTATTATTATTATTATTATTATTATTATTATATTTATTATTGTTGTTGTTGTTGTTGTTATTGTTATTGTCAAGTAGTCCTACATAATAATATTTACATATGATGTATGATGTGTGGACGGATGATTATGGACTATGTGATGTGTGTACTTATGATTATTATTATTGGAGCTTACGAGCCTCCATTTTATTTCTTGTTTATTGCCGGACTTACATGTTGTTAGAACCCTTGCAAATTCTAAACTTGGGGTTGATCTCTTTAGGGGATCGGCCTCCTTGGAACTCTATAGGGGTTCCTCCCTCCAAGTTGCTGCTTAAAGGCTGCAGAAAAGATTCATCTATTGCTTATAAAAAGAGGAGGAATACATGGCTATTTATAGGGCTTCTAAACGCTAACTCCTAATATGACTCCTACTTAAAACTCTTACGTCTAACCAACTCCTAATAGGACTCCTACTCAAGACTCCTATTCCCTTACAACTCCTAATTCTTCTCTAAGAAAAAACCTCTTACATGAATGTCCCTCTCAATTAGGACTCTCCTGGCTAGAGTCCTAACAGACCTACCCTCTTCAAATCAGCCTTGTCCTCAAGGCTGAGATTCCATGAACTAAGGGAACAAGGTCTTCAGCTCCTCATATGGTTCCCATGTGGCGTGTTCAAGTGGTAGATTATTCCAATGCACTAGTACTTCAGTAGAGGGATGTCGGCGACGCATCATGATCCTACGATCGAGGATGGGTTGTGGTTGGGCTTGAATAACTCCATCCTTAGTTGTGTTGGGCAGTTGGATCTGGGGTGACTCGTGTTCTCCCAACTTGGCCTTTAGGCATGATACGTGGAAGACAGGGTGAATTTTGGCATCCTCAGGTAATTTAAGTTTGTATGCCACGGCTCCAATACGCTCTGTGATCTGATAGGGCCCAATAAAACATGGGGATAGCTTCATGGAGGCTCGAGTATTGATAGAGAGTTGCTTGTATGGTTGTAGGTGAAGATAAACCCAATCTCCCACTGAAAATTCTATTTCACTTCGTCTTGTGTCGGCTTGCTGCTTCATTCTGGCTTGAGCGGTAGAGAGATTATCTTTTTGTTAGGATCGAGAGCACTAAGAGGGGGGGGGGGTGAATTAGTGCAGCGGAAAACTTTCTACGATTAAAACCGAAAGTTGTGTTTGAACGATAAAGACAACTCTGTATGAAAGTTGATACTAAGCAAGGTTACAGTCAATCTATGTAGGCAGTTTGCAGCTATGATGAAAACCAGAATATCGGCGCAAACTGAAATCCGACGTTCGTACGAAGAAATAGATTTACGTCTAAGTGTCGATTCGTAAATCACTTGATTAGATAAGACGCAGTTTAAGCAGATGTATAAAGGCAGTGTGCTGCTATTGTACATCTCAAAACGTAAATGCAATCTGCAATAAGATCATCATGCGAAAAAGCAGATTTACGTCTAAACGCAGATTTACGTATAAACGCAGATTTACGTCTAAACCTTGAAACTTGTTCATAAAATCGCAGAGGGCAGTAAGCTATTGAAAAGTTTGCAGTAAAGGTAAGATGCTCAAAGGAAATGCAAACCGAGATTTAGAGTGGTTCGGTCAATCTTGACCTACTCCACTTTTGGCTTCCTCTACCGACGTCAACTAGAGACCTTCATTCAATAGGCGAAGGCCAACCACCCTCTTACAGATTCACTCCTTTTGGCGGGCTTAGGAGACAACCCTTACAGAAGTTTTCTCTCCTCTCTTTACAACTCAAACTTTGAAGAACAGAAAGAGGAGAACTAACAGTTTTGAGCTCTAAGAATCATAGAAAGACAGCAAGATTTCGAGTGTGTGTTCTATGCTTTCAGTGTTGAATGGGTGGGGTATTTATAGGCCCCAACCCAATTCAAATTTGGAGCTCAATTCTGTCAATTCCCGGAATTCCGGGATCAGGCGGTTGCACCTCCTGACTGGGGCGGTTGCATCGCCTGGTAGAGCTCGAAGACTGAGCCTCTAGGCGGTGCCACCTCTGTTAGGAACGATTGCACCTCTCTGCTAGAGCTCGAAGACCGAGCTCATGCAGTTGCATCGCCTGACTGGAGATGTTGCACCGCCTAGCAGAGCTCGAAACTTGAGCTCTGGCGGTGCTACCTCTTGACAAAAGAGGTTGCACCGCCCAATCTCGATCGGAGACTGAGCCCGGGGCGGTGCCACCTCTTGGCTGGAGCGGTTGCACTGCCCAGTCTCGCTGGGGTACATAGCCTGGGTGGTGCTACCTCCCTGCCTGGGCGGTTGCACCTCCCACAGCAACCTGGGTCCGAATGGGTTGATCCATTCGGCCCAATTTGAGTTCTTCAGGGGCCCAATTGCCCCAAGATTAAGCTAATTGGATCACCTCCCATTTCTAACTTAATCAATATGCTAACTACGATTATTTCCTAAGACATATTCTGCAGCTTGCTCCGGTGCGTCAATCGCTTCTTCCGGCGAGTTTCCAGCGAACTTCCGTCGATCATCCGACGAACCCTTGGTGATGCTCTTGCGGACTTCCAGCAAACTCCTGGACTTGCGACGATCCACTTGGCAAGTTCCGACGAGCTCCTTTGGCAAGCTTCTGGACTTCTCGGATTTGTTCCCGCAGAACCTCCGACGATTGTCCGAACTTCCGTCGAGCTCTCGAACTCCCAACGTGATCATTGTCATGACTCCGGTGCAACTCTTGCTGCATGTCTTTCTTCCATCGTAGTTAATCCTGCACACTCAAAACAAAAACTTCGATCGAGACAATTAATCCTAAGCAATTAACCAAGTTATCCGGCATGTCATTGCTCAATCGGCCAGTTGACTCCGCAACTCCGATATCCTTGGCACAATACCCGCTCTTCTTGGGCCGATGCCCGAGTCCATGACCCGAAGCCTTCTGTCGATACGTCAACCGATCCACCGGCCCGACGTCCAATCTTCTGACATGTTCCTCCAGCACAACATGATGTTCCTGCTTTAATTGTCTCATCCTGATCGAAGCACCCTACGTCACTCAAAACGCAGATTAAATCATAAACATATATCAATTAGTTTCATTATCAAAATACGAGATTCAACAATCTCCCCCTTTTTGATGATGACAACTACTTGATGACGGAGTTAAACTTAACTCCCGGAGTTTAAACAAACTCCCCCTATCAATATGCTATATTGATAGAAACTCTTAGATTAAAAAATCTAAGCAACATATCATCATAAACGGAGTTAACCTTAACTCCCAGAGTTTAAACAAACTCCCCCTATCAATATGCCATATTGATAGAACCTTGAATTCAAACTGAATTCAAGTCATTGCAATATTCATCATGAATACTTGCAACACGTTATCATGAACTTATGCATAAACTTATCCATAACATGTCATGTCATCAAATACTTCTCCCCCTTCGTCATCAACAAAAAGGAGAAGTACCATAATCAAGTGTTTGTGATATAAGTTTAACTCATTGCATGAAAAACATAATATCTATTGTTATCATCATGCAAGTTTGCTATCATCAAATGGTAAGATATCAACATGTAAAATTGCAATTCAAGTTCTTGATATCTTAACATGATATGACATTTATAGCACCTATTCATATGAATGCTTCTTTTGATATCTCATCATAATATGATATTCATAACATCTATTCATATTCTTCAAATATGGCACTCATAGTATCAATTTATATATTTCTCCCCCTTTGTCATCAACAACAAGGAGAACGATATAAGCAAATTTTAAATATAAGTGCGATGCCATAAGTTGGTTCATGTCATTTTCCTACAGTGAGTGATAGGATACCAATTATGCAAACATCTCGAGGAAAACATGACATGGAGATAACTTTTATTGCTTCTTCCTTTTTATTTGTTATCTTTTTACATGAAGGAGGAAAGCCATATGTGAAGTTCAAATCGATAAGATATTAAAGCACACTTCATTTTTGCAAGGATTAAGATATGTAAGTGAGTCAAATCCTTGTATGTAAAAATATCTTCCTGTTATAAGAGGGAATCATCAAATATGTTTCTCGAAAAATAGTTTTCACATGATAAGTGCATTTGCTAGATGATTCCATATGTTAAAATCAATGATGTGAATTAAACTTGATATGACATATGCTTGTTAAGCTTGGAAGAGGATAATGTATCAAGAAAATCCAATTGTTAGGATCAAGAAAATCCGAAAATGAAATATGACACTTTCATACATTCGGACAGGGTTTTACTAGATATATTCAATGACAATCATGAAGGTAAAACATGCTTATTATCATGGAAATTTTTGTATTCAAGCACATAATTTCCAACATGTAATCATGGCAAGTAATTGTGGAAAATCATTATGGCAATCAAGTGATTTGATCATTTAATCAAAAAAGTCTGAAAAATAATTTTAACAGGTTTAATCATTCGGACAGATTTTTGCCATAGTTTTTCAAATATAATCATGAAGATAAGGCATGCTCATCATAATGGTAGTATGATAGCAAGTTTACCATATATAAGCTAGCAAAAAATTTCTACATTTTAAGGCCCGCAAGCTAGCAATTTTGAGATGTTCAAGAAAGCAACTCTTGCTTCTTGAAATATAAGTTTTGCTAGATGTGCAAGTTAACTTTTTGCTTCTTGAGATAGGCAAGATAGCATTCCTTGGTGATGTTCAATATAGCTAAGTTCTACATCATGCAAGCTAGTGAATTTTATAACATTTTAGAACATGTATAATCACCAAAGCATCATAAATTTTAATGATGTGCAAAATTACAAATTTTGCATGATTGCATTTGTGTGTCTTGAGATTTGCAAGATAGCACTTCTTGGTGATGTTCAAGATAGCAATTTCTTCTCTTTTGAGAAGTGCAATTTTTGCTTTCTTCTTGAATTGTGCAAGTTAGCTATCTCCCCTTTTGTCATTGTCAAAAAGAAGGGAAAAACCCTTTACATCAATTTTTAAATCATGACAAAGGTTAGTATCAATCTCATTTGTGCATCATTATATTTTCAAATTAAAACATGCACATTTTCAAAACATATAAACTCATTATTATATACATGATTCCAAATCATCATTCATATTATTTCAATCATTGTTTCACTCATCATTATAGCTTATCATGCATAATATGTAAAACCATCTAACATGATATAAACATTTATTTATTTAATTTCTTTTTTTTTAAACATTCATGAAACACATCATACATTATCATAATAAAAAGCATATGCATTATTCCAAATCATAAATATTTCAAATCATCATGGTATTAATTTGTCACATTGCATCCTACCATACATGATCGAAACTTCTCATTTGCATACATCAAAATAAATTCATGAATATCTCATGCATTCATATCATCATTTGAGGAATATTGAAAAGAAATAATTGGGTGATGAGATAAATATTTCATGAGTACAAAGAATTGCATAAAAATCATATCATGAATACAAGGAATACAAGTCACAATCAATCAAGAGAAAAATCATCATTCATTTTTAATTCATTCAATTTAATAAATCAAGATCATAATTTTGATAAAACTCATTTCAAATTTAAATCATCAAAATCATTTTTATGGCTCACAAAATTTATAACATAAATAGATTCATGATTTCATTGATAATATATTTTCCCCCTTTTTAATAGTTTCATTTTAAGTGGTCGATTTCATGTTAGCATGCCTTTTCATTTATGAAAACATGCATCAATTTTTTTTTTTTTAAAGCCACTGTTATTATCATGAAAATCGATAATCAAGATATCATCATACATAATTTCAAAAATATATACTCATTAATCATAACTTCAAATTAAACATGATTTCATATACTCAAAATCGAGAAATAACAATGGAAATCAACATGATATACATTATTACTTCTCAACCACATATAGCATGATTTTATAAGGTATTTTTAATCAAAATCATTTTGTTTATCATAAACATGCAATTTTCATGATTATTTTTAAAATTACTAGAATGATAAGCATGATTCCTAATTGTTTGTATAAAATTATTAAACATGTAATTTTCAAGAAAATTAAATAAAAAAAGAAAAATGCTTTATGAAAAGCATCATGTAATTTCAAAGTAAATTAAAGGCATTTTGATTACCTCAGCGTTGAAAGGCGTAAAGGCGTAGTTTGCCACCTCGCCTTTGTTGATTTTCTCCTCGTCTTCGAAGGAGCTCGATTCATCCCAATTTTTGTTCTTCTTCTTGCGTTCAAAGCAAGTAGTTCCGTTCTTTTTACTTTTTAATTTTTGTTTCATTTATAGTTTAAGTTCACCATCACTTGAGCTTATGCTCGAGTGGTATTCAAATGTTCTATGTCCCAATTCCTTCCTGTTCTTTGGAAGGTGGTTCTTAAGTTCTTCACGTGCATTGCACGTCATTTCATATGTGATCAATGAACCAATTAGTTCTTCAAGTGGAAATTGGTTCAAGTTTTTCGATTCTTGAATAGCAGTTACTTTTGAATCCCAAGTTTTAGAAAGTGAGCGCAAAACTTTGTTAACGAGTTCAAAATCCGAAAAGCTTTTACCAAGTGATTTTAAACCATTGACGACATCCGTAAAACGGGTGTACATGTCAACAACGGTTTCGCTTGGTTTCATATGAAAAAGCTCGAAATCATGTAGTAAAATATTAACTTTTGAGTCTTTGACTCTACTAGTTCCCTCGTGCGTGATTTCAAGAGTGCGCCAAATATCGAAAGCCGTTTCGCACAAAGAAACCCGATTGAACTCATTTTTGTCCAAAGCGCAAAATAAGGCATTCATAGCCTTTGCGTTTAAAGAAAAATACTTCTTCTCCAAATCCGACCATTCGTTCATCGGTTTAGAGGGAAGTTGAAAACCGTTTTCAACGATATTCCATAAATCCAGATTCAGAGAAATCAAGAAAACTCTCATTCGAGTTTTCCAATAAGTGTAGTCCAATCCGTTAAAGAACGGTGGACGAAAGACCGGAAAGCCCTCTTTAAAGCTATGAAGAGCCATTTCTCTCGGGTGTAAGTCCAAAATGAGAAATACCGGGCTTTGATACAAATTGTTAGGATCGAGAGCACTAAGAGGGGGGGGGGGGGGGCGTGAATTAGTGCAGCGGAAAACTTTCTGCGATTAAAACCGAAAGCTGCGTTTGAACGATAAAGACAACTCTATATGAAAGTTGATTCTAAGCAAGGTTATAGTCAATTTATGCAGGCAGTTTGCAGCTATGATGAAAACCAGAATATTGGCGCAAACTGAAATCCGACGTTCATACGAAGAAACAGATTTACGTCTAAGTGTCAATTCGTAAATCACTTGATTAGATAAGACGCAGTTTAAACAGAAGTATAAAGGCAGTGTGCTACTATTGTATAGCTCAAAACGTAAATGTAATCTGCAATAAGATCATCATGCGACAAAGCAGATTTACGTCTAAATGCAGATTTATGTCGAAACGCAGATTTACGTCTAAACCTTGAAACTCGTTCGTAAAATCTCAGAGGGCAGTAAGCTATTGAAAAGTTTGCAGTAAAGGTAAGATGCTCAAAGGAAATGCAAACCAAGATTTAGAGTGGTTCGGTCAATCTTGACCTACTCCACTTTTGGCTTCCTCCACCGACGAGGTCACCGACGTCAACTAGAGACCTTCCTTCAATAGGCGAAGGCCAACCACCCTCTTATAGATTCACTCCTTTTGGCTGGCTTAGGAGACAACCCTTACAGAAGTTTTCTCTCCTCTCTTTACAACTCAAACTTTGAAGAACAGAAAAAGGAGAACTAACAGTTTTGAGCTCTAAGAATCACATAAAGACAGCAAGATTTCGAGTGTGTTCTATGCTTTCAGTGTTGAATGGGTGGGGTATTTATAGGCCCCAACCCAGTTCAAATTTGGAGCTCAATTCTGTCAATTCCCGGAATTCCGGGATCAGGCGGTTGCACCTCCTGACTAGGGCGGTTGCACTGCCTGGCAGAGCTCGAAGACTGAGCCTCTAGGTGGTGCCACCTCTGTCAGGGGCAATTGCACCTCTCTGCCAGAGCTCGAAGACCGAGCTCAGGCGGTTGCACCGCCTGACTGGAGAGGTTGCACCGCCTGGCAGAGCTCGAAACTTGAGCTCTGGCGGTGCTACCTCTTGACAGAAGAGGTTGCACCGCCCAATCTCACTTAGAGACTGAGCCCGGGGCGGTGCCACCTCTTGGCTGGAGCAGTTGCATCGCCTAGTCTCGCTGGGAGACATAGCCTAGGTGGTGCTACCTCCCTACCTGGGCGGTTGCACCTCCCACAGCAACCTGGGTCCGAATGGGTTGATCCATTCGGCGCAATTTGAGTTCTTCAAGGGCCCAATTGCCCCAAGATTAAGCTAATGGGATCACCTTCCATTTCTAACTTAATCAATGTGCTAACTACGATTATTTCCTAAGACATATTCTGTAGCTTGCTCCAGTGCGTCAATCGCTTCTTCCGGCGAGTTTCCGGCGAACTTCCGTCGATCAACCGACGAACCCTCGGTGATGCTCCTACGGACTTTCGGCAAACTCCTGGACTTGCGACGATCCACTTGGCAAGTTCTGATAAGCTCCTTTGGCAAGCTTCTGGACTTCTCGGATTTGTTCCCGTAGAACCTCCGACGACTGTCCAAACTTCCGTCGAGCTCTCGAACTCCCAACGTGATCATTGTCATGACTCCGGCGCAACTCCTGCTACATGTCTTTCTTCTATCGTAGTTAATCCTGCACACTCAAAACAAAAACTTCAATCGAGACAATTAATCCTAAGCAATTAACCATGTTGTCCGGCATGTCATTGGTCCCTCGACGCTTCGTCCGATTCTTCGGCGCATCGTCCTTTCCTGCAGCCTATTGCCCAATCTACTAGTTGACTCTGCAACTCCGATATCCTTGGCACAATACCCGCTCTTCTTGGCCCGATGCCCGAGTCCACGACCTGAAGCCTTCTGTCGATACATCAACCGATCCACCGGCCCGTCGTCCAATCTTCTGACATGTTCCTCCGGCACAACATGATGTTCCTGCTTTAATTGTCTCATCCTGATCGAAGCACCCTACGTCACTCAAAACACAGATTAAATCATAAACATATATCAATTAGTTTCATCATCAAAATATGAGATTCAACACTTTTAACAGTTGTAAGAGTTTGTCTCTATCAATCAATTCTTGGTCAACCTGATCTACCTTCGCCGAGCCAATTATATACTTTGGAATCACAGGTGCTAGTCGACCATACAATGCTTCATAAGGGGCACATTTTGTAGATGAATGATACGTAGTATTATACCACCATTCGGCCTAGGGAAGCCATTTCATCAACTCTTTTGGTCGGTCACTAGCGAAACACCGGAGGTACGTCTATAAGCACCTATATACCACCTCTGTTTGGCCGTCTATTTGTGGATGATACGTTTGTGCTCATCTTGAGTCTGGTGCCTTGTAACTGAAATAACTCGGTCCAAAATTTACTAGTGAAGATCCTATCACGATCACTTACGATGGACCCTTGGTATCCCATGCAGTTTAACAATATTTTCTATGAAAATCTGGGCAATACTAGCAGTAATGTAGGGATTTCTCATTGCACAAAAATGAGCATATTTTGTAAGTCGATCAACCACCACGAGAATCGTGCTTTTACCTTTGGAAGATGGCAGCCCTTCAATGAAGTCCATGGAGATGTCAGTCCACACTGAGTCTGGTATGGGTAGTGTCACGCCCCTCCAAAATATCGACAATATTTAAAATTTTCATCGTAACTAACCCAGGATCCAAACACACATTTGAGGTCACTAAGAAAAGATTCAGATCAAAATTTCACCTCTATAATCTACAAATTCATAACCCTGTGCAGTTCATAAACATCCCACACATCACTCGATAATTCAAACAAACTGAACTTAACTCATCAAAAAAATAACCACAACATAAAATTCACAAGTGGGGAAGTCTAAGCAGTCACCAAACCAACGATTACCATAAGATCATAGCATTACATAAATTTAACTTAACATTCCAAAATCCTATACATGAGGGATCATTTATCTTACACAAAATCCACACGTTTAGATTTATCGTCACATTTCATAAGATGCAAAGTATCTTATACAATAAATACACATGCTAACAAAGGTCTGCCTAAAATCTTCTAAACTTTCCACCGCCTCAGCCCAATCTTAACATTTAAGCAAGCAATACGCTATCCTGAAAAATTTATCAACAAACGGGGTGAGCATAAAGAGCTCAGCAAGTGACTAACATATCCATATCAAAATAGTACAATTTCCAAAGGGATACAGTTTCAAAATACAAGGCAGAATATACGATTTCGTAGACATAATATCATTAGGAGTAGAAACACAATTGTCTTTTCAATCTTACATAGTTGGTTCCTGACAGATGGGGCATAGATTAATTGGAGCATATCAGTAACAAAGGAAACATATCGGAGCTTATCAATGGCATATAAAATGTTCCGAAGCATATCAACGGTATATGGAACATTTTGAAGCAAAATCATCAGTGAATGAAGCATTTCAGAGCATATAAAAAACAAATATCGTATAGAAGCTCAAACGTCATCCTTGACGTTGCAATCATATCATTCTTATCCAGAGCATGAACAGAAACAACTCACCAAAACTCTGGATGTCATATCAAACATATAGGTGTAGTGGGATCTTAGTCAGAATGTGATTCATCCATTTCTGAATGACGACCTGACAAAAGTCTCCCACGTTTGGGAGCTCCATCCACCCACGTCTAGGTGAAGTCAGAGGTGGCCGGTAGAGCATCGCAGGCTCTAAGCACATACCCTTTACCATTTCTGGCAAAGGTCCAGAATATCCCACATAGCGGGCAATAAGCACATACCCTTTACCATTTCTAGCAAAGGTCCAGACAATCCCATACACCAGAGTACAAGAGGGCAGTTTTAACAATAAGTAGCATATATCGGAAGCACACGCGGAACAACGAAACGTGCATGTGCCTTTTCGAGACAATACGAAACAAAGAACAAATCTCTCACAAATATATTCAGATTTGAAATAAAATGAAAACAAGAGTGTACAGGGATTCCAAGCAATCATATTTAGCTCAATTCCAATAAGAAGGTTAGACGAATTCAAATATCCAAAGGAATGAAACAAAATACGCGAAATCGACCAAAGCTCGATTTCGGACAGAATTCCAGTGGCACATCAAACAAATATTTCAGAATATCAATTATGCTCCAATACCCATAAGAAAGCTATGGTCGAATCATATATCAATCTATATTCTGATGGAACAAATTTCATATGAAACAGGGCTCCCAACAAGGAGTTACCTTTGATTTGGTAACACAAGGTCAAAAACACAATCACTGTTTTGCAGAATACAAAGGGTCGGATTCAACAGATACTAGGGTAGGCATTTGGATTCTAAAATTTTGAAACTATATGTCAAAAGAAATATTTTCAAGTCTAGTTTCAAATAAAATCAGTTTGGTACAAATCAGAATTTTTAACAGGCAGTTATAGGCATTTTAGTATCGACATGTCAGAAATCTTGAGCCCTGTTTTACAGCGTCTATAGGCTCATTTGAAACATATGTTTGGGTAAGTATTCGGTGTCCAAAATCTACAAAATCAGTGTCAAAAGGAAGATATACGAGTCTAATTTCAAACAAAATAGTTCCTGCCCGAATTCACATTTTGTACTAAAACTTATCGCTGATATAGTGTATAGGGGTCAGTTTACCGAAAAAAACTTCAGAATCCATGGTTCTATGTCCAAAGAGAGTCATATCAGTTTCTAAATAGAAATCCTTCAATTTATTTTGAATCAACATAAAAACAGAGGCTAAAAATTCTGTAGGATGGGGTTAGAACACTTGCTTTTGAGAATTTTAACCCGAAGTGAAAAGATTAAAGCAAGAACCCTAAAAACCCCAATTTTTTTTTTTTCTTCTTCTTCTTCTTCTTCTTCTTCTTTCTTTCTTTCTTTCTTTCTTTCCATGATCACCCACGAGCTGCCTTCTCTGCTTCCTTAAGAACGAAGGCAGGGAGGCTTAAATGGTGAAATTTGTCATTTTGTGTGTTTTGCAGTTTAGTCCTTGTTTTTATCATATTCATGATTAGGTCCTTAGGGTTTACATATAGGTCCTCAGATTCTTTTTTTTTTTTTTTTTTTTTGAACAGATCTCCCAAATCTTACAAATGAGTTACCTCTGATTCATACTCTATTTCTTTTGTCAATTTAAAATAAATGCTTACATTATCACCAGAAATTTATACGAAAATTCGGAAATGAGGGGTGTTACACTCTCCCCCCCTTAAAAGAAAAATTTAGTCCTCTAAATTTATCATACCTCTATCAATGAAAAGACTGGGATACACCTTTTTCATTTCCTCCTCTAGCTCCCAAGTTGTCTCCTCTCCACATGAAAAGACTTGAACCTATGGGATGACCCGATTCCTTAGGACTTTTTCTTTCTTATCAACAATCTGAATAGGCTCTTCCACATAAGATAAATCTTTATCGATCTCCACCAGCTCATACTTAATGATGTGAGAAGGGTCATATATATACTTTCTAATCATTGAGACATGAAATATATCATGGACATGGAACAATGTTGGTGGCAAGGCAATCCTGTAAGCGACAGAACCAACCGTCTCAAGAACCTCAAAAGGTCCAATAAATCTTAGGCTTAATTTTCCTTTCTTCCCAAACATTATAATGCCTTTGGAATGGGATACTTTTAAGAATACAAAATCTCCGATTTCAAACTCAATATCTCGTCTTCTATTGTCGGCATAACTCTTTTGACGACTCTGAGCAGTTTTTAACCTTTTCCTTATAACTTGAATTTTCTCGGAAGTTTCTTGTACCTTGTCCGGTGCTAACAGCTTTCTGTCACCAACTTCCTCCCAACATATAGGTGTTATGCACTTTCGCCCATATAATGCTTCATAAGGAGCCATCTGAATACTTGAATGATAACTATTATTATAAGTGAACTCAACAAGTGAAATATCCTTATCCCATTCACCTTTCCAATCCATAACATAGGCTCTAAGCAAATCCTCAAGTGTTTGAATTGTTCTTTCTGACTGACCATCAGTCTGAGGATGATATGCAGTACTAAACTTAACTTTAGTGCCCATAGATTCCTGTAATCTTCTCCAGAATCTAGAAATTTAGAGTCTCTATCAGAGATGATCTCCTTTGGAATACCATGAAGTCTTACTATTTCACTAACATATAAATCTGCAAGTCTATCAAGCGAATAAGTCATATTAATCGGTAAGAAGTGTGCAGATTTTGTTAACCTATCAATGATAACCCAAATAGCATCATGCTTCCTCGAGGTTCTAGGTAGTCCTGAAACAAAATCCATAGTAATACATTCCCATTTCCATTCAGGAATAACTAAAGGTTGCAACAACCCTCCAGGTCTTTGGTGTTCTACTTTGATTTGCTGACAAGTCAAACATTTTGAAACATACATTGCAATTTCCTTCTTCATGCCTTCCCACCAATAATGACTTTGATGATCTATATACATCTTAGTGCTCCCAGGGTGTAGGGTGTACTTTGAAGTATGACTTTCATTTAGGATTTGATTCTTGATATCTGGTTCATTTGGTACACATACTCTCTCCCCAAATCTCAATAGGCCATCCTTTGAAACTTGAAATTGTGGCTTCAATTTCTTTTCTACTTCACTCCTCAAGTACATTATATGTGGATCTCGTAATTGTCCTCCCTTAATTTGTTGAATAAGATCATATTGCACTTGAATGGAGGCCATCAATATCATCGAGTCTTGCTCTTTCCTCAAAGCTTTCAAATCAAAATTTTCTTCTAATAACTTCCATTGCTTCACAACCAGACTAGCCATAAAACTTGTAGATTTCCTACTAAGTGCATCAGCTACAACATTGGCTTTGCCCGGGTGATAACGGATGGCACAATCATAATCCTTTCGAAGTTCTATCCATCTTCGTTGCCTTATGTTTAACTCTTTCTGAGTGAAAATATATTTTAAACTCTTGTGACCAGTGAAGATTTCAAACTGTCGACCATACAAATAATGTCTCCAAATCTTTAGAGCAAAAATAATTGCTGCTAATTCCAAATCATGAGTTGGATAATTCAATTCATAACCTTTTAGTTGCCTAGAAGAATAAGCAATTACTCTCCCTTCCTGCATCAAAACACATCCTAGGCCTTTTCTTGAAGCATCAGTATAAACTACAAATCCCTCACTACCACTTGGAATAGTGAGAATAGGGGCACTAGTCAATCTTCTTTTTAACTCTTGAAAACTTTGCTCACAATCATCACCCCATACAAATTTCATATTCTTTTTAGTGAGGTTGGTGAGAGGTTGAGCGATTCGAGAAAATCCCTCCACAAATCTCCTATAATAACCTGCCATGCCCAAAAAGCTTCGAACTTCTGTTACATTTGTTGGTACTTCCCATTCAACTACAGCTTCTATTTTCCTTGGATCAATAGATATACCCTTCCCTGAAATCACATGGCCTAAGAAAGCAACTTCATTCAACCAAAATTCACATTTGCTGAACTTCGCATACAACTTCTTTTCTCTTAGTATGGACAATACATTTCTCAAGTGTTCCTCATGCTCCTGATTACTCCTTGAATACACCAATATGTCATCAATAAATACAATTACATAGATATCCAAAAGCGGTTGAAATATCCTATTCATTAGTTCCATAAAAGCTGCAGGGGCATTTGTCAAACCAAAAGGCATCACCAAGAATTCATAATGACCATATCGAGTTCTGAAAGCTATTTTTGAAATATCCTCCTCCTTGATCTTCAACTGATAGTAACCTGACCTCAGGTCAATCTTAGAGAATACTTGTGCACCCTGCAGTTTGATCAAACAAATCATCAATTCTAGGTATGGGATACTTATTTTTGATGGTCACCTGATTCAACTATCTATAATCAATACAAAGCCTCAATGTTCCATCCTTCTTCTTCACTAATAGTACCGGAGCACCCCATGGGGATACACTGGGTCGTATGAAACCCTTATCTAATAATTCATGTATTTGCTTCTTTAATTCCTCTAGCTCGAGTGGTGCCATTCTATAGGGAGGCTTAGATATTGGAGTTGTACTGGAGACCAGATCAATAGCAAATTCACCCTCTCTATCTAGAGGTAAACCAGGCAAGTCATCTGGGAATACATCAGGGAATTCTTTGACCACTACAATTTCATCTAGGTGAGTTTCCTGATTTGAATGCTCCTTTACACACACCATATAACAAAAATAACCTTTCTGCATAAGACGATAAACTTGAAGTGCTGATATCAAGCAAGGAGGCAAATCATGCCTAATGCCCTCAAAGAAAAATATAGGCTGATCTAGTATGCGGAAAGTAATTATTTTTTTGTAACAATCAATACTAGCGTGATGAGAAGATAACCAATCCATGCCAAGTATAATATCAAAGCCCTGGATCTCTAGGAGAATCAAATCAGCAAGGAGTTCGTGGTCTCCAATAGAGATCAAACAAGATGGGTAGACCAAGTTTGTTGCCAATGAATCTCCAACAGCAGTTGTTACATATAACATATAATCCAGGGGTTTAGGTAGAATATCCAAGTGACAAGCAAAGTATTGCGAAACAAACGATAAGTTGGAGCCGGGATCAAACAAAACTTTTGCATTTCTTTTAGAAACATGAAGAATACCTTCCACCACTGATTTAGAAGCTTTAGAATCTTGTTCAGTGATAGCGTACACTCTAGCATGGGCTGAGGGTCTAGGAGACAGTAGCTCTTTCTTCCGATTCAGTGGGCAATCTCTTAATTGTTGATCTAGCTTTCCACAACCAAAACATGCTCCAGTCACCCAAAAACACTGACTTGTTTCATGATTTAATCCACATTTTGCACATGACTAAGTCCTCCACAATGGTTTCCTTTTCTCAAATCCAGATGTCTTAAACCTCTTGTTACTAGCTTCATATTCATTTTCTCTCCTGTTTTTGCTAGTAAATTTGTCCCTTTTGTCCTTGCCAATGATTTCTTGAATTTCCTCCATGTCTCTTTCAATTTTCAAAGCTCTTTCTACCATATCAGCATATGTTTGTCGTTTTAAAGCTGACATTCGGCTTCTTATTGCTGGCCGTAATCCCCTTTCAAACCTTCTTGCTTTTCTAGATTCATCATCAGTCATATGTGTGGCAAACCTGGAGAGCTCAGTGAATTTAGATTCATACTTTGTAACCGTCATACTTCCCTGGATAAGATTCAAGAACTCCAATTCTTTTTGCTCTCTCATACAATCTGGAAAATATTTATCATTAAACTTTTCTTCGAATAACTTCCATGTCATTGGCTCATGTTTGATTTCAGACATCCTCTTAATCATTCTCCACCAGTGTTCAGCTTCTCCTTCCAGCATAAAGGTGGCAAGAAAAACCTTTCGATCATCAGGGTAATTTAAAGCATCAAATATTTTCTCTATCTGCATCATCCATCGTTCTGCCACCATTGGATCAGACTCACCACTAAAACTTGGAGGATTAAGCTTCTTAAACTGTCCAATTCCCAATCCCGTCTGGTTTGATGTCTCTGTTCCATCATTACTTCCTTGTTGGATAGGTTGTTGTTGTTGTTGCATCACTTGTGCCATAGTCTCCAAAGTCCGCATGATACCACTCAATTGATCAGCAGTTGATGCAACAGGAGAACCAGATGATCTCGTCATCCTCGCTTCCTAAAACATCAAAAGAACATTTTCTTTGATCAATCTCTAAATGATAGTCAATAAACCTCAAAAAAGATAATATTCTTAGTGATTCTCAAATCTGTTAGGATCGAGAGCACTAAGAGGGGGGGGGGTGAATTAGTGCAGCGGAAATCTTACAGCAATTTTGTTGAATCTCGTATTTTGATGATGAAACTACTTGATATATGTTTATGATTTAATCTGCGTTTTGAGTGACGCAGGATGCTTCGATCAGGATGAGACAATTAAAGCAGGAAAATCATGTTGTGCCGAAGGAACGTGTCAGAAGATTGGACGTCGGGCCGGTGGATCGGTCGACGTATCGACAGAAGGCTTCGGGCCGTGAACTCGGGCATCGGGCCAAGAAGAGCGGGTATTGTGCCAAGGATATCGGAGTTGCAGAGTCAACTGGCCGATTGGGCAATAGGCTGCAGGAGAGGACGATGCACCGAAGAATCGGACGAAGCGTCGAGGGACCAATGACATGTCGGACAACTTGGTTAATTGCTTAGGATTAATTGTCTCGATCAAAGTTTTGTTTTGTTGTGCAGGATTAACTACGATGAGAGTAAGACAAGCAGTAGGTGTTGCGCCGGAGTCAAGATCATGATCACGTTGGGAGTTCGAGAGTTCGACGGAAGTTCGGACGGTCGTCGGAGGTTCAGCGAGAACAGATCCGAGAAGTCCAGAAGCTTGCCAAGCGAAGCTCATCGGAACTCGCCAAGTGGATCGTCGCAAAGTCCAGGAGTATGCCGGATGTCCGCAGAAGGATCACCGAGGGTTTATCGGATGATCGACGGAAGTTCGCCGGAAACTCGCCGGAAGAAGCGATTGACGCATCGGAGCAAAGCTGCAGAAGTTGTCTTAGAGTTAATCGTAGTTAACACGATGATTAAGCTTGAAAATGGGAGGTGATCCCATTAGCTTAATCTTGGGGCAATTGGGCCCCTGAAAAGATTCAAATTGGGCCGAATGGAGCGAACCATTCGGACCCTGATTGCACCAGGCGGTGCAACCGCCTAGGCCAGGAGGTGCAACCGCCAGGGCTGCGAGGCTGGGCGGTGCAACCGCCTAGGCCAGGAGGTGCAACCGCCAGGGCTGCGAGGCTGGGCGGTGCAACCGCCCCAGCCAAGAGGTGCAACCGCCCAGAGCTCAGTCTTCGAGCTAGACTGGGCGGTGCAACCTCCTCTGTCAAGAGGTAGCACCGCCAGAGCTCAAGTTTCGAGCTCTGCCAGGCGGTGCAACCACCGAGCTCAGTCTTCGAGCTCTGGTAGAGAGGTGCATCAGCCTGAGCTCAGTCTCGGGCTCTGCCAGGTGATGCAACCACCGAGCTCAGTCTTCGAGCTCTGGCAGAGAGGTGCATCAGCCTGAGCTCAGTTTCGAGCTCTGCCAGGTGATGCAACCATCGAGCTCAGACTTCGAGCTTTGCCAGGCGATGCAACCACCGAGCTCAGTCTTCGAGCTCTGCCAGGCGGTGCAACCATCGAGCTCAGTCTTCGAGCTCTGCCAGAGAGGTGCAATCGCCTGAGCTCAGTCGTCGAGCTCTGCCAGGCGGTGCCACCTCTCCAGTCAAGAGGTGCAACCGCCTGATCCCAGAATTCTGGGATTTGATCGATTTGATCGTTTTGAGCTCCAAATTTGAATTGGGTTGGGGCCTATAAATACCCCACCCATTCAACACTGAAAGGATACAGATCCACACCGAATTCTTGATCTTTTCAGTGATTCTAAGAGCTCAAATTTGTGTAAAGTCCTAAAGTTCTCCTCCTTCTGTTCTTCAAGTCTTGAGTTGTAAAGAGAGGAGAGAAAGGATCTGTAAAGGTTGTCTCCTGAGCCTGTCAAAAGGAGAGAAACTGTAAAAGGGCAGTTAGCCTTCGCCCATTGAAGGAAGGCAGCTAGTTGACGTCGGTGACCTCGTCGGAGGAGGAAGCCAAAAGTGGAGTAGGTCAAGACTGACCGAACCACTCTAAATCTCTGGTTTGCTTTTACCTTGAGCACTTTATCATTACTGCAAACCTCCTACATTGCTACTACCCTCTGCGCCTTTACGAACGAGTTTCTAAGCTCTGATCTTTCAGAATCTGCATTCAAACGTAAATCGTGTTTTCGTACGATCTTCACACTGCAGTTTACGCTTACATTCGGATTCCATTTATAACTGCAAATTGCTTTCTACGTAAAACACTTTTCAAGGTTCAAAACTGCTTTTAGACGCAAAACTACATTTAGACGTAAAATTACGTTTAGACGTAAAACTGCGTTTAGACGCAAAACTGCGTTTAGACGTAAAACTGCGTTTAGACGTAAAACTGCGTTTAGACGCAAAACTGCGTTTAGACGCAAAACTGCGTTTAGACGTAAAACTGCGTTTAGACGTAAAACTGCGTTTAGACGTAAAACTGCGTTTTGACGTAAAACTGCGTTTGGACGTAAAACTGAGTTTAGACGCAAACTGCGCTTAGACGCAAACTGTGCTTAGACGCAAACTGCGCTTAGACGCAAAACTGCGCTTAGACGCAAACTGCACTGTGATTCTGCTTTTATATCGAAATCATTTTTTATCGGACGAACGCAGCTTTAGCTTTTAAATTGCTGTAAGATTTCCGCTGCACTAATTCACCCCCCCCCTCTTAGTGCTCTCGATCCTAACAATTGGTATCAGAGCGGGGTATTTCTCATTTCGGATTTACACCCGAGAGAAATGACTTTTCAAGAGGGCTGTTCGGTCTTTCGTCCACCGTTCTTTAACGGATTGGACTACACTTATTGGAAAACTCGAATGAGAGTTTTCTTAATTTCTCTAAATTTGGATTTATGGAATATCATTGAAAACGGTTTTCAAGTTCCCTCCAAACCGATGAACGAATGGTCGGTTTTGGAGAAGAAGAATTTGTCTTTAAACACAAAGGCTATGAATGCCTTATTTTGCACATTGGACAAAAATGAGTTCAATCGGATTTCTACGTGTGAAACGGCTTTCGATATTTGGCGCACTCTTGAAATCACGCACGAGGGAACTAGTAGAGTCAAAGACTCGAAAGTTAATATTTTACTGCTTGATTTCGAGCTTTTTCATATGAAACCAAGCGAAATCGTTGTTGACATGTACACCCGTTTTACGGATGTCGTCAATGGTTTAAAATCACTTGGTAAAAGCTTTTCGGATTTTGAACTCGTTAACAAAGTTTTGCGCTCACTTTCTAAAACTTGGGATTCAAAAGTAACTGCTATTCAAGAATCGAAAAACTTGAACCATTTTCCACTTGAAGAACTAATTGGTTCATTGATCACATATGAAATGACGTGCAATGCACGTGAAGAACTTGAGAACCACCTTCCAAAGAACAGGAAGGATTTGGAACTCTGGACAAATGAATGCCACTTGAGCGATGACTCAAGTGATGAGGACAATGATGAATAAACCAACCTTCCAAAGAACAGGAAGGATTTGGGACATAGAACATTTGAAGACCACTCGAGCATAAGCTCAAGTGATGGTGAACTTAAACTACAAATGAAACGAAAATTAAAAAGCAAAAAGAATGGAACTACTTGCTTTAAACGCAAGAAGAAGAACAAAAATTGGGATGAATCGAGCTCATCTGAAGACGAGAAAGTCAACAAAAGCGAGGCGGCAAACTATGCCTTACTAGCTTACGACATTGAGGTAATTAAAATGCCTTTGGTTTATTTTGAAATTACTTGATGCCTTCATGATATATTTTCTTTTTTAGTTTAGAACTAATTTTCTTGAAAATTACATGTTTAAAAATAAAAATACAAAAATTATGATCATGCTGATAATTTCGAAAATAATATTGCATATTTTATGATAAACAAACAAAATGATTTTGATCATGGTTAAGAAGTAATAATGTGTATCATGTTTGATTAACATTGTTGAATGAAATCACGTTTGATTTAAAGTAATGCATAAAGATGTAATATGAAATGGTTATTAACAATTTTATGCATGTGATTTTAAGTTATCCATGATCATGAGCTTGTTTGATCTTCTTGACTTAATTTCAAGATCTATAGCAAAAATCATGTTTGAATATATGAAAGTGTTAATTTCATTTTCGGATTCACTTAACAATTGGTATTCTAACAATCGGATTTTCTCATACACTTATGAAAAATATTTTTCTAAAATGGATTTGATGAAATGATTCATGCTTATAAACTCCATCTTGAAATATGAATGATAGTGTTTTTTCTTGCAAAGATTTGTTTCACATTCATATCTCCTATGATTCGTGTGCAGAAAAAGAATTTATAAATCATAACACAATGTGATTTCTTATGCAAAAATAAAGTGCTTTTGTGATTCTTTGCTAAAGAGAATAATTATTAAAATCATGATCTTGGTAATTATAACATGGAGCTCTTTATAAATCAAGACCGTTCATTATGCTCCCTACATTTATCAAAAAAGGAGTTCTTCAAATGAAACGCAATTCAATGAAGTGTCATATTGATATCTTGAAACTTGGAATGTTTTAAAATGTGATCTTGATAAGAATGTTTCAAGTTGCTCTTTGTACTATATCTTTTCGAATGAATTATGAGCCTTGATATCATATAATACAAGATTTCTTTGCCTTATGTCTTGAACTTTAATGCTTATCTTAATTTGGCATATAAAGACTAAGTCATACTTAGATGAAAAAGAATCTCTTAAAAAATGCTTTTCCCATTTGATCGAGATTAATGATTTCATGATATTTTATGAATCTCGAAATTAATTTTAATGACTTGATTATGAACTTCAAGTTAATGATTTAATTTGAATAAGTTTTATCTAAATCATAATCTTGATCTTGCAAAATTGAAGTCACAAATAATATCTTGTGGAAGTCATGAATTGATACTCACAATATGAAAACATTGATATTCATGACTTAAATTGGATTGAAACATTGTATGCTTAAATTAATCATTCTCCTATGTTTCAAAATTCCTTAAAAGCCTTATGTGATGATTGAAAACTAACTTGCTTTATGATGAATCACGAATCATGACTTGATCTATGATGTAAATGCCTTGAAATGATTGAAATATTTAACACTTTTATGCTCTTCCCCCTACTTTCTTCTTGTTTTCAATGATAAAATGGGGAGAAGTTTTGATCATGCATGGTAGGATATAATTTGACAAAATTGATACCATCATGATATGAAACATTTATGATGTACAATTATGCATGCAATACTTGTGCTTTCTAATTATGATGTGATGTATTGCATATGATGTAAATCATGATTTAAAATGCTATGAGTGCCAAGTTACACATTTTGAGAAGAAATTGTTATATTGAAATATTAATGTAATTATGAATGGTGATATGATATCATGCATGTAATACTTCAATTTATGATAATGATGCATGCAATGATAAAATATTCATGATGAAAAATTATCTTGACATCCATAACTTGATTATTCATCATTTGTCATGATTTTGAAATCGTTAGGAAAAGAGAACTACAAAACTGTATTCTCTCTTTCTTTTTTTTTACAATGACAAAGGGGGAGATAGCTAGCTTGTACAAGTCAAGAAGATGCAAAAACTTGATTGCTAGCTTACCTATTTTAAGAAGCAAAGATTGCTAACTTACTTATTTCAAGAAGAAAAATTATCTTCTTGAACATCACTATCCTGAATATCTCAAGAAGCAAAACTTGCAATTTGCACATTGCAATAGGAAGCAAGAATCATGAGCTTACACAAGAAATTTATCTTGCATTTGCTTTCGAAATTTTTGCTAGCTTATATATTGTGAAACTTGTATATCATAAAAATTGCTAGCTTGTTGGTCTAAAGAGAAGCAAAAAGTTGCTATCTCAAAAGAAGCAAATGTGCTATCTTGCCTATCTCAAGAGGCAAAAATGCTAACTTGCGCATCTAGCAAAGTGAGCAAAATTTTCAAGAAGCAAGAGTTGCCTTCTTGAACATCTCTAATTTGCTAGCTTGCATGATATAGAACTTGCTATCTTGAACATTACCAAAAGTGTTATCTTATATGTTATAAAACTTGAATATCTAAAACTTGATAGCATGAATGTTCTAAGCATGATATAACACTTGCTAAATCTTCTAGCTCCAAGATTGCATGATGATAAAACTTGATACTATGTTTTTCATGCAATGAGTTGAATCAATATCACAAACACTTGATTGTGATACTTCTCCTTTTTGTTGATGACAAAGGGGGAGAAGTATGTTGATGACATGACATGTGATGCATAAAGTTTATGCATATGTTCATGTTGACGTGTTGCAAGTATTCATGATGAATATTGCAATGACTTGAATTCAGTTTGAATTCAAGGTTCTATCAATATGGCATATTGATAGGGGGAGTTTGTTTAAACTCCGGGAGTTAAGTTTAACTCCGTCATCAAGTGGTTGTCATCATCAAAAAGGGGGAGATTGTTGAATCTCGTATTTTGATGATGAAACTACTTGATATATGTTTATGATTTAATCTGCGTTTTGAGTGACGCAGGATGCTTCGATCAGGATGAGACAATTAAAGCAGGAAAATCATGTTGTGCCAAAGGAACGTGTCAGAAGATTGGACGTCGGGCCGGTGGATCGGTCGACGTATCGACAGAAGGCTTCGGGCCGTGAACTCGGGCATCGGGCCAAGAAGAGCGGGTATTGTGCCAAGGATATCGGAGTTGCGGAGTCAACTGGCCGATTGGGCAATAGGCTGCAGGAGAGGACGATGCGCCGAAGAATCGGACGAAGCGTCGAGGGACCAATGACATGTCGGACAACTTGGTTAATTGCTTAGGATTAATTGTCTCGATCGAAGTTTTGTTTTGTTGTGCAGGATTAACTACGATGAGAGTAAGACAAGCAGCAGGTGTTGCGCCAGAGTCAAGATCATGATCACGTTGGGAGTTCGAGAGTTCGACGGAAGTTCGGACGGTCGTCGGAGGTTCAGCGAGAACAGATCCGAGAAGTCCAGAAGCTTGCCAAGCGAAGCTCGTTGGAACTCGCCAAGTGGATCGTCGCAAAGTCCAGGAGTATGCCGGATGTCCGCAGAAGGATCACCGAGGGTTTATCGGATGATCGACGGAAGTTCGCCGGAAACTCGCCGGAAGAAGCGATTGACGCATCGGAGCAAAGCTGCAGAAGTTGTCTTAGAGTTAATCGTAGTTAGCACGATGATTAAGCTTGAAAATGGGAGGTGATCCCATTAGCTTAATCTTGGGGCAATTGGGCCCCTGAAAAGATTCAAATTGGGCCGAATGGAGCGAACCATTCGGACCCTGATTGCACCAGGCGGTGCAACCGCCTAGGCCAGGAGGTGCAACCGCCAGGGCTGCGAGGCTGGGCGGTGCAACCGCCCCAGCCAAGAGGTGCAACCGCCCAGAGCTCAGTCTTCGAGCTAGACAGGGCGGTGCAACCTCCTCTGTCAAGAGGTAGCACCGCCAGAGCTCAAGTTTCGAGCTCTGCCAGGCGGTGCAACCACCGAGCTCAATCTTCGAGCTCTGGCAGAGAGGTGCATCAGCCTGAGCTCAGTCTCGAGCTCTGCCAGGTGATGCAACCACCGAGCTCAGTCTTCGAGCTCTGGCAGAGAGGTGCATCAGCCTGAGCTCAGTTTCGAGCTCTGCCAGGTGATGCAACCACCGAGCTCAGACTTCGAGCTCTGCCAGGCGGTGCAACCACCGAGCTCAGTCTTCGAGCTCTGCCAGGCGGTGCAACCATCGAGCTCAGTCTTCGAGCTCTGCCAGAGAGGTGCAATCGCCTGAGCTCAGTTGTCGAGCTCTGCCAGGCGGTGCCACCTCTCCAGTCAAGAGGTGCAACCGCCTGATCCCAGAATTCTGGGATTTGATCGATTTGATCGTTTTGAGCTCCAAATTTGAATTGGGTTGGGGCCTATAAATACCCCACCCATTCAACACTGAAAGGATACAGATCCACACCGAATTCTTGATCTTTTCAGTGATTCTAAGAGCTCAAATTTGTGTAAAGTCCTAAAGTTCTCCTCCTTCTGTTCTTCAAGTCTTGAGTTGTAAAGAGAGGAGAGAAAGGATCTGTAAAGGTTGTCTCCTGAGCCTGTCAAAAGGAGAGAAACTGTAAAAGGGCAGTTAGCCTTCGCCCATTGAAGGAAGGCAGCTAGTTGACGTCGGTGACCTCGTCGGAGGAGGAAGCCAAAAGTGGAGTAGGTCAAGACTGACCGAACCACTCTAAATCTCTGGTTTGCTTTTACCTTGAGCACTTTATCATTACTGCAAACCTCCTACATTGCTACTGCCCTCTGCGCCTTTACGAACGAGTTTCTAAGCTCTGATCTTTCAGAATCTGCATTCAAACATAAATCGTGTTTTCGTACGATCTTTACACTGCAGTTTACGCTTACATTCGGATTCCATTTATAACTACAAATTGCTTTCTACGTAAAATGCTTTTCAAGGTTCAAAACTGCTTTTAGACGCAAAACTACATTTAGACGTAAAATTACGTTTAGACGTAAAACTGCGTTTAGACGCAAAACTGCATTTAGACGTAAAACTGCGTTTAGACGCAAAACTGCGTTTAGACGCAAAACTGCGTTTAGACGTAAAACTGCGTTTTGACATAAAACTACGTTTGGACGTAAAACTGAGTTTAGACGCAAACTGCGATTAGACGCAAACTGCGCTTAGACGCAAACTGTGCTTAGACGCAAACTGCGCTTAGACGCAAACTGTGTTTAGACGCAAACTGCGCTTAGACGCAAAACTGCGCTTAGACGCAAACTGCACTGTGATTCTGCTTTTATATCGAAATCATTTTTTATCGGACGAATGCAGCTTTAGCTTTTAAATTGCTGTATGATTTCCGCTGCACTAATTCACCCCCCCCTCTTAGTGCTCTCGATCCTAACAAATTTAAAACCGAAAGGTGCGTTCGTTTAATAAAATCTATTATGATGCAAAAGCCGATTCACAGTTTGTATTTAAGCGCAGTTTGCGTCTAAGCGCAGATTACGTCTAAGAGCAGTTTACGTCGAAACGCAGTTTGCGTATTAACGTAGTTTTACGGCTAAACTCAGTTTTACGTCTAAACGCAGTTTTACGTCTGAACGCAGTTTTACGTCTGAACGCAGTTTTGCGTCTGAACGCAGTTTTACGTCTGAACGTAGTTTTACGTCTGAACGCAGTTTTGCGTCTGAACGTAGTTTTGCGTCTGAACGCAGTTTTACGTCTGAACACAGTTTTGCGTCTGAACGTAGTTTTGCGTCTAAACGTGGTTTTACGTCTAAACACAGTTTTGCGTCTAAACGCAGTTTTACGTCTAAACGCAGAAACTGAACTTTGAAAACTTTTTGTGAATGTGCAGAAAGCAGTTCGCAGTTATGAATGGAATCAAAGCGTAAGCGTAAACTACGATGTAAAGATCGTACGAAAACACCGATTTATGTCTCAATGCATATTCGAAAAGATCTGAACTTAGAGAATCGTTCGTAAAAGCGCAGAGGGTAGTAGCTATGTAGGAGGTTTGCAGTAATGATAAAGTGCTAAAAAATAAACGCAAACCAGAGATTTAGAGTGGTTCGGTCAGTCTTGACCTACTCCACTTTTGGCTTCCTCCACCGATGAGGTTGCCGAAGTCAAATAGAGGCCTTCCTTCAATAGGCGAAGGCCAACTGCCCTTTTACAGTTTCTCTCCTTTTGACAGGCTCAGGAGACAACCTTTACAGATCCTTTCTCTCCTCTCTTTACAACTCAAGACTTTGAAGAACAGAAAGAGGAGAACTTTTGGACTTTACACAATTTTGAGCTCTTAGAATCACAGAAAAGATCAGGAATTCGGAGTGGATCTGTATTTTTTCTGTGCTGAACGGGTGGGGTATTTATAGGCCCTAACCCAGTTCAAATTTGGAGCTCAAAATGATCAAATCCCGGAATTCCGGGATCAGGGGGTTGCACCTCTTGACTGGAGAGGTTGCACCGCCTGGCAGAGCTCGAAGACTGAGCTCAGGCGGATGCACCTCTCTGTCAGGGGTGGTTGCACCTTTCTGCCAGAGCTCGAAGACCGAGCTCAGGCGGTGCATCTCCTGACCAGAGAGGTTGCACCTCTCTGCCAGAGGTGGTTGCACCTCTTTGCCAGAGCTCGAAGACCGAGCTCAGGCGGTGCATCTCCTGTCCAGAGAGGTTGCTCCTCTTTGCCAGAGCTCGAAGACCGAGCTCGGTGGTTGCACCTCTTGGCAAAGCTCGAAACTTGAGCTCTGGCGGTGCTACCTCTTGACAAAGGAGGTTGCACCGCCCAGTCTCGCTTGGAGACTGAGCCCTGGGCGGTTGCACCTCTTGGCTGGGGCGGTTGCACCTCCCACAGCACCTTGGGTCCGAATGGGTTGAACCATTCGACCCAATTTGAGTTCTTCAGGGGCCCAATTGCCCCAGGATTAAGCTAATGGGATCACCTCCCATTTCTAACTTAATCAACGTGCTAAATTGGGTACGTCAATCGCTTCTTCCGGCGAGTTTCCGGCGAACTTCCGTCGATTATCCGATGAACCCACGGTGATGCTTTTGCAGACTTCTGGCAAACTCCTGGATTTTGCGACGATCCACTTGGCACGTTCCGACGAGCTTCGCTTGGCAAGCTTCCGGACTTCTCGGATCTGTTCTTGCAGAACCTCCGACGACCGTCCTAACTTCCGTCGAACTCTCGAACTCCCAACGTGATCATGATCTTGACTCCGGCGCAACTCCTGCTGCTTGTCTAACTTTCATCGTAGTTAATCCTGCACACTTATCTCAACACATAGATTAGACAACAAATGACAATTGACTTCATCATCAAAATCCGAGATTCAACAATCTCCCCCTTTTTGATGATGACAATCAATTGATAATGGAGTTATCCTTAACTCCCCCTATCTATATACTATTGTTGAGATAAGTCAACCTTGAATTCAAGACCTAAGAATTCAAGTGACGTATTGATAAGTTAGATCAGTTAAACTTATCAATACTCCCATCATGATACTCATCATGATGTATCTCTTCAAGAATGATGTCAAAGCTTGACATACATCATCAAGTTTGTATGATTGTGTTTGTAACTATTCACCATGTAATTGAACATTATCATTTAAAGCTGCGAGAGACTATTACATGATGCACACATATTATCATTCTAGCAAGTTTGCATATACTTCACAAGATAGGATATCAACTCAAGACATAATGCAAACTATAGCACACGTTCATATATCTCTTGGTGATGCAAGGATGGCATAACCATAACATAGTTTATAGCATCACTCAAGTATTTGCAACATAGACATGATCATGGCAGTGTTTATCAATTCATATGTTTCTCCCCCTTTGTCATCAACAAAAAGCATGGTAATTGTGATACGAGGAAAACAATATTAGCAAGCTTATAGAGGAATTTTGCATAGATTGCTTTGAACACTTCTTCCCCTTTTTTATGAAAGTGGAATCACTTTATCCCGCAAAGATATTACAGGATGAAATACATACACAGGAATCACTTTATCAGATTTATTTCAGGAACTTATTTTTCATGAAAGTGTACGAATAAATCTGTTTTATAGCATTCGAACAAATAAGATGCATTTGGACAAGATTTTGTTGCAGATTTTCATATATAAACATGGCAATCAAGTGATCTGATAATTCAATATAGTCCAAAAAATATGTTTATTTATTCGGACACATCAACATTCCTAATTCTCTTCTAATGAAATCAAATTGTTCTTCACTTAGAGGTTTTGTAAAAATGTCAGCCAGTTGATGTTTAGTATCGATGAACTCTATGGTTACGTCATGATTAGTGACATGATCTCGTATAAAGTGGTGTCTAATATCAATATGTTTTGTTCTTGAGTGTTGTATAGGATTCTTAGTTAAGCATATTGCACTCGTGTTATCACATTTAATGGGAATATCTTTTAGATTAACTTTGTAATCTTCTAAAGTGTTTTTCATCCATACAACTTGTGCACAGCATGCACTTGCTGCAATATATTCAGCTTCGGTTGTTGATAGAGCAACCGAGCTTTGCTTCTTAGATGATCAGGAAACAAGGGCATGTCCTAAAAATTGACATGATCCTGATGTGCTTTTTCTATCTAGTCTACAGCCAGCGAAGTCCGCATCAGCATAAGCTGTTAACTCAAAATTTTCTGATTTTGGATACCATAATCCTAGATTTGTGGTTCCATTGAGATATCTAAGTATTCTTTTGACTGCTTTGAGATGAGATATCTTAGGGTTTGATTGAAATATAGCACAAAGTCCTACACTGAACATGATGTCTGGTCTGGTGGCAGTGAGGTAAAGTAAACTTCCTATCATACCCCTATAAGTCTTTTGATTGAAGCTTTCTCCACTTTCATCAATTTCTAACTTAGTGGAGGTGCTCATAGGGGTGCTAATAGCCTTTGAGTTGTTCATTTTAAACTTTTTTAATAAATTCATAGCATATTTAGTTTGACTAATAAAGATGCCGTTGCTTAATTATTTGATTTGTAAACCTAAGAAGAATGTTAATTCTCCCATTAAGCTCATTTCGAATTCAAGACTCATGGTTCTAGCAAAAGATTCACAGAGAGATTCATTTGTAGAGCCAAAGATAATATCATCAACATAAATCTGAACAATGAGAAAATTATTTTCAAAATTCTTGATAAATAATGTAGTATCAACCTTGCCTTTTGTGAAATTATTTTCGATAAGAAATGAACTAAGTCTCTCATACCAAGCCCTTGGGGCTTGTTTTAAACCATAGAGAGCTTTAGTTAATCTAAACACATGATTAGGGAGGCTATTATTTTCAAATCCAGGAGGTTGTTCAACATAAACTTCTTCGGAAATAAAGCCATTTAGAAAAGCGCTTTTAACATCCATTTGAAACAGTTTAAAATTATTACTACTAGCGTAGGCAAGGAGCATCCTTATGGCTTCTAATCGAGCCATAGGAGCGAAGGTTTCGTCGTAATCGATACCTTCTTCTTGGTTGAAACCTTTGGCCACTAATCTAGCCTTGTTTCTAACCACGATACCATTTTCATCTTGCTTGTTTCTGAAGACCCATTTAGTACCAATAACTAAATGGTCATTTGGCCTAGGAATAAGCTTCCACACCTCATTTCTCTCAAATTGATTCAATTCATCTTGCATTGCGATAATCCATGAATCATCTTTCATGGCTTCGTCAACGCATTTGGGTTCAATTTGGGAGAGAAAGGCGGCATTTGCACAAAAAGTTTTAAGAGAAGATCGTGTTTGAACCCCCTTTGACGTGTCTCCTAAGATTAGCTCCTTGGGATGAGCATCTACATACTTCCAATCCTTGGGTAAGGATATTTTGGGAGTGGATGCATCCAAGTTGCTCGTTGGAGAAGGGGTCTCGTTTAAATTCAAAGAATCAAAATTAACATCTTCGTCAAGATCATTTTTCGTTATTTCGGAAATCTCATTGAAAACAACATGAATGGATTCTTCAATAATTAAAGTTCTTTTATTGAAGATACGAAAGGCTTTAGAAACAGTAGAATAACCAAGAAAGATTCCTTCATCAGATTTAGCATCAAATTTTCCTAAGTTGTCCTTTTCATTTAGGATAAAACACTTACTCCCAAAGACTTTAAAATATGAAAAATTGGGTTTTTTATTGTTCCATAACTCATAGGGAGTTTTGGTTAGTAGAGGTCTTACTAGAACTCTATTCAAAATGTAGCATGCAGTATTTACGGCTTCAGCCCAAAAATATTTGGGTAGGTTGTATTCATTCAACATGGTTCTTGCCATTTCTTGTAAATTTCAATTTTTTCTTTCTACAACTCCATTTTGTTGAGGATTTCTAGGAGTAGAGAAATTATGATTGTATCCATTGAGTTCATAAAATTCCTGGAAATCATGGTTTTGAAATTCACCACCATGATCACTTCTAATTGACGAAATCATAGAACCTTTCTCATTCTGAACAAGTTTGCAAAACTTGGTAAAATATCTAAGGCATTCACTCTTCTGTTTTAAGAAGTAAGTCAATGTGTATCTGCTGTAGTCATCCATGATGACAAAGGCGTATTTGCTACCTCCTAGGCTTGATGTGGAGATAGGTCCGAACAAATCCATATGGATCAATTGTAAGGGCCTAGAGGTGCTTATTTGGTTTTTAGATTTAAAGCTACTCTTAATTTGTTTACCTAATTGGCAAGCATCACATACATTGTCTTTGATGAACTTGATATGAGGAATTCCTCTTACAAGTTCTTTGGATGATATTTGAGTGATTAGTTTCATGCTAGCATGACCTAATCTTCTATGCCATAACCAAGCATCCTCATTCAAAGCAGAAAAACACATTTCATTACATAAATTATTGATGTCAATAGTATATACGTTATTTTGTTTTAATGCAATCATAGATATGTTTTTGTGTGGTTTTTCAATGATGCAAGCATTAGATTCAAATCTGATAATATATCCTTTATCACATAATTGACTAATGCTCAAGAGGTTATGTTTTAAACTATCCACTAGCAAAACATCTTCAATAGAGAAGTTGGATTTGTTACCTATGGTTCCTTTGCCAATGATTTTACCCTTGTTGTTGTCTCCGAAGGTGACATATCCTTCGTCTATGCTAGTGAGCTTAGAGAATTGAGATGGATCTCCGGTCATATGCCTTGAGCAACCACTATCAAGGTACCATCTCTTGCTCCTAGCTTGCGATGGTTTAGTTTTCTACAAGAAAGGATGATGTTTAGGTACCCATTTGCTTTTGGGTGCCTCACAAATAGATCTACATTTTCTATCATGTTGCATAGAATTTGTCATGGTTCCTTTATGAACCCAAATCAATTTGTTTGGACTAATTTTCTTAAATGGACAATAGTGCGTCTTGTGTCCAAACTTGCAACAAAAGTTGCATTTGCTTTGATGTCTAACATGTAAGATGGGGCCTTTTATGAAGGTGGTTGGATTTTGGTGAGGACTTCTCACGAATCCAATTCCACTTTTTATGGGAACGTGACCCTTGTTGGTAAGGATCATGTTTAATGACTTGCTACCAACCTCGAATTTCTTCAAGGTATCCTTAAGTAGCAAGTTTTCTTTTTGGAGAGTTTCTAGATCATGGCATTTTATGCATGAGCTTAAGCTATCATGATATTCAGTATTTAACTTATCGAAATTACAAATAAGACTATCATGCTGCTTTTTTAGCAATTTGTATTTATTACTAATAGTCTTACACTCATCAAACAATTCATGGAAAGCATTTAATAATTCATCGAATGATAAATCTGCATCTATTGAATTTGTTACCTCGTCTTCGATGGCCATTAAGGCGTAATGAGCAACTTGCTCGGTGTTGGACTCCTCTTCTTCGGATGCGCTCGAGTCATCCCATGTTGCTTGAAGAGCCTTCTTCTTTGATGTTCTCCTTTTTACTTGGGGACAATCACTCTTGTAGTGTCCCGGCTTTTTGCATTCATAGCATATCACTTGGTCCTTCTTGGGTTCAAGTTTATTTTTTGCATCATTCTTAAACTTGTTTCTTTTAAAGAACTTTTTAAACTTTCTTGTTAGAAGTGCCAAGTCATCATCACAGTCCTCATCACTTGAGTTTTCTCTCAAGTGGCATTCAGAGGTTTTAAGTGCCATATCCTTCCTGTTCTTTGGAAGGATGTCTTCTTGCTCTTCATGAGCTTTACAAGTCATTTCGTAGGTCATTAATGACCCGATTAGTTCTTCAAGAGGGAAGTTGCGCAGATCTTTTGCCTCTTAAATAGCAGTGACTTTAGGATCCCAATTCTTAGGAAGGGATCTTAGTATCTTATTTACGAGTTCAAAATCCGAAAAACTTTTTCCAAGTCCTTTTAGACCGTTGACGACATCCGTGAAATGGGTAAACATGTCGCCAATGGTTTCACTTGGTTTCATTCGAAAAAGTTCAAAAGAATGTAACAACAGATTGATTTTTGACTCTTTCACTCTACTTGTGCCCTCGTGGGTCACTTCGAGTGTGTGCCAAATATCAAATGCAGTTTCGCAAGTTGAAACACGATTAAACTCGTTTTTATCAAGTGCGCAAAATAAGGCATTCATAGCCTTTGCATTAAGAGCGAAAGCCTTCTTCTCCAATTCATTCCAATCGATCATTGGAAGAGAAGACATTGAAAATCCGTTTTCAACAAGGTTCCATAGTTCAAAATCCATAGAAATAAGAAAGATCCTCATTCGGGTCTTCCAGTAGGTGTAGTCCGTCCCACTGAACATGGGTGGACGTGTAATAGAATGTGTTAGGATCGAGAGCACTAAGAGGGGGGGGGGGTGAATTAGTGCAGCGGAAATCTTACAGCAATTTAAAAACGAAAGCTGCGTTCGTCCGATAAAAACGATTTCGATATAAAAGCAGAATCATAGTGCAGTTTGCGTCTAAGCGCAGTTTTGCGTCTAAGTGCAGTTTGCGTCTAAACACAGTTTGCGTCTAAGCACAGTTTGCGTCTAAGCGCAGTTTGCGTCTAAGCGCAGTTTGCGTCTAAACTCAGTTTTACGTCCAAACGCAGTTTTACGTCTAAACGCAGTTTTACGTCTAAACGCAGTTTTGCGTCTAAACGCAGTTTTACGTCTAAACGTAGTTTTGCGTCTAAACGCAGTTTTACGTCTAAACGCAGTTTTACGTCTAAACGCAGTTTTGCATCTAAACGCAGTTTTACGTCTAAACGTAATTTTACGTCTAAACGTAATTTTACGTCTAAATGTAGTTTTGCGTCTAAAAGCAGTTTTGAACCTTGAAAAGCGTTTTACGTAGAAAGCAATTTGCAGTTATATATGGAATCCGAATGTACGCGTAAACTGCAGTGTGAACATCGTACGAAAACACGATTTACGTTTGAATGCAGATTCTGAAAGATCAAAGCTTAGAAACTCGTTCGTAAAGGCGTAGAGGGCAGTAGCAATGTAGGAGGTTTGCAGTAATGATAAAATGCTCAAGGTAAAAGCAAACCAGAGATTTAGAGTGGTTCGGTCAGTCTTGACCTACTCCACTTTTGGCTTCCTCCTCCGACGAGGTCACCGACGTCAACTAGCTGCCTTCCTTCAATGGGCGAAGGCTAACTGCCCTTTTACAGTTTCTCTCCTTTTGACAGGCTCAGGAGACAACCTTTACAGATCCTTTCTCTCCTCACTTTACAACTCAAGACTTGAAGAACAGAAGGAGGAGAACTTTAGGACTTTACACAAATTTGAGCTCTTAGAATCACTGAAAAGATCAAGAATTCGGTGTGGATCTGTATCTTTTCAGTGCTGAATGGGTGGGGTATTTATAGGCCCCAACCCAATTCGAATTTGGAGCTCAAAATGATCAAATCCCGGAATTTCGGGATCAGGCGGTTGCACCTCTTGACTGGAGAGGTGGCACCGCCTGGCAGAGCTCGAAGACTGAGCTCAGGCGACTGCACCTCTCTGCCAGAGCTCGAAGACTGAGCTCGGTGGTTGCACCGCCTGACAGAGCTCGAAGACTGAGCTCGGTGGTTGCATCACCTAGCAGAGCTCGAAATTGAGCTCAGGCTGATGCACCTCTCTGCCAGAGCTCGAAACTTGAGCTCTGGCGGTGCTACCTCTTGACAGAGGAGGTTGCACCGCCCAGTCTCGCTTGAAGACTGAGCCCTGGGCGGTTGCACCTCTTGGCTGGGGCGGTTGCACCGCCCAGTCTCGCTGGGAGACATAGCCTGGGCGGTTGCACCTCTTGGCTGGGGCGGTTGCACCGCCCAGACTCGCAGCCCTGGCGGTTGCACCTCCTGGCCTAGGCGGTTGCACCGCCTGGTGCAATCAGGGTCCGAATGGTTCGCTCCATTCGGCCCAATTTGAATCTTTTCAGGGGCCCAATTGCCCCAAGATTAAGCTAATGGGATCACCTCCCATTTTCAAGCTTAATCATCGTGCTAACTACGATTAACTCTAAGACAACTTCTGCAGCTATGCTCCGATGCGTCAATCGCTTCTTCCGGCGAGTTTCCGGCGAACTTCCGTCGATCATCCGATAAACCCTCAGTGATCCTTCTGCGGACATCCGGCATACTCCTGGACTTTGCGACGATCCACTTGGCGAGTTCCGACGAGCTTCGCTTGGCAAGCTTCAGGACTTCTCGGCTCTGTTCTCGCTGAACCTCCGACGACCGTCCGAACTTCCGTCGAACTCTCGAACTCCCAACGTGATCATGATCTTGACTCCGGCGCAACACCTGCTGCTTGTCTTACTCTTATCGTAGTTAATCCTACACACTTATCTCAACACATAGATTAGATAACAAATGACAATTGACTTCATCATCAAAATCCGAGATTCAACAATCTCCCCCTTTTTGATGATGACAATCAATTGATAAAGGAGTTGTCCTTAACTCCCCCTATCTATATGCCATAGTTGAGATAAGTCAACCTTGAATTCAAGACCTAAGAATTCAAGTGACGTATTGATAAGTTAGATCAGTTAAACTTATCAATGCTCCCATCATGATGCCCATCATGATGTATCTCTTCAAGAATGATGTCAAGGCATGACATACATCATCAAGTTTGTATGATAGTGTTTGTAACTATTCATCATGTAATCATATAAAGCTACGAAGGACTTTTACATGATGCTCACATTTGAGATTTTCTAGCAAGTTTGCATTTACTTCACAAGATAGAATATTAAATCAAGACATGATGCAAACTATAGCACATGTTCACATATCTCTTGGTGATGCAAGGATGGCATAACTTATAACATTGTTTATAGCATCACTCAAGTATTTGCAACTATGACATGGACATGATTATGGCAGTTCAGCTATGACATAGTGTTTATCAATTCATATGTTTCTCCCCCTTTGTCATCAACAAAAAGCATGATAGCGTTATCAAGCACATAAAGGAAGTCATGACACATATAATACTTTGAATATCTCTTTATTGTTTGTTGCTTGAAGGAGGAAAGTCATTTTTCAAAAAGTTTTCATACGAGAGTACAGGAAAATCCCATTTTTAGCATACAAACCGAAAAATGAACTTCTTACATGCATTTGGTTAAAAATATTTGTCACATAATTTGCAACATGTTATTTGATCAAGCGTTGTCAAGGCATGTAATAGTAATAACATCCGAAAAATAATTTTAACTAGTTTAAGTATTCGGACACATCAACATTCCTAATTCTCTTCTTATGTAATCAAATTGTTCTTCACATAGGGGTTTTGTAAAGATATCAGCTAGTTGATGTTTGGTATCAATAAACTCTATGGTTACATCATGATTAGTGACATGATCTCGTATAAAGTGATGTCTAATATCAATGTGTTTTGTTCTTGAGTGTTGTATAGGATTTTTAGTTAAGCATATTGCACTCGTGTTATCATATTTAATGGGAATATTTTTAAGATTCACTTTGTAATCTTCTAAAGTGTTTTTCATCCATACAACTTGTGCACAGCATGCACTTGCTGCAATGTATTCAGCTTCGGTTGTTGATAGAGCAACCGAGTTTTGTTTCTTAGATGACCAGGATACAAGGGCATGTCCTAAAAATTGACATGATCCTGATGTGCTTTTTCTGTCTAGTCTACAGCCAGCGAAGTCCGCATCAGCATAAGCTGTTAATTCAAAATTTTCTGATTTTGGGTACCATAATCCTAGATTGGTAGTTCCATTAAGATATCTGAGTATTCTTTTGACTGCTTTGAGATGAGATATTTTAGGGTCTGATTGAAATCTAGCACAAAGTCCTACACTGAACATGATGTCTGGTCTGGTGGCAGTGAGGTAAAGTAAACTTCCTATCATACCCCTATAGGTTTTTTGATCGAAGCTTTCTCCATTCTCATCAATTTCTAACTTAGTGGAGGTGCTCATAGGAGTGTCAATGGCTTTTGAATTATTCATTTTGAACTTCTTTAGCAAACTTACAGCATATTTGGTTTGACTAATAAAGATGTCATTGCTTAGTTGTTTGATTTGTAGGCCTAAGAAGAATGTTAACTCTCCCATTAGACTCATTTCGAATTCACGACTCATAGTTTTCGCAAAGGATTCACAAAGAGATTCATTCGTAGAACCAAAGATAATATCATCAACATAAATTTGAACAATGAGAAAATTGTTTTCAAAGTTCTTGATGAATAATGTAGTATAAACCTTGCCTTTTATGAAATTATTTTCAATAAGAAAAGAACTAAGTCTCTCATACCAAGCCCTAGGAGCTTGTTTTAAATCATAGAGAGCTTTAGTTAATCTAAACACATGATTAGGGAGACTATTATTTTCAAATCCAGGAGGTTGTTCAACATAGACTTCTTCGAAAATAAAGCCATTAAGAAAGGCGCTTTTAACATCCATTTGAAACAACTTAAAATTATTACTGCTAGCGTAGGCAAGGAGCATCCTTATGGCTTCCAATCGTGCCACAGGAGCGAAGGTTTCTTCGTAATCGATACCTTCTTCTTGGTTGAAACCTTTGGCCACTAATCTAGCCTTGTTTCTAACCACGATACCATTTTCATTTTGCTTGTTTCTGAAGACCCATTTAGTACCAATAACTAGATGATCATTTGGCCTAGGAACAAGCTTCCACACTTCATTTCTCTCAAATTGATTTAATTCATCTTGCATTGCGATAATCCATGAATCATCTTTCATGGCTTCATCAACGCTTTTGGGTTCAATTTGGGAGAGAAAGGCGGTATTTGCACAAAAGGTTTTAAGAGAAGATCGTGTTTGAACTCCCTTTGATGTGTCTCCTAAGATTAGCTCCTTAGGATGAGCATCTACATACTTCCAATCCTTGGGTAAGGGAATCTGAGAAGTGGATGCATCCAAGTTGCTAGTTGGAGACGGGGTCTCGTTTAAATTTAAAGAATCAAAATTAACATCATCGTCAAGATCCTTTTTCGTGATTTCAGAAGTCTCATTGAAAACAACATGAATGGATTCTTCAATAATTAGAGTTCTTTTATTAAAGATACGAAAGGCTTTAGAAGCTGTAGAATAACCAAGAAAGATTCCTTCATCGGATTTAGCATCAAATTTTCCTAAGTTGTCTTTTTCATTCAAGATAAAACACTTACACCCAAAGACTTTGAAATATGAAACGTTGGGTTTTTTATTGTTCCATAACTCATAGGGAGTTTTGGTTAGTAGAGGTCTCACTAGAACTCTATTTAAGATATAGCATGCAGTATTTACGGCTTCGGCCCAAAAATATTTGGGTAGGTTATGTTCATTCAACATGGTTCTTGCCATTTCTTGTAAATTTCGATTTTTTCTTTCTACAACTCCATTTTGTTGAGGGTTTCTAGGAGTAGAGAAATTATGGTTGTATCCATTGAGTTCACAAAATTCTTGGAAATCATGGTTTTGAAATTCACCACCATGATCACTTCTAATTGACGAAATCATAGAACCTTTCTCATTCTGAACGAGTTTGCAAAACTTGGTAAAAGATCTAAGGCATTCACTTTTCTGTTTTAAAAAGTAAGTCTATGTGTATCTGCTATAGTCATCTATGATGACGAAAGTGTATTTGCTACCTCCTAGGCTTGATGTGGAGATGGGTCCGAACAAGTCCATATGGATCAATTGTAAGGGCCTAGAGGTGCTTACTTGATTTTTAGATTTGAAGCTACTCTTAATTTGTTTACCTAATTGGCAGGCATCACATACATTATCTTTGATGAACTTGATATGAGGAATTCCTCTTACAAGTTCTTTGGATGATATTTGAGTGATTAGCTTCATGCTAGCATGACCTAATCTTCTGTGCCATATCCAAGCATTCTCATTTAAAGCAGAAAAACATGTTTCATTACATAAATCATTGATGTCAATAGTGTATACGTTATTTTGTTTTAATGCAATCATAGATATGTTTTTGTGAGGTTTTTCAATGACGCAAGCATTAGATTCAAATCTGATAATATATCCTTTATCACACAATTGACTAATGCTCAGGAGGTTATGTTTTAGACCATCAACTAGCAAAACATCTTCAATAGAAAAGTTGGATTTGTTACCTATGGTTCCTTTGCCAATGATTTTACCCTTGTTGTTGTCTCCGAAGGTGATATCCTTCGTTTATGCTAGAGAGCTTAGAGAATTGGGATGAATCTCCGGTCATATGCCTTGAGCATCCATTGTCAAGGTACCATCTCTTGCTCCTAGCTTGCGATGGTTTAGTTTTCTACAAGAAAGGATGATGTTTAGGTACCCATTTGCTTTTGGGTCCCTCACAAATAGATCTACATTTTTTATCATGTTGCATAGAATTTGTCATGGTTCCTTTAGGAACCCATATCAATTTGTTTGGACTCAATTTCCTGAATGGACAATAATGTGTCTTGTGACCAAATTTGCATCAAAAGTTGCATTTGCTTCTAACATGTAAGATGGGGCCTTTTACAAAGGTAGTTGGATTTTGGTGAGGACTCCTCACAAATCCAATCCCACTTCTTTTGGGAGCATGACCCTTGTTTGTAAGGATCATGTTTAATGACTTGCTACCAACCTCGAATTTCTTCAAGGTGTCCTTAAGTAGCAAGTTTTCTTTTTGACAGATTTCTAGATCATGACATTTTATACATGAATTTAAACTATCATGATATTCGATTTTTAACTTATTAAAGTCACAAGTAAGACTATCATGTACCTTTTTTAGCAATTTGTATTTTCTATTTATAACTTTGCATTCATCAAATAAATCATGGAAGGCATTTGATAATTCATCGAAAGATAAATCAGCATCTAATAAATCCGTTACCTCCTCTCCGATAGCCATTAAGGCGTAATGAGCAACTTGCTCGGTGTTGGACTCCTCTTCTTCAGATGCGCTCGAGTCATCCCATGTTGCTTGAAGAGCCTTCTTCTTTGATGTTCTTCTTTTGACTTGGGGACAATCATTCTTGTAGTGTCCCGGCTTTTTACATTCGTAGCAGATCACTTGGTCCTTCTTGGATTCAAGTTTATTTTTCACATCGTTTTTAAACTTGTTTCTTTTGAAGAATTTCTTAAACTTTTTTGTCAAAAGTGCTAAGTCATCATCACAGTCCTCATCACTTGAGTTTTCTCTCAAGTGGCATTCAGAAGTTTTAAGTGCCATATCCTTCCTGTTCTTTGGAAGGATGTCTTCTTGCTCTTCATGAGCTTTGCAAGTCATTTCGTAGGTCATTAATGACCCGATTAGTTCTTCAAGAGGGAAGTTGCGCAGATCTTTTGCCTCTTGAATAGCAGTGACTTTAGGATCCCAACTTTTAGGAAGGGATCTTAGTATTTTATTTACGAGTTCAAAATCCGAAAAACTTTTTCCGAGTCCTTTTAGACCGTTGACGACATCCGTGAATCGGGTAAACATGTCGCCAATGGTTTCACTCGGTTTCATTCTGAAAAGTTCAAAAGAATGCAGCAACAGATTGATTTTTGACTCTTTCACTCTACTTGTGCCCTCGTGGGTCACTTCAAGTGTGTGCCAAATATCAAATGCAGTTTCGCAAGTTGAAACACGATTAAACTCGTTTTTATCAAGTGCGCAAAATAAGGCATTCATAGCCTTTGCATTAAGAGCGAAAGCCTTCTTTTCCAACTCATTCCAATCGATCATTGGAAGAGAAGACTTTGCAAATCCGTTTTCAACAAGGTTCCACAGTTCAAAATCCATAGAAATAATAAAGATCCTCATTCGGGTCTTCCAGTAGGTGTAGTCCGTTCCACTGAACATGGGTGGATGTGTAATAGAATGCCCCTCTTGGTTTCCAGCGTATGCCATCTCTCTTGGGTTTTAATCCTTTAGAGAGTTAACCTGGCTCTGATACCAATTGTTAGGATCGAGAGCACAAAGAGGGGGGGGGGGGTGAATTAGTGCAGCGGAAATCTTACAGCAATTTAAAAATGAAAGCTGCGTTCGTCCGATAAAAAACGATTTCGATATAAAAGCAGAATCACAGTGCAGTTTGCGTCTAAGCGCAGTTTTGCGTCTTAGCGCAGTTTGCGTCTAAACACAGTTTGCGTCTAAGCGCAGTTTGCGTCTAAGCACAGTTTGCGTCTAAGCACAGTTTACGTCTAAGCGCAGTTTGCATCTAAGCGCCGTTTCCGTCTAAGCGCAGTTTGCGTCTAAACTCAGTTTTACGTCCAAACGCAGTTTTACGTCTAAACGCAGTTTTACGTCTAAACGCTGTTTTGCGTCTAAACGCTGTTTTGCGTCTAAACGCAGTTTTACGTCTAAACGCAGTTTTGCGTCTAAACGCAGTTTTACGTCTAAACGCAGTTTTACGTCTAAACGCAGTTTTACGTCTAAACGTAGTTTTGCGTCTAAACGCAGTTTTACGTCTAAACGTAATTTTACATCTAAATGTAGTTTTGCATCTAAAAGCAGTTTTGAACCTTGAAAAGCATTTTACGTAGAAAGCAATTTGCAGTTATATATGGAATCCGAATGTAAGCGTAAACTGCAGTGTGAAGATCGTACGAAAACACGATTTACGTTTGAATGCAGATTCTGAAAGATCAGAGCTTAGAAACTTGTTCGTAAAGGCGCAGAGGGCAATAGCAATGTAGGAGGTTTGCAATAATGATAAAGTGCTCAAGGTAAAAGCAAACCAGAGATTTAGAGTGGTTCGGTCAGTCTTGACCTACTCCACTTTTGGCTTCCTCCTCCGACGAGGTCACCGACGTCAACTAGCTGCCTTCCTTCAATGGGCGAAGGCTAACTGCCCTTTTACAGTTTCTCTCCTTTTGACAGGCTCAGGAGACAACCTTTACAGATCCTTTCTCTCCTCACTTTACAACTCAAGACTTGAAGAACAGAAGGAGGAGAACTTTAGGACTTTACACAAATTTGAGCTCTTAGAATCACTGAAAAGATCAAGAATTCGGTGTGGATCTGTATCTTTTCAGTGCTGAATGGGTGGGGTATTTATAGGCCCCAACCCAATTCGAATTTGGAGCTCAAAACGATCAAATCCCGGAATTCCAGGATCAGGCGGTTGCACCTCTTGACTGGAGAGGTGGCACCGCCTGGCAGAGCTCGAAGACTGAGCTCAGGCGACTGCACCTCTCTGCCAGAGCTCGAAGACTGAGCTCGGTGGTTGCACCGCTTGGCAGAGCTCGAAGACTGAGCTCGGTGGTTGCATCACCTGGCAGAGCTCGAAATTGAGCTCAGGCTGATGCACCTCTCTGCCAGAGCTCGAAACTTGAGCTCTGGCGGTGCTACCTCTTGACAGAGGAGGTTGCACCGCCCAGTCTCGCTTGGAGACTGAGCCCTGGGCGGTTGCACCTCTTGGCTGGGGCGGTTGCACCGCCCAGTCTCGCTGGGAGACATAGCCTGGGCGGTTGCACCTCTTGGCTGGGGCGGTTGCACCGCCCAGACTCGCAGCCCTGGCGGTTGCACCTCCTGGCCTAGGCGGTTGCACCGCCTGGTGCAATCAGGGTCCGAATGGTTCGCTCCATTCGGCCCAATTTGAATCTTTTCAGGGGCCCAATTGCCCCAAGATTAAGCTAATGGGATCACCTCCCATTTTCAAGCTTAATCATCGTGCTAACTACGATTAACTCTAAGACAACTTCTGCAGCTATGCTCCGATGCGTCAATCGCTTCTTCCGGCGAGTTTCCGGCGAACTTCCGTCGATCATCCGATAAACCCTCGGTGATCCTTCTGCGGACATCCGGCATACTCCTGGACTTTGCGACGATCCACTTGGCGAGTTTCGACGAGCTTCGCTTGGCAAGCTTCAGGACTTCTCGGCTCTGTTCTCGCTGAACCTCCGACGACCGTCCGAACTTCCGTCGAACTCTCGAACTCCCAACGTGATCATGATCTTGACTCCGGCGCAACACCTGCTGCTTGTCTTACTCTTATCGTAGTTAATCCTGCACACTTATCTTAACACATAGATTAGATAACAAATGACAATTGACTTCATCATCAAAATCCGAGATTCAACAGAATGCCCCTCTTGGTTTCCGGAGTATGCCATCTCTCTTGGGTTTTAATCCGTTAGAGAGTTAACCTTGCTCTAATACCAATTGTTAGGATCGAGAGCACTAAGAGGGGGGGGGTGAATTAGTGCAGCGGAAATCTTACAGCAATTTAAAACCGAAAGGTGTGTTCGTTCAATAAAATCTATTATGATGCAAAAGCCGATTCATAGTTTGTATTTAAGCGCAGTTTGCGTCTAAGCACTGATTACGTCTAAGAGCAGTTTACGTCTAAACGCAGTTTGCGTCTAAACGCAGTTTTACGTCTAAACTCAGTATTACATCTAAACGCAGTTTTACGTCTAAACTCAGTTTTACGTCTAAACGCAGTTTTACGTCTGAACGCAGTTTTACGTCTGAACGCAGTTTTGCGTCTGAACGCAGTTTTGCGTCTGAACGCAGTTTTGCGTCTGAACGCAGTTTTGCGTCTGAACGCAGTTTTGCGTCTAAACTGTTAGGATCGAGAGCACTAAGAGGGGGGGGTGAATTAGTGCAGCGGAAATCTTACAGCAATTTAAAACCGAAAGGTGCGTTCGTTCAATAAAATCTATTAGGATGCAAAAGCTGATTCACAGTTTGTATTTAAGCGCAGTTTGCATCTAAGCGCAGATTGCGTCTAAGAGCAGGTTACATTTAAACGCAGTTTGCGTCGAAACGCAGTTTTACGTCTAAACTCAGTTTTACGTCTAAACGCAGTTTTACGTCTGAACGCAGTTTTGCGTCTGAACGCAGTTTTGCGTCTGAACGCAGTTTTACGTCTAAACGTGGTTTTACGTCTAAATACAGTTTTGCGTCTAAACGCAGTTTTACGTCTAAACGCAGAAACTGAACTTTGAAAATCTTTTTGTGGATGTAAAGAAAGCAGTTCGCAGTTATGAATGAAATCAAAGCGTAAGCGTAAACTGCGATGTAAAGATCGTACGAAAACACCGATTTACGTCTCAATGCAGATTCGGAAAGATCTGAACTTAGAGAATTGTTCGTAAAAGCGCAGAGGGCAGTAGCTATGTAAGAGGTTTGCAGTAATGATAAAGTGCTCAAAAATAAACGCAAACCAGAGATTTAGAGTGGTTCGGTCAGTCTTGACCTACTCCACTTTTGGCTTCCTCCACCGATGAGGTTGCCGACGTCAACTAGAGGCCTTCTTTCAATAGGCGAAGGCCAACTGCTCTTTTACAGTTTCTCTCCTTTTGACAGGCTCAGGAGACAACCTTTACAGATCCTTTCTCTCCTCTCTTTACAACTCAAGACTTTGAAGAACAGAAAGAGGAGAACTTTTAGACTTTACACAATTTTGAGCTCTTAGAATCACAGAAAAGATCAGGAATTCGGAGTGGATCTTTCTTTTTTCTGTGCTGAACGGGTGGGGTATTTATAGGCACTAACCCAGTTCAAATTTGGAGCTCAAAACGATCAAATCCCGGAATTATGGGATCAGGCGGTTGCACCTCTTGATTGGAGAGGTTGCACCGCCTGGCAGAGCTCGAAGACTGAGCTCAGGCGGATGCACCTCTCTGTCAGGGGTGGTTGCACCTTTCTGCCAGAGCTCGAAGACCGAGCTCAGGCGGTGCATCTCCTGACCAGAGAGGTTGCACCTCTCTGCCAGAGGTGGTTGCACCTCTCTGCCAGAGCTCGAAGACCGAGCTCGGTGGTTGCACCTCTTGGCAGAGCTCGAAACATGAGCTCTGGCGGTGCTACCTCTTGACAGAGGAGGTTGCACCGCCCAGTCTCGCTTGGAGACTGAGCCCTGGGCGGTTGTGTCACGCCCCTCAAAATATCCATGATTTTTAAAATTTTCATCGCAGACCAATCCAGAATCTAAACTAACGTTTGAGGACACTGAAAAGCATTCAATCAAATTCACATCCATAAAACCTATGCATTTTAAAATCATATATCACATCACTCGATAATTCACATTTATGGCAACCCAAGCCAGCTTGACAAACATGAACAACATTTATAAATCCACAAGCTAAATAAATTATACAATCAGTACTCCAACTATTCACCACAAGTTCATATCATCATAAATTAGGCTTAACATCTCGAAATTCCAAATAAGAGAGATCTTCTAACACTTTTACATAGTATATCCATTTCGATTCATCAACAACATTTCATTATATACAAAATATGCTTATACAACAATAACATAACAACCAACAAGACTTGCCCATAATTCTGAATAGCTATCCACTGCCTCAGCCCAAATCAAACATCTCGAAGAGTGACACGCTGACCTGAAAGATTTATATAACAACGGAGTGAGCCAAAAACGACTCAACAAGTGACAAAACATATTCAGAACAAAAAGAAACGGTTTCAAACGAGTAAGGTATCATAATGTAAGGCAGAATACAAGAATTCTCAAGGATACCATCTTATTAGATACAAAATCATATGTATCATGTCATTCAAAACATATTTGATTCATAACAAATGGAGCATAGAGTAATTGGAGCATATCAATGGCAGATAGGACATTTCAGAACATATCAGTTCATAGCAAATGGAGCACAGAGTAATTGGTGCATATCAATGGCAGATAGGACATTTCAGAACATATCAGTTCATAGCAAATGGAGCACAGAGTAATTGGTGCATATCAATGGCGTATGAAATGTTCCGGAGCATATCAACGACATATGGAACATTTCGAAACATATCAACAGTGGATGAAACATTTCAGAGTATATCAATAACAAATACGTTCAGAAGCTCAAACGTCGTCTTTGACGTTGCAAACATATCAATCTTATCCAAAGCATGTACAGAAACACATAACCAAAGCTCTGGATATCATATCAAACATACAGAAGGTGTAGTGGGATCTCAGTCAGAATGTGATTCATCCATTTCTGAATTACCACCTGACAAAAGTCTCCCACGTCTGGGAGCTCCATCCACCCACGTCTAGGTGAAGTCAAAGGGGGCCGGCAGAGCATCGCAGGCTCTAATCACATACCCTCAAAGCGGGCAACAAGTGCATACCCTTTACCATTTGTGGCAAAGGTCCATAATATCCCACATAACGGGACCCCACAAAGCGGGCAAATAGCGCATACCCTTTACCATTTCTGGCAAAGCTCCAGACAATCCCACACACCAGAGTACAAAAGGGCAGTTTCAACAATAAGTAGCATATATCGGAAGCACACGCGGAACAACAAAACGTACATGTGCCTTTTCAAGACAATATGTGCAAGGAACAAATCTCTCACAAATGTATTCATATTAGGAATGAAATGGAAGCAAGAGTACACAGGGAATCCAAGCAATCATATTTAGCTCAATTCAAATAAGAAGGTTAGAAGAATTCAATATCCAAAGGAATGAAACTAGAATAGGCACACATCGAAAGCAAATGCGGAATCATGGGTTATACATGTGCCTATAGAAGTCAATACAATGTAGCTTAAATGTTACACAATAGTTTTCAAGAATGTAAATAACTTTAAGGACAAGAGCATACAAGAATTCAGAGCAGTATTATAAAGCTCAATTGAATAAGAAAGCTAAAGGATATCAATTTCCAAAGGAATGAAACCAGAATATTAGAAATCGACCAAAGCTCGATTTCTGGCAGAATACAAGAGGCACATAGAATAAATGATTCAAACTATCAATCGTGCTCCAATTGACTCAGAAATATATCATTGGATTATACTTTAAGATAAGACAGGCTTCATATGAATTGAACTGTCCAATAGAGAGAGTTACAAATAATTTGGTAAACAAGGGTCGTAGAACAAAATCTCTGTTTGGCAGAATTCATAATGTCAGATTCAACAAGTAACTGGGCAGGTGTTTGGATTCCAAATCTTTCAATCCATATATCAAAAGAAAGATCTATGAGTCTGGTTTCCAATGAAATAAGCTTTGAGTAAATCAATGTTTGCAACAGGGACTTATAAGCAGTTCAGTATCGAAAGGTCAGAAATTACGATCCCTGTTTTGCATAATCTGTAGGCTCATTTGAAACAGAAGTTTGGGTAGACAAACTTACTCCGAATTCTTAAAATAAGCTATCAAAACAAAGGTTTATGAGTCTATATTCTGATCAAATAAGTTTTGTCCAAATCAGAGGTCAATACATGAAGTTATAATCATAACAAGGACGAAAGGTCAGAATCTCAGAAGTTGCACAGATTCGGATCGATATGTCTAAACAAGAGATATATCGAATGCAAGGCTAGAACAATTCAAGTTCCACATATTCAAATCAAATGTAGAGATCAAATTACAGTAAGGAAAGATCAGGATACTTGCAATATGAATGATTAGATCAATTACAGGAGGAACGAATCGGGAACTTGCAATAAGAAATATCAAAGCAATTATAGGAGAAACGATCAGGGAACTTGCCTTTCAAAGATTTCGATCCGAAGATCCAAAGAAGGTGCTGGCCCAAATCCTTCTACTTTTCCTCCGTGTCTTCTCTCTGTTTCGTTTTGTGCTCCCGTTTTCTTCCTTTCTTCGCAACTACACCACGTGTCGAACATCGAGGCACAGTCACCTGCTCTATCTTACTCTCATTCCTTCTTTTTTTTTCCCAAACGTAGCTGCCACAGCCGCCGCCGCTACCGCTGCCACAATCGCAGCACCTTCCATCGCACTACCTTCCTTCCTCCCTTCTCTCGTAGACAATAACTGCTGCATACACAGTCGCTGCCGTTGCGGCCGCAATCCCGTCCGCAGCCCCTTTTTCTCCCTTTCCTTTCTTTTCTTTCCCAGCTGCAACTGCCGCAGTCGCAGTCGCAGTCGCAACCATGGCCGCAGCCACCACAACCGCAGCCTCTTCTTCCTCCGCTACTCTATTTCCTCTCCTTCTTCTCTTCCAACTACAGCTGCCACCGCCGCAGCTGCCACCCCTTCTCCTCTTCCTCTCTTCTTCCTCTCCTCCCCTTTCTCTTCTTCTTCCTTTCCTTCTCTTCTTTCCCAGCTGCACTGCTGCAGTCGCAGCCTCAGCCACGGCCGCAGCCTCTTCTTCCTCCCCTGCTCATCTTCCTCTCCTTCTTCTCTTCCAACTGCAGCTGCCATCGCAGCAGCCGCAGCCCCTTCTCTTCCCCTTCTCTTCTTCCTCCCCTCCCCTTCTTCCTTCCTCTTCCTCTTTCCCTGCCACAGCTGCAGCTGCCACAGCCGCAGCCGCAGCTACTTCTTTCCCTTCTCCTCTTCCTCCTCCTTCCTTTCTTCTTCTTCTCTTCTTCTCCTTCCTCCCCTTCTTCTCCCCGACGAACAGCACCTCCTTTCCTCTGTTTCCTCCCGCAGGAAACAGAGGTGCCGCCTCTTCACCCGCTTCTACTTATTCTCTTCTTCCTCACCATCTCTTCTTCTCCTTCTCTTCCAGCTGCAGCTTCCACCGCCGTAGCCGCAGCTCCTCCTTCCCCTTCTCTTCTCCTCCTCTTCTTCTTCCCTCCTCCTCCCCGGCGTCACACACACCCTCTCCTCTATTTCCTCTGCAGGAAACAGAGGTTTCACAACCTCTTCTCCTGCTTCCTCTTCTTCTTCTCTTCCTCTTCTCCTTCCTCTCCTCTTCGAATGCCCCACACCTCACCTCTGTTTCCACCTGTTGGAAACAGAGGTGCTGCAGCCCTAGCTGCTGCCACCTCTCGCTCCTCTCCCTCTTCCCTCTATTTCCCCTTTCTTCTCCTTCTCTTCTTCTCCTCTTCCCTTTTCCTCCCCAACGCCACACACCTCCTCGCTGCAGCCCTGCTGCAGCTATCCTCCTCTCTTCTTCTTCTTCTTCTTCTCCTTCTTCTTCTTCTTCTTCTTCTTCTATTCTCCTCCCCAACGCCCCACACATACTCTCCTCTGTTTCCACCTGCGGGAAACAGAGGTGCAGCAGCCCTAGCTGTTGCTGCTGCCTCTCCCTCTCCTCTTCATCTTCCCTCTCTTCTTCTTCTTCTTTTTTTCTTCTCTTCTCCCTCTTCCTCCTCTCTTCTTTTCCCTCTTCTTCTTCTTTCTTCTCTCCTCACGCCCCACCGCTCCTCTCTGTTTCTTCGAGAAACAGAGAGTGCGTGGGAGGCGATGGGATAAAACCAAAATTTTTGGTTTTCTTTATTTTCTTTTCATTTTGCAACTTAGCAGTTTAGTCCTTGAAATTTTTATATTTACATAAAGGTCCTCCGATTTATAAATATATCTTTATTAATAATTTTCAAAAGTGAGGGATATTACACTCTCCCCTCCTTAAAAGAAAATTTAGTTCTCTAAATTGATCATAGCTCAATCAACGAAAAGATGAGGATTATGATATCTTTATTTTCTCCTCCTGCTCTTAAATAGTTTCATCAATACAATACAATTACATAATTATCCACGAGTGACCGAAATATTCTCCTCCTTGATCCTTAATAGACGGTAACCCGACCTTCAATCAATTTCTAAAAATACTTGCGCACCCTGCAGTTAATCAAGCAAGTCGTTATTTCAGAAAATACTCATTTTTGATGGTCACCTGATTCAATTGTCTATAATCATTACAAAGCCTCAATGTTCCATACATCTTTTTAACTAACACCGGAGCACCCCATGATGAAATATTAAGCCAAATAAAATCCTCATTTAATAATCCTTGTAGTTGCTTTTCCAATTTCCCTTACTCAAATGATATCATTCTGCAGAGAGGCTTAGATATTGGGATTGTCCCAAAGACCGAATCAAAAGCAAAGTCACGTTTGGAGGTAACCCAAGCAAGTCATTCTGGGATACATTAGGCAAGGAGATAAATCATGTCCAATACTTTCAAAATAAAAGATCGGCTGATCAAATGTACAAAAAGTGATCATTTGTTATATACCAATCCATACTGGTATGATAGGAAGATAGTCAATCCATACCAAGTATAATATCACAACTCCAAATCTCTAGGAGAACTAAATCGGCAAAAGTTCAAGATCTCCAATAAAAATCAGACAAGAGGACCAGATTTCAAGTTCGTTATCAAAGAATCTCCAATGATCGTATTTACATATAGCACATAATGTAGTGGTCTAGGTTGAATACCCATGTGATAAGCAAAATACTACGAATCAAATCGTAGATGGGACTCATGGTCAAACAAATATTTGCATTCTTTCATAAACGTGCATAATACCTTCGACCACTAATTCAGAAGTCTTAGAATCATATTCAGTGATAGCATACACTCTGACATGGGCAGATGATTTAAGAGGCAGTGACTCTTTCTTCATGTTCAACGGGCAAACTTATATTTTATGATCAAACTTTCCACAAGCAAAATAGGCTCTAGTCACGCACAAACATAAACTTGTTTCATAATTTAACTTGCAATTCACACCTGATTGAGTCTTTTGTGGTGACTTCCCATTTCAAATCCAAATGTCTTGACCCTCTTGTTATTACTTTCTGATTCATTTCCAATCATATTTTTATTGCTAAACTTATCCTTATCATTCTTGCCACATATCTCCAAAAATTCTTTTCATTGCTGTCAATAATAATCAGCCTCTACTTCCAATATAAGGTAGCAAAAGAAATCTTTTGATCATTAGAACAATTTTGTATATCAAATATCTTCTCCATTTGCATCATCCATTTTTCTACCACCAATGAAATTAGGTTCATCATGCTTCTGCTACGCCACTCTGATTCAATATCCCCAATCAATCCTTTCATTCCCCTTAATTAATCAGAAACAAATGAAATAGGAGGACCAAATGTCTTCATCATCCCATATTCCCAAAATGCATCAAAGAAAATTTCCACCAATCACTATAATTCATTAGACCTCAATATATTTTGCACGTCAACATATCAAATATTTCAGTGATCCTCAAACTATGCTCTGATACCACCTCTGTCACGCCCCTCCAAATATCCATGATTTTTAAAATTTTCATCGCAGACCAATCCAGGATCCAAACTAACGTTTGAGGACACTGAAAAGCATTCAATCAAATTCACATCCATAAAACCTGTGCATTTTAAAATCATATATCACATCACTCGATAATTCACATTTATGGCAACCCAAGCCAACTTGACAAACATGAACAACATTTATAAATCCACAAGCTAAATAAATTATACAATCAGTACTCCAACTATTCACCACAAGTTTATATCATCATAAATTAGGCTTAACATCTCGAAATTCCAAATAAGAGAGATCTTCTAACACTTTTACATAGTATATCCATTTCGATTCATCAACAACATTTCATTATATACAAAATATGCTTATACAACAATAACATAACAACCAACAAGACTTGCCCATAATTCTGAATAGCTATCCATTGCCTCAGCCCAAATCAAACATCTCGAAGAGTGACACGCTGACCTGAAAGATTTATATAACAACGGAGTGAGCCAAAAACGGCTCAGCAAGTGACAAAACATATTCAGAACAAAAAGGAACGGTTTCAAACGAGTAAGGTATCATAATGTAAGGCAGAATACAAGAATTCTAAAGGATACCATCTTATTAGATACAAAATCATATGTATCATGTCATTCAAAACATATTTGATTCATAACAAATGGAGCATAGAGTAATTGGAGCATATCAATGGCACATAGGACATTTCAGAACATATCAGTTCATAGCAAATGGAGCACAGAGTAATTGGTGCATATCAATGGCAGATAGGACATTTCAGAACATATCAGTTCATAGCAAATGGAGCACAGAGTAATTGGTGCATATCAATGGCGTATGAAATGTTCCGGAGCATATCAACGACATATGGAACATTTCGAAACATATCAACAGTGGATGAAACATTTCAGAGCATATCAATAACAAATACCGTTCAGAAGCTCAAACGTCGTCTTTGACGTTGCAAACATATCAATCTTATCCAAAGCATGTACAGAAACACATAACTAAAGCTCTGGATATCATATCAAACATACAGAAGGTGTAGTGGGATCTCAGTCAGAATGTGATTCATCCATTTCTGAATGACCACCTGACAAAAGTCTCCCACGTCTGGGAGCTCCATCCACCCACGTCTAGGTGAAGTCAAAGGGGGCCGGCAGAGCATCGCAGGCTCTAATCATTTACCCTCAAAGCGGGCAACAAGTGCATACCCTTTACCATTTCTGGCAAAGGTCCAGAATATCCCACATAACGGGACCCCACAAAGCGGGCAAATAGCTCATACCCTTTACCATTTGTGGCAAAGGTCCAGACAATCCCACACACCAGAGTACAAAAGGGCAGTTTCAACAATAAGTAGCATATATCGGAAGCACACGCGGAACAACAAAACGTACTTGTGCCTTTTCAAGACAATATGCTGCAAGGAACAAATATCTCACAAATGTATTCATATTAGGAATGAAATTGAAGCAAGAGTACACAGGGAATCCAAGCAATCATATTTAGCTCAATTCAAATAAGAAGGTTAGAAGAATTCAATATCCAAAGGAATGAAACTAGAATAGGCACACATCGAAAGCAAATGCGGAATCATGGGTTATACATGTGCCTATAGAAGTCAATACAATGTAGCTTAAATGTTACACAATAGTTTTCAAGAATGTAAATAACTTTAAGGACAAGACCATACAAGAATTCAGAGCAGTATTATAAAGCTCAATTGAATAAGAAAGCTAAAGGATATCAATTTCCAAAGGAATGAAACCAGAATATTAGAAATCGACCAAAGCTCGATTTCTGGCAGAATACAAGAGGCACATAGAACAAATGATTCAAACTATCAATCGTGTTCCAATTGACTCAGAAATATATCATTGGATTATACTTTAAGATAAGACAAGCTTTATATGAATTGAACTGTCCAATAGAGAGAGTTACAAATAATTTGGTAAACAAGGGTCGTAGAACAAAATCTCTGTTTGGCAGAATTCATAATGTTAGATTCAACAAGTAACTGGGCAGGTGTTTGGATTCCAAATCTTTCAATCCATATATCAAAAGAAAGATCTATGAGTCTGGTTTCCAATGAAATAAGCTTTGAGTAAATCAATGTTTGCAACAGGGACTTATAAGCAGTTCAGTATCGAAAGGTCAGAAATTACGATCCCTGTTTTACAGAATCTGTAGGCTCATTTGAAACAGAAGTTTGGGTAGACAAACTTACTCCGAATTCTTAAAATAAGCTATCAAAACAAAGGTTTATGAGTCTATATTCTGATCAAATAAGTTTTGTCCAAATCAGAGGTCAATACATGAAGTTATAATCATAACAAGGACGAAAGGTCATAATCTCAGAAGTTGCACAGATTCGGATCGATATGTCTAAACAAGAGATATATCGAATGCAAGGCTAGAACAATTCAAGTTCCACATATTCAAATCAAATGTAGAGATCAAATTACAGTAAGGAAAGATCAGGATACTTGCAATAGGAAAGATTAGAACAATTACAGGAGGAACGAATCGGGAACTTGCAATAAGAAATATCAAAGCAATTATAGGAGAAACGATCAGGGAACTTGCCTTTCAAAGATTTCGATCCGAAGATCCAAAGAAGGTGCTAGCCCAAATCCTTCTACTTTTCCTCCGTGTCTTCTCTTTGTTTCGTTTTGTGCTCCCGTTTTCTTTCTTTCTTCGCAACTACACCACGTGTCGAACATCGAGGCACAGTCACCTGCTCTCTCTTACTCTCATTCCTTCTTTTTTTTTCCCAAACGTAGCTGCGCCAGCCGCCGCCGTTACCGCTGCCACAATCGCAGCACCTTCCATCGCACTACCTTCCTTCCTCCCTTCTCTCGCAGCCAATAACTGCTGCATACGCAGTCGCTGTCGTTGCGGCCGCAATCCCGTCCGCAGCCCCTTTTTCTCCCTTTCCTTTCTTTTCTTTCCCAGCTGCAACTGCCGCAGTCGCAGTCGCAGTCGCAACCATGGCCGCAGCCACCACAACCGCAGCCTCTTCTTCCTCCGCTACTCTATTTCCTCTCCTTCTTCTCTTCCAACTGCAGCTGCCACCACCGCAGCTGCCACCCCTTCTCCTCTTCCTCTCTTCTTCCTCTCCTCCCCTTTCTCTTCTTCTTCCTTTCCTTCTCTTCTTTCCCAACTGCACTACTGCAGTCGCAGCCTCAGCCACGGCCGCAGCCTCTTCTTCCTCCCCTGCTCATCTTCCTCTCCTTCTTCTCTTCCAACTGCAGCTGCCATCGCAGCAGCCGCAGCCCCTTCTCTTCCCCTTCTCTTCTTCCTCCCCTCCCCTTCTTCCTTCCTCTTCCTCTTTCCCTGCCATAGCTGCAGCTGCCACAGCCGCAGCCGCAGCTACTTCTTTCCCTTCTCCTCTTCCTCCTCCTTCCTTTCTTCTTCTTCTCTTCTACTCCTTCCTCCCCTTCTTCTCCCCGACGAACAGCACCTCCTTTCCTTTGTTTCCTCCTGCAGGAAACAGAGGTGCCGCCTCTTCACCCGCTTCTACTTATTCTCTTCTTCCTCACCATCTCTTCCTCTCCTTCTCTTCCAGCTGCAGCTTCCACCACCGTAGCCGCAGCTCCTCCTTCCCCTTCTCTTCTCCTCCTCTTCTTCTTCCCTCCGCCTCCCAGGCGTCACACACACCCTCTCCTCTATTTCCTCTGCAGGAAACAGAGGTGTCACAACCTCTTCTCCTGCTTCCTCTTCTTCTTCTCTTCCTCTTCTCCTTCCTCTCCTCTTCGAATGCCCCACACCTCACCTCTGTTTCGACCTGCTGGAAACAGAGGTGCTGCAGCCCAAGCTGCTGCCATCTCTCGCTCCTCTCCCTCTTCCCTCTATTTCCCCTTTCTTCTCCTTCGCTTCTTCTACTCTTCCCTTTTCCTCCCCAACGCCACACACCTCCTCGCTGCAGCCCTGCTGCAGCTATCCTCCTCTCTTCTTCTTCTTCTTCTTCTCCTTCTTCTTCCTCTTCTTCTTCTTCTTCTCTTCTCCTCCCCAACGCCCCACACATACTCTACTCTATTTCCACCTGTGGGAAACAGAGGTGCAGCAGCCCTAGCTGCTGCTGCTGCCTCTCCCTCTCCTCTCCATCTTCCCTCTCTTCTTCTTCTTCTTCTTCTTTTCTTCTCTTCTCCCTCTTCCTCCTCTCTTCTTTTCCCTCTTCTTCTTCTTTCTTCTCTCCTCACGCCCCACCGCTCCTCTCTGTTTCTCGAAGAAACAAAGAGTGCGTGGGAGGCGGTGGGATAAAACCAAAATTTTCGGTTTTCTTTATTTTCTTTTCATTTTACAACTTAGCAGTTTAGTCCTTAAAATTTTTATATTTACATAAAGGTCCTCCGATTTATAAATATATATTTATTAATAATTTGAAAAAGTGAGGGATATTACACTCTCCCCTCAAAAGAAAATTTAGTCCTCTAAATTGATCATAGCTCAATCAACGAAAAGATGAGGATTATGATATCTTTATTTCCTCCTCCTACTCTTAAATAGTTTCATCAATACAATACAATTACATAATTATCCACGAGTGACCGAAATATTCTCCTCCTTGATCCTTAATAGACGGTAACCCGACCTTCAATCAATTTCTAAAAATACTTGCGCACCCTGCAGTTAATCAAGCAAGTCGTTATTTTAGAAAATACTCATTTTTGATGGTCACCTGATTCAATTGTCTATAATCATTACAAAGCCTCAATGTTCCATACATCTTTTTAACTAACACCGGAGCACCCCATGATGAAATATTAAGCCAAATAAAATCCTCATTTAATAATCCTTGTAGTTGCTTTTCCAATTTCCCTTACTCAAATGATATCATTCTGCAGAGAGGCTTAATATTGGGATTGTCCCAAAGACCGAATCAAAAGCAAAGTCACGTTTGGAGATAACCCAAGCAAGTCATTCTGGGATACATTAGGCAAGGAGATAAATCATGTCCAATACTTTCAAAATAAAAGATCGGCTGATCAAATGTACAAAAAGTGATCATTTGTTATATACCAATCCATACTGATATGATAGGAAGATAGTCAATCCATACCAAGAATAAATATCACAACTCCAAATCTCTAGGAGAACTAAATCGGCAAAAGTTCAAGTTCTCCAATAAAAATCAGACAAGAGGACCAGATTTCGAGTTCGTTATCAAAGAATCTCCAATGATCGTATTTACATATAGCACAAAATGTAGTGGTCTAGGTTGAATACCCATGTGATAAGCAAAATACTACGAATCAAATCGTAGATGGGACTCATGGTCAAACAAATATTTGCATTCTTTCATAAACGTGCATAATACCTTCGACCACTAATTCAGAAGTCTTAGAATCATATTCAGTGATAGCATACACTCTGACATGGGCAGATGATTTAAGAGGCAGTGACTCTTTCTTCATGTTCAACGTGCAAACTTTTATTTTATGATCAAACTTCCCACAAGCAAAATAGGCTCTAGTCACGCACAAACATAAACTTGTTTCATAATTTAACTTGCAATTCACACCTGATTGAGTCTTTTGTGGTGACTTCCTATTTCAAATCCAAATGTCTTGACCCTCTTGTTATTACTTTCTGATTCATTTCCAATCATATTTTTATTGCTAAACTTATCCTTATCATTCTTGCCACATATCTCCAAAAATTCTTTTCATTGCTGTCAATAATAATCAGCCTCTACTTCCAATATAAGGTAGCAAAAGAAATCTTTTGATCATTAGAACAATTTTGTATATCAAATATCTTCTCCATTTGCATCATCCATTTTTCTACCACCAATGAAATTAGGTTCATCATGCTTCTGCTACGCCACTCTGATTCAATATCCCCAATCAATCCTTTCATTCCCCTTAATTAATCAGAAACAAATGAAACAGGAGGACCAAATGTCTTCATCATCCCAGATTCCCAAAATGCATCAAAGAAAATTTCCACCAATCACTATAATTCATTAGACCTCAATATATTTTGCACGTCAACATATCAAATATTTCAGTGATCCTCAAACTATGCTCTGATACCACCTCTGTCACGCCCCTCAAATATCCATGATTTTTAAAATTTTCATCGCAGACCAATCCAGGATCCAAACTAACATTTGAGGACACTGAAAAGCATTCAATCAAATTCACATCCATAAAACCTGTGCATTTTAAAATCATATATCACATCACTCGATAATTCACATTTATTGCAACCCAAGCCAACTTGACAAACATGAACAACATTTATAAATCCACAAGCTAAATAAATTATACAATCAGTACTCCAACTATTCACCACAAGTTTATATCATCATAAATTAGGCTTATAACATCTCGAAATTCCAAATAAAAGAGATCTTCTAACACTTTTACATAGTATATCCATTTCGATTCATCAACAACATTTCATTATATACAAAACATGCTTATACAACAATAACATAACAACCAACAAGACTTGCCCATAATTCTGAATAGCTATCCACTGCCTCAGCCCAAATCAAACATCTCGAAGAGTGACACGCTGATCTGAAAGATTTATATAACAACGGAGTGAGCCAAAAACGGCTCAGCAAGTGACAAAACATATTCAGAACAAAAAGGAACGGTTTCAAACGAGTAAGGTATCATAATGTAAGGCAGAATACAAGAATTCTCAAGGATACCATCTTATTAGATACAAAATCATATGTATCATGTCATTCAAAACATATTTGATTCATAACAAATGGAGCATAGAGTAATTGGAGCATATCAATGGCACATAGGACATTTCAGAACATATCAGTTCATAGCAAATGGAGCACAGAGTAATTGGTGCATATCAATGGCAGATAGGACATTTCAGAACATATCAGTTCATAGCAAATGGAGCACAGAGTAATTGGTGCATATCAATGGCGTATGAAATGTTCCGGAGCATATCAACGACATATGGAACATTTCGAAACATATCAACAGTGGATGAAAAATTTCAGAGCATATCAATAACAAATACCGCTTAGAAGCTCAAACGTCGTCTTTGACGTTGCAAACATATCAATCTTATACAACGCATGTACAGAAACACATAACAAAAGCTCTGGATATCATATCAAACATATAGAAGGTGTAGTGGGATCTCAGTCAGAATGTGATTCATCCATTTCTGAATGACCACCTGACAAAAGTCTCCCACGTCTGGGAGCTCCAGCCACCCACGTCTAGGTGAAGTCAAAGGGGGCAGCAGAGCATCGCAGGCTCTAATCACATACCCTAAAAGCGGGCAACAAGCGCATACCCTTTACCATTTCTGGCAAAGGTCCAGAATATCCCACATAACGGGACCCCACAAAGCGGGCAAATAGCGCATACCCTTTACCATTTCTGGCAAAGGTCCAAACAATCCCACACACCAGAGTACAAAAGGGCAGTTTCAACAATAAGTAGCATATATCGGAAGCACACGTGGAACAACAAAATGTACATGTGCCTTTTCAAGACAATATGCTGCAAGGAACAAATCTCTCACAAATGTATTCATATTACGAATGAAATGGAAGCAAGAGTACACAGTGAATCCAAGCAATCATATTTAGCTCAATTCAAATAAGAAGGTTAGAAGAATTCAATATCCAAAGGAATGAAACTAGAATAGGCACACATCGAAAGCAAATGCGGAATCATGGGTTATACATGTGCCTATAGAAGTCAATACAATGTAGCATAAACGTTACACAATAGTTTTCAAGAATGTAAATAACTTTAAGGACAAGAGCATACAAGAATTCAGAGCAGTATTATAAAGCTCAATTGAATAAGAAAGCTAAAGGATATCAATTTCCAAAGGAATGAAACCAGAATATTAGAAATCGACCAAAGCTCGATTTCTAGCAGAATACAAGAGGCACATAGAACAAATGATTCAAACTATCAATCGTGCTCCAATTGACTCAGAAATATATCATTGGATTATACTTTAAGATAAGACAGGCTTCATATGAATTGAACTGTCCAATAGAGAGAGTTACAAATAATTTGGTAAACAAGGGTCGTAGAACAAAATCTCTGTTTGGCAGAATTCATAATGTCAGATTCAACAAGTAACTGGGCAGGTGTTTGGATTCCAAATCTTTCAATCCATATATCAAAAGAAAGATCTATGAGTCTGGTTTCCAATGAAATAAGCTTTGAGTAAATCAATGTTTGCAACAGGGACTTATAAGCAGTTCAGTATCAAAAGGTCAGAAATTATGATCCCTGTTTTGCAGAATCTGTAGGCTCATTTGAAACAGAAGTTTGGGCAGACAAACTTACTCCGAATTCTTAAAATAAGCTATCAAAAATAAGGTTTATGAGTCTATATTCTGATCAAATAAGTTTTATCTAAATCAGAGGTCAATACATGAAGTTATAATCATAACAAGGACGAAAGGTCAGAATCTCAGAAGTTGCACAGATTCGGATCGATATGTCTAAACAAGAGATATATCGAATGCAAGGCTAGAACAATTCAAGTTCCATATATTCAAATCAAATGTAGAGATCAAATTACAGTAAGGAAAGATCAGGATACTTGCAATAGGAAAGATTAGAACAATTACAGGAGGAACGAATCAGGAACTTGCCTTTCAAAGATTTCGATCCGAAGATCCAAAGAAGGTGCTAGCCCAAATCCTTCTACTTTTCCTCCGTGTCTTCTCTCTGTTTCGTTTTGTGCTCCCGTTTTCTTCCTTTCTTCGCAACTACACCATGTGTCGAACATCGAGGCACAGTCACCTGCTCTCTCTTACTCTCATTCCTTCTTTTTTTTTCCCAAACGTAGCTGCCACAGCCGCCGCCGCTACCGCTGCCACAATCGCAGCACCTTCCATCGCACTACCTTCCTTCCTCCTTCCTTTCTTCTTCTTCTCTTCTTCTCCTTCCTCCCCTTCTTCTCCCCGACGAACAACACCTCCTTTCCTCTGTTTCCTCCTGCAGGAAACAGAGGTGCCGCCTCTTCACCCGCTTCTACTTATTCTCTTCTTCCTCACCATCTCTTCCTCTCCTTCTCTTCCAGCTGCAGCTTCCACCGCCGTAGCCGCAGCTCCTCCTTCCCCTTCGCTTCTCCTCCTCTTCTTCTTCCCTCCTCCTCCCCGGCGTCACACACACCCTCTCCTCTATTTCCTCTACAGGAAACAGAGGTGTCACAACCTCTTCTCCTGCTTCCTCTTCTTCTTCTCTTCCTCTTCTCCTTCCTCTCCTCTTCGAATGCCCCACACCTCACCTCTGTTTCCACCTGCTGGAAACAGAGGTGCTGCTGCCCTAGCTGCTGCCACCTCTCGCTCCTCTCCCTCTTCCCTCTATTTCCCCTTTCTTCTCCTTCTCTTCTTCTCCTCTTCCCTTTTCCTCCCCAACGCCACACACCTCCTCGCTGCAGCCCTGCTGCAGCTATCCTCCTCTCTTCTTCTTCTTCTTCTTCTCCTTCTTCTTCTTCTTCTTCTTCTTCTTCTTCTCTTCTCCTCCCCAACGCCCCACACATACTCTCCTCTGTTTCCACCTGCGGGAAACAGAGGTGCAGCAGCCCTAGCTGCTGCTGCTGCCTCTCCCTCTCCTCTCCATCTTCCCTCTCTTCTTCTTCTTCTTCTTTTCTTCTCTTCTCCCTCTTCCTCCTCTCTTCTTTTCCCTCTTCTTCTTCTTTCTTCTCTCCTCACGCCCCACCGCTCCTCTCTGTTTCTCGAAGAAATAGAGAGTGCGTGGGAGGCGGTGGGATAAAACCAAAATTTTCGGTTTTCTTTATTTTCTTTTCATTTTGCAACTTAGCAGTTTAGTCCTTGAAATTTTTATATTTACATAAAGGTCCTCCGATTTATAAATATATCTTTATTAATAATTTTCAAAAGTGAGGGATATTACAGGTTGCACCTCTTGGCTGGGGCGGTTGCACCGCCCAGTCTCGTTGGGAGACATTGCCTGGGCGGTTGCACCCCTTGGCTGGGGCGGTTGCACCGTCCAGTCTCGCTGGGAGACATAGTCTGGGCGGTTGCACCTCTTGGCTGGGGTGGTTGCACCGCCCACAGCACATTGGGTCCGAATGGGTTGAACTATTCGACCCAATTTGAGTTCTTCAGGGGCCCAGTTGCCCCAGGATTAAGCTAATGGGATCACCTCCCATTTCTAACTTAATCAACGTGCTAACTACGATTAAATCTAAGACAATTTCTGCAGCTTTGCTTCGGTACGTCAATCGCTTCTTCCGGCGAGTTTCCGGCGAACTTCCGTCGATCATCCGATGAACCCTCGGTGATGCTCCTGCGGACTTCCGGTAAACTCCTGGATTTTGCGACAATCCACTTGGCGAGTTTCGACGAGCTTCGCTTGGCAAGCTTCCGGACTTCTCGGATCTGTTCTTGCAGAACCTCCGATGACCGTCCGAACTTCCGTTGAACTCTCGAACTCCCAACGTGATCATGATCTTGACTCCGGCGCAACTCCTGCTGCTTCTCTAACTTTCGTCATAGTTAATCCTGCACACTTATCTCAACACATAGATTAGACAACAAATGACAATTGACTTCATCATCAAAATCCGAGATTCAACATAAACGTGGTTTTACGTCTAAACACAGTTTTGCGTCTAAACGCAGTTTTACGTCTAAACGCAGAAACTGAACTTTGAAAATCTTTTTGTGAATGTGCAGAAAGCAGTTCGCAGTTATGAATGGAATCAAAGCGTAAGCGTAAACTGCGATGTAAAGATCGTACGAAAACACCGATTTACGTCTCAATGCAGATTCGGAAAGATCTGAACTTAGAGAATCGTTCGTAAAAGCGCAGAGGGCAGTAGCTATGTAGGAGGTTTGCAGTAATGATAAAGTGCTAAAAAATAAACGCAAACCAGAGATTTAGAGTGGTTCGGTCAGTCTTGACCTACTCCACTTTTGGCTTCCTCCACCGATGAGGTTGTCGACGTCAACTAGAGGCCTTCCTTCAATAGGCGAAGGCCAACTGCCCTTTTACAGTTTCTCTCCTTTTGACAGGCTCAGGAGACAACCTTTACAGATCCTTTCTCTCCTCTCTTTACAACTCAAGACTTTGAAGAACAGAAAGAGGAGAACTTTTGGACTTTACACAATTTTGAGCTCTTAGAATCACAGAAAAGATCAGGGATTCGGAGTGGATCTTTCTTTTTTCTGTGCTGAACGGGTGGGGTATTTATAGGCCCTAACCTAGTTCAAATTTGGAGCTCTAAACGATCAAATCCCGGAATTCTGGGATCAGGCGGTTGCACCTCTTGATTGGAGAGGTTGCACCGCTTGGCAGAGCTCGAAGACTGAGCTCAGGCGGATGCACCTCTTTGTCAGGGGTGGTTGCACCTTTCTGCCAAAGCTCGAAGACCGAGCTCAGGCGGTGCATCTCCTGACCAGAGAGGTTGCACCTCTCTGCCAGAGGTGGTTGCACCTCTCTGCCAAAGGTGGTTGCACCTCTCTGCCAGAGCTCGAAGACCGAGCTCAAGCGGTGCATCTCCTGTCCAGAGAGGTTGCTCCTCTCTGCCAGAGCTCGAAGACCGAGCTCGGTGGTTGCACCTCTTGGCACCGGAGTCAAAACTATAATCACGTTAGGAGTTCGAGAGTTCGATGGAAGTCCGGACGATCGTCGGAGGTTCTGCGGGAACAAATCCGAGAAGACTAGGAGCTTGCCAAAAGAAGCCCGTCGGAACTCACCAAGTGGACCATCGTAAGTCCAGGAGTTTGTTGGAAGTCCGTAGGAGCATCACCGAGGGTTCATCGGATGATCGACAGAAGTTCGTCAGAAGCTCGTCGAAAGAAGCGATTGACGCACCAGAGCAAGTTATAGTAAATGTCTTAAGAAATGTCGTAGTTGTTAGGATCTAGAGCACTAAGAGGGGGGGGTGAATTAGTGCAGCGGAAATCTTACAGCAATTTAAAAACCGAAAGGTGTGTTCGTTCAATAAAATCTATAATGATGCAAAAGCCGATTCACAGTTTGTATTTAAGCGCAGTTTGCGTCTAAGCGCAGATTGCGTCTAAGAGCAATTTACGTCTAAACGCAGTTTGCGTCTAAACGCAGTTTTACGTCTAAACGCAGTTTTACGTCTAAACGTAGTTTTGCGTCTGAACGCAGTTTTACGTCTGAACGCAGTTTTACGTCTGAACGCAGTTTTGCGTCTGAACGCAGTTTTGCGTCTAAACGTGGTTTTACGTCTAAACACAGTTTTGTGTCTAAACGCAGTTTTACGTCTAAACGCAGAAACTGAACTTTGAAAATCTTTTTGTGAATGTGCAGAAAGCAGTTCGCAGTTATGAATGGAATCAAAGCGTAAGCGTAAACTACGATGTAAAGATCGTACGAAAACACCGATTTACGTCTCAATGCAGATTCGAAAAGATCTGAACTTAGAGAATCGTTCGTAAAAGCGCAGAGGGCAGAAGCTATGTAGGAGGTTTGCAGTAATGATAAAGTGCTCAAAAATAAACGCAAACCAGAGATTTAGAGTGGTTCGGTCAGTCTTGACCTACTCCACTTTTGGCTTCCTCCACCGATGAGGTTGCCGACGTCAACTAGAGGCCTTCCTTCAATAGGCGAAGGCCAACTGCCCTTTTACAGTTTCTCTCCTTTTGACAGGCTCAGGAGACAACCTTTACAGATCCTTTCTCTCCTCTCTTTACAACTCAAGACTTTGAAGAACAGAAAGAGGAGAACTTTTGGACTTTACACAATTTTGAGCTCTTAGAATCACAGAAAAGATCAGGGATTCGGAGTGGATCTTTCTTTTTTCTGTGCTGAACGGGTGGGGTATTTATAGGCCCTAACCCAGTTCCAATTTGGAGCTCAAAACGATCAAATCCCGGAATTCTGGGATCAGGCGATTGCACCTCTTGATTGGAGAGGTTGCAACGCCTGGCAGAGCTCGAAGACTGAGCTCAGGTGGATGCACCTCTTTGTCAGGGGTGGTTGCACCTTTCTGCCAAAGCTCAAAGACCGAGCTCAGGCGGTGCATCTCCTGACCAGAGAGGTTGCACCTCTCTGCTAGAGGTGGTTGCACCTCTCTGCCAAAGGTGGTTGCACCTCTCTGCCAGAGCTCGAAGACCGAGCTCAGGCGGTGCATCTCCTGTCCAGAGAGGTTGCTCCTCTCTGCCAGAGCTCGAAGACCGAGCTCGGTGGTTGCACCTCTTGGCAGAGCTCGAAACTTGAGCTCTGGCGGTGCTACCTCTTGACAGAGGAGGTTGCACCGCCCAATCTCGCTTGGAGACTGAGCCCTGGGCGGTTGCACCGCCCAGTCTCGCTGGGAGACATAGCCTGGGCGGTTGCACCTCTTGGTTGGGGCGGTTGAACCTCCCACAGCACCTTGGGTCCGAATGGGTTGAACTATTCGACCCAATTTGAGTTCTTCAGGGGCCCAATTGCCCCAGGATTAAGCTAATGGGATCACCTCCCATTTCTAACTTAATCAACGTGCTAACTACGATTAAATCTAAGATAATTTCTACAGCTTTGCTTCGGTATGTCAATCGCTTCTTCCGGCGAGTTTCCGACGAACTTCCGTCGATCATCCGATGAACCTGTTAGGACTCTAGCTTGGAGAGTCCTAATTAAGAGGGACATTCATGTAAAACTGTTAGGACTCTAGTTAGGAGAGTCCTAATTGAGAGGGACATTCTGTTAGGACTATAGCTAGGAGAGTCCTAATTGAGAGGGGCATTCATGTAGGAGGTGTTTTCTTAGAGAAGAATTAGGAGTTGTAAGGGAATAGGAGTCTTGACTAGGAGTCATATTAGGAGTTGGTTAGAAGTAAGAGTCTTAAGTAGGAGTCCTATTAGGAGTTAGGGTTTAGAAGCCTTATAAATAGCCATGTATTCCTTCTCTTTTGATAAACAATAGATGAATCTTTTCTGCAGCCTTTGAGCAGCAACTTGGAGGGAGGAACCCCTATAGAGTTCCAAGGAGGCCGATCCCCTAAAGAGATCAACCCCAAGTTTAGAATCTGCAAGGGTTCTAACACCTGGTATCAGAGCAGCGTTCATGGCGTCTCGCTGCCCTTCCACATCCATCCATCAACCCTCTACAACCATCCAAAGCAATTCCCACAATTGCTTAAAAGATCGTCACCGAATTCCGTCATCATCTCCACCACCACGGATTATCCTTTGATCTCCCCGTGAATTGCAACAGGTTCTGGTTTCCTACCTTACTGCTGCTGCAATTTAGTTATCCTTATTTGAAAATAAAAAAAAAAAAAAAATTCATTCCTATATTGCTGCATAAACTTTTCGTCACAAAGTTTTCATCTCTACGACGAAAGATACATTGCAGAATTCCAGCCGCATAGCACCATCTGTTTGATCTTGCTACTGTACTTTTTCTATCCAAATTTCTACGAAATTTTTATGACATCTTTGACACTTCTTAACAGTGGATTTCCCTTTGGTTTCATCAAAAAATTCTCAATATAAACTACTGATCTTTTATCTCCAATCTGCTGCACTTGAATTGCAGAATTCAAGCCGCATAGCACCATCTGTTTGATCTTGCTACTATGCTTTTTCTATCCAAATTTCTACGAAATTTTTATAACATCTTTGACACTTCCTAACAGTAGATTTCCCTTTGGTTTCATCGAAAAATTCTCAACATAAACTACTAATCTTTTATGTCCAATCTGCTGCACTTGAAAATCTATGCTACAGAAAATTTCAGCTGCATATCGTTGCCTTAACCCATCTATTTGTAATCTTTTTTGAATGAAATTTCTTATACACTTCATAGATCATCTTGGCTTTCATCTAAGATTGATCTATTAAGAAATTCATCTCTAAAAAGGATTTTATGTTGCTGCAAATTTTCATCGTAACCCGCTGAAATTTTTCGACGATAATTCTGCAATTGCAACTTGCACCAATTTCCTTGCTATTATACTACCAAAATTTTCTTGATTAAATTATATATCCTTGCTTTCATATAAACTGTGATTTTGCTATCAATTCCCTCCTCAATTCTCTCAAGTTTTTGGTGGAAATTACGTCGAGAAACCGTTGTTTCTTCGACGACAATTCTACTCTTACAAGATAGCACATATTTGCTGCAACTTCCACGGATTTCTGTCAAACCTTTGCTAACATCTACCACAAATCCAAAACTTTCAACCACAGCCCTAAAACTCTACTAAACCACACCCTCAAACTGCACCCAAAACTGCCACAAAACAAGCCTAAATCGTAGCCTACATCCACCAATCCACCAACCCTTTTGACCATCACTTCTCTCAACCTATACATGCCTTTAACCTGACAACAAAAGAAAGATCTTAACATTATAGATTTGGAGACATATACTATGACATCTAAGGAGGCAATCGATGCTAAATTCGAAGCCTTGGAGGTGCGAATGGAGGATAAGATTCAGACGCTCTTTACCGAACTCAGATTGGGCCGACTACTAAGCCCGAAAAAATCATATCACAGAGAGAGCTTTGCCCAATCGCACCAGGCCCGAGGAGATGAGTTCCAAGAGAGGGGAGGCTCTATAATCGATCCCAACTATCCATGCATAAGGGTGGACTTCCCTAGATGGGAAGAAGGAGACCCGATTGGTTGGATCTTGCACGCGGAGCGATATTTTCGGTACCATAAAACCACAGATGCATCTATGGTGAAAATTGCAGCTATACATCTTGAAGGGGATGCTATACAGTGGTTTGACTGGTTTGAACATACTTATGGAGTCCTTTCATGGCAACAATTCAAAGAAGGATTGCTGATCCGCTTCAGACCAACCGATTACGAGAATATTGACGGACAACTAGCAAAGATCCGACAAACCTCCACCATTCAGGAGTACCAAACCAGGTTTGAAAGGTTATCTAATCAAACTCTTGATTGGTCTCAAAAACAGCTATTGAGGACCTTTATTGAGGGCTTGAAGCCGGAGATCCGAGGAGAAGTTAAAGCGCGACAACCGTATACGCTTATGGCAGCCATCTCTTTCGCACGACATCAAGAGGAGCAATTGAACCATGAAGCTCGAAGGACTAGGGTCACTCCTCAACTAGTAATATTGAAGCCCTTAGCCCCCCCTACTGTTGACCGAGTCCCTGCACCAAAAAGGTTGACAAGAGAAGAGCTTCAGGAGCGATCTGCGAAGGGGTTATGTTGGCATTGCGACGAGCCGTGGAGCCATGAGCATCGATGTAGTAAAGGGAGACTTTTTATCATTGAACCAATAGAAGAAGAGGTCATTGAACATCCAGAAAAGAGCATTGAACATAAAGAAGAAGATGTAGAAGAAGAGCCACAACCGACCGAAGTTACGGTACATGCACTAGCCGGCTACTCAAACCCGCAAATGATGAAAGTTGGAGGCCTTCTCAAACAACAACTGATCACTGTTTTTATCGACACGGGCAACACTAATAATATCCTAAACAGTAAGGTTGCTATCCGATTAGCATTACCTATCGAGAATCGTTGCAGGTTTGATGTTAAGGTCACCGACAAACGGATTTTGAAGTGTGATCGTAGGCGCCCGCAGGAGAAACTATTGCTGCAGGACCAAGAGATAATTATAGATTTCTTCCTTCTCCCTCTTGATGATCATGAGGCCATGCTCAGAATTAAATGGTTGACAACATTAGGTGATTTTTCTTGGAATTTTATGAAACTAATTATGAATTTTACAGTAAGGAGAAACAGGTGATACTGCACGGGAAACGTGAGGGCGACGTAAAGATGATTTGCACACAACAAATGAAGAAGGTTTTGCATAAAACATGCAGTGGTTTTTTGGTACAACTTGAGCAGCAAACTAAGGGAGAGCCAATAGAATTTGAAGATCCAAATCTACTTCCTTTGCTTGCTGAATTTTCAAATATATTTGACGAACCGTGCAACCTACCTCTTACCTATCGGCATGATCATTGTATAATGATTCTTCCAGGCAAATCTTCAGCAAATGCTCAGCCATATCAGTATCCACATCTCTAGAAGGATGAAATAGAAAGGATTATAAAAGAGATGCTCGAAACAGGAGTTATTCGGCCAAGTTGCAACCTCTACTCTTCGCCGGTGCTACTTGTACGCAAGAAGGACGGAACAAGGCGAATATGTGTTGATTACCGAGCTCTCAATGGCATAATCATCAAGGACAAATACTTTATTCCAATAGTAGATGAATTGCTAGATGAAAGGGAGCACAAATCTTTACAAAGCTGGACCTTTGATCCGGGTATAATCAAATACGAGCATGCGAAGAAGATATACGGAAAACCACCTTTTGAACACACAACAACCACGAATTTTTGCTTTCTTCAACAAAAGGTGGAATATCTTGGGCATATCATATTAGAGGAAGGTGTGGCAGTGGACCCCTTCAAAATTGGAGCAATGCAAAACTGGCCGATCTCGAGAAACATAAAATTGCTACATGGCTTTCTGGGTTTAACAGGCTACTACCGCAAGTTCGTGAAAAACTATGGAAAGATCAGTGCACCACTTACTTCCTTACTAGAAAAAGATGTCTTCCAATGGTTGGACAGAGCCTCCGCTGCCTTCGACAAACTTAAGGCAGCCATGACGACGACACCGGTGCTAACACTACCATATTTCAACCGACCCTTCATTATTGAGGCCGACATATCTAGAGTCAGAATTGGAGCCATTCTCATGCAAGATGGTCGACCACTCGCATACACTAGCAAGGAATTATCTCCCTCCGATCAAAATATGTCAACATATGATAAGGAGATGCTCGCCATTGTGCGCGCAGCAACGAGGTGGAGATTGTACTTGATTAGGCGATACTTTCAAATCAAGACCGACCATAAAAGCCTAAAATATCTCTTGGAGCAGAAGATATCTTCCCCCGAGCAGCAAAAATGGGTAACAAAACTTCTTGGATTTGATATTGAAATAACTTACAAAAAGGGGAAAGAGAATGTTCTTGCAGATGCGCTTTCGCAGCTACCCGAGCAAGTTGAAGTTTCGACCGTTTCACTTCCGACCAGCAACTTCCTTGAGGATAATAAGATGGAATGGCAGGAAGATTCAGATACTAGTAAGATTATAAAAAAATTGGAGGAAGCACTAAGCCCCATGGCTCATTACAATTGGGACTCAAAAGAATTACACTATAAGGGACGCATTGTACTTGTGACAAATTCTACTTGCATCTTCAATAGCAGATTTTGGACAAAGTTATTCTATATACAGAGTACTAAATTGAAAAGGAGTAAGACATATCACCCACAACCCAACATCCAACCGGAAGTTTTAAACAGGTGCTTGGAGACAGCCCAAAGCCACCCACCAAATATGACAACCCAAAGAGAACTCCAGACCCAGCCAAGTGCTATTATTGATCGACGGATCGTGACTTGACGACGACGACCCACTAATGAAGTGCTAATATAGTGGGCGAACCTACCAAAAGAAGATGCCACTTGGCAGAACTATGACGACTTGAAGATCAAATTCCCAGAATTGATGAATCATCAGCCTCGAGGACAAGGCTGATTTGAAGAGAGAGGGTATGTTAGGACTCTAGCTTGGAGAGTCCTAATTAAGAGGGACATTCATGTAAAACTGTTAGGACTCTAGTTAGGAGAGTCCTAATTGAGAGGGACATTCTGTTAGCACTATAGCTAGGAGAGTCCTAATTGAGAGGGGCATTCATGTAGGAGGTGTTTTCTTAGAGAAGAATTAGGAGTTGTAAGGGAATAGGAGTCTTGACTAGGAGTCATATTAGGAGTTGATTAGAAGTAAGAGTCTTAAGTAGGAGTCCTATTAGGAGTTAGGGTTTAGAAGCCCTATAAATAGCCATGTATTCCTTCTCTTTTGATAAGCAATAGATGAATCTTTTCTGCAGCCTTTGAGCAGCAACTTGGAGGGAGGAACCCCTATAGAGTTCCAAGGAGGCCGATCCCCTAAAGAGATCAACCCCAAGTTTAGAATCTGCAAGGGTTCTAACAGAACCCTCGGTGATGCTTCTACGGACTTCCGGCAAACTCCTGGATTTTGCGACGATCCACTTTGCGAGTTCCGACGAGCTTCGCTTGGCAAGCTTCCGGACTTCTCGGATCTGTTCTTGCAGAACCTCCGACGACCATCCGAACTTCCGTCGAACTCTCGAACTCCCAATGTGATCATGATCTTGACTCCGGCGCAACTCCTACTGCTTGTCTAACTTTCATCGTAGTTAATCCTGCACACTTATCTCAACACATAGATTAAACAACAAATGACAATTTACTTCATCATCAAAATCCGAGATTCAACAAAATCATGCTCTAATACCACCTCTGTCACGCCCCTCCAAAATATCGACAATATTTAAAATTTTCATCGTAACTAACCCAGGATCCAAACACATATTTGAGGTGACTAAGAAAACATTCAGATCAAAATTTCACCTCTATAATCTACAAATTCATAACCTTGTGTAGTTCATAAACATCCCACACATCACTCGATATTTCAAACAAACTGAACTTAACTCATCAAAATAATAACCACAACATAAAATTCACAAGTGGGGAAGTCTATGCAGTCACTAAACCAACGATTACCATAAGATCATAGCATTACATAAATTTAACTTAACATTCCAAAATCCTATACATGTGGGATCCTTTATCTTACACAAAATCCACATGTTTAGATTTATCGTCACATTTCATAAGATGCAAAGTATCTTATACAACAAATACACATATGCTAACAAAGGTCTGCCCAAAATCTTCTAAACTTTCCACCGCCTCAGCCCAATCTTAACATTTAAGAAAGCAATACGCTATCCTGAAAAATTTATCAACAAACGGGGTGAGCATAAAGAGCTCAGCAAGTGACTAACATATCCATATCAAAATAGTACAATTTCCAAAGGGATACAGTTTCAAAATACAAGGTAGAATATACGATTTCGTAGACATAATATCATTAGGAGCAGAAACATAATTGTCTTTTCAATCTTACATAGTTGGTTCCTAACAGATGGGGCAGAGAGTAATTGGAGCATATCAGTAACAAAGGAAACATATCGGAGCTAATCAATGGCATATAAAATGTTCCGAAGCATATCAACGGCATATGGAACATTTCGAAGCAAAATCATCAGTGAATGAAGCATTTCAGAGCATATCAAAAACAAATATCGTACAGAAGCTCAAACGTCATCCTTGACGTTGCAATCATATCATTCTTATCCAAAGCATGAACAGAAACAACTCACCAAAACTCTGGATGTCATATCAAACATATAGGTGTAGTGGGATCTAAGTCAGAATGTGATTCATCCATTTCTGAATGACCACCTGACAAAAGTCTCCCACGTTTGGGAGCTCCATCCACTCGCGTCTAGGTGAAATCAGAGGGTGCCGGCAGAGCATCGCAGGCTGTAAGCACATACCCTTTACCATTTCTGGCAAAGGTCCAGAATATCCCACATAGCGGGACCCCACATAGCGGGCAATAAGCACATACCCTTTACCATTTCTGGCAAAGGTCCAGACAATCCCACACACCAGAGTACAAGAGGGCAATTTTAACAATAAGTAGTATATATCGGAAGCACACGCGGAACAACGAAACGTGCATGTGCCTTTTCGAGACAATACGAAACAAAGAACAAATCTCTCACAAATATATTCAGATTTGGAATGAAATGAAAACAAGAGTGTACAGGGATTCCAAGCAATCATATTTAGCTCAATTCCAATAAGAAGGTTAGACGAATTCAAATATCCAAAGGAATGGAACAAAATATGCGAAATCGACCAAAGCTCGATTTCGGACAGAATTCCAGTGGCACATCAAACAAATATTTCAGAATATCAATTATGCTCCAATACCCATAATAAAGCTATGGTCGAACCATATATCAATCTATATTCTGATGGAACAAATTTCATATGAAACAGGGCTCCCAACAAGGAGTTACCTTTGATTTGGTAACACAAGGTCAAAAACACAATCACTGTTTTGCATAATACAAAGGGTCGGATTCAACAGATACTAGGGTAGGCATTTGGATTCTAAAATTCTCAAACTATATGTCAAAAGGAATATTTTCAAGTCTAGTTTCAAATAAAATCAGTTTGGTACAAACCAGAATTTTCAACAGGGAGTTATAGGCATTTTAGTATCGACAGGTCAGAAATCTTGAGCCCTGTTTTACAGCGTCTATAGGCTCATTTGAAACATATGTTTGGGTAAGTATTCGGTGTACAAAATCTACAAAATCAGTTTCAAAAGGAAGATATACGAGTCTAATTTCAAAAAAAATAGTTCCTGCCCAAATTCACATTTTGCACTAAAACTTATCGCTGAAACAGTGTATAGGGGTCAGTTTACCGAAAAAAACTTCAGAATCCATGGTTCTATGTCCAAAGAGAGTCATATCAGTTTCTAAATAGAAATCCTTCAATTTATTTTGAATCAATATAAAAATAGAGACTAAAAATTCTGTAGTATGGGGTTAGAACACTTGCCTTTGAGAATTTTGACCCGAAGTGAAAAGATTAAAGCAAGAACCCTAAAAACCCCAATTTTTTTTTCTTCTTCTTCTTCTTCTTTCTTTCTTTCTTTCTTTCTTTCCCTGATCACCCACGAGCTGCCTTCTTTGCTTCCTTAAGAACGAAGGCAGGGAGGCTTAAATGGTGGAATTTGTCATTTTGTGTGTTTTGCAATTTAGTCCTTGTTTTTATCATATTCACGATTAGGTCCTTAGGGTTTACATATAGGTCCTCAGATTCTTTCTTTTTTTTTTTTTTTTGAACAGATCTCCCAAATCTTACAAATGAGTTACCTCTAATTCATACTCTATTTCTTTTGTCAATTTAAAATAAATGCTTACATTATCACCAGAAATTTATACGAAAATTCGGAAATGAGGGGTGTTACAGGTAGTGGTTGTAGCTTCCCTGGATTTGCCACAGTTTCACCCTTGTGCTGTTGACATACATCAAATTGTGCCACATATTCAGCAATAATTTTTTTCATCCCTCTCCAGTAATAATTTTGCTTCACTCTTTTGTAGGTTCTTAGGAATCCAGAGTGCCCTACTGAAGGTATGGAGTGCATTTCATGCAAGATGATTGCGATGCAAGGGGAGTAAGGTATAAGCACAATGCGACCTTTGTAGCGTAGATCCCTCGAATCCCAGGTGTAGTGGGCTATTGCACTTGGATCCTCCTCCAATTTTTTTATGATCTTGCTAATCTCTAGATCCTTCTTCCATTCTTCCCTAATGTCCTCGAGGAGAGCAGTGGTAGGAAGGGAGATGGCTGAATCCTTAGCTTGTTCAGGTAGCCGTGAGAGTGCATCTGCAACAACGTTTTCTTTCCCCTTTTTGTAAATAATTTCATAATCAAATCCAAGAAGTTTGGTTACTCATTTTTGCTGCTTAGGGAATGATATCTTTTGCTCCAAAAAGTACTTGAGGCTTTTATGGTCAGTTTTAATTTGAAATCGTCGGCCGATCAGGTAAGGTCTCCACTATGAATTTCTTAAATGGAGCTTTCATGAGATTATGCCATATCAAGTTTACTTCATACCCTTACTCCATCACTTTTGATACACTCAATCACTTCATGGATTTTAATGACAAATGCATCTCCCGGATTTATCTCTTGTGAATTTTGATTAAGAAATGGATTTGATGTGATGATCCTCTCATTATTAAGGCTCATTCATGGAATTTCTTTTATCCTTCACATGAATTCTTTCTTAATGAAGGAAGAATTTTTATGATTCTTTTTAATAAGATGAACACTTGCAAGAATAAGATTTGATTTCACATCCATGTGAAAATTGAAGCATGTTTTCGACTTGATTTAAATCATTTCACAATGTTGGTCCTTAATCGATTTCCTTTCTTTCCATCTTCATGTAAAGTTTTAATGAAAAATAAAAAAGGTAGAAGTCGATGGAAGTCATCTCTTTAAATATTTATAACTTTTAATGTGAGAACTTTTGAATGATACCATGTCATGAATGCTTCAAATATAATTGGTATAAATTTTTATAAATTGAAATGTGGCATGAATTTTTACCACACATGCATTATTGAAATTGTTCTCCTTTTTGTTGACGACAAAGGAGGAGAAATAATACCAAAATATGGTAAATTGATGATAAATGTATGCAATATATTTCATCATATGTACTTGAAATGTTTGCTTGATAAATTTCCTTCATTATAATAAGGTATCTAGAGCTTAACTCACATTTTTACAATTGATATCTTGCCATAAAATGATGAATTGCTATGTTTGTCATCCTTCATATTTGAAATATCAAAACTTGAAAATGGATGTCATGCCTTGACATCATTTTGAGAATGTTAGATCATGATAGGAATCCTGATTTGCATATTGATAAGTTTAATGAATTTAACTTATCGGTTTGATTCTTGAATTCAAAGGCCTTGAATTCAAGAATGTCTTTTCTCAAGTAATTAATTGATTAGATCATGATAGGAGGAGTTAAGGTTTACTCCGTCATTAATTGATTATCATCATAAAAAAGGGGGAGATTGTTGAATCTCACATTTTGATAATGAAGTCAATTGTAAATTATTTGATCTAATCTATATATTGAGAAAAATATGTAGGATTAATTAAGATAAGCAGTAAGACATAAAGCAAGTGTTGTCGGAGTCAAGATCAAGATCACGTTGGGAGTTTGAGAGTTCAACGGAAGTCCGGATGTTTGTCGGAAGTTCCGCGGTAACCAACCGAGAAGTCTAGGAGCTTGCCATAGAAGCTCATCGGAACTCGCCAAGAAGATCATCGTAAAGTCCAGGAGCTTGCTAGAGCATTGTCGAGAGTTCGTCGGATGTTCATCGGAAGTACGCCAGAAGCTCGCTAGAAGAGCAATTGATGCACCGGAACATGAAGTGCAGTAATCATATCTTAATTATCATAGTTAGAGTATAAATTAAGTTAGGATTGGGAGGTAATTCCACTAACTTAATTAGGAACCAATTGGGCCCTAAGTTGGGCTAGTTTGGGCCGGATTCAAGGCCTAACCAGGACCCTGAATTCCTAGCCGGCGGTGGCACCGCTTGGGAGACTCGGTCTCCCAGGAATTCTGGGTGGTGGCACCATTGGCAATTATTGCTGCCAGCGGTGGTACCACCCCTATCAGGCGGTGGTATCACTAGAGCTCAGTCTCTGAGCTCTGTCAAGCGATGGTACCACCAAGACTGAGTGGTAGTACCGAGTGTCCGGTGTCAGGTGGTAGTACCACCCAGTAATGGTGGTGGTACCGCCAGGACCCCAGAAATCTAAGATTAGACACTTTTTGGCTCCATTTTTGAAGCCATTGGGGCTTATAAAAACCCTACCCTTTCCTGCATGAAAGGGCACGAAACCTATTGGCATAATCTTGAGTTAGTAAGCCTTAAAGTGCTGTAAAAGTTAGAGTTCTCCTCCTTCATCTCTTAGCCTTGTAACCATCTAAGAAAGAGGAGTGAAACTTATAAGGGTTGTCTCCTAAACCTGACAAAAGGAGAAAAGCTGTAAAAGGTGATTGGTCTTTGCTTATTGAAGGAAGGCCTCTAGTGGATGCCGATGACCTCGTCAGAGGAGGAAGCCAAAAGTGGATGTAGGTCACGTTGACCGAACCACTCTAAATCTCAGTTTGCATTTACTTGAAGTAACTTTCTTTTATAGCAAACTGCCTCTCCTCCTTACTGTGCTTTAACTACGTCTACACACGCTTTCACGTAAATATCTTCCGAGATCGACTTTAATCAGATGAAGACTTTACAAAACCGACACTTTTCATTTATGCAATTTACATTGCTGCAAATCACCTTAGTCTTCTCTTGCACTTTCACAAAAGGTTTCAAGTTCGAATTCCTTCTAAAACTGATTGAATTGAAACTATTCTCATTGGAATCATTTTTAATCGAAATAAGTTTTTTGAAATACCAAAATTTTTCTGCTGCACTAATTCACCCCCTCTCTTAGTGCTGCTCTTGATCCTAACAATATCTTGGTTTAGCCATTCTTCTTGTATTTGGACAAAAGAAATCGCAACTATCACGGTACGAGGCTGCCGTGCCTTATCCTCCCCTTTTATCTATGGCTTGAGTCCTTTGATGAATGTTCCTAACAATTAATGGTTGGTCTAATCATGAGCAAGGTAAGATAGCTTCTTAAGCCTAGTTTGGTACCCTTGAATCTTAGAGATTTGTCGAATCTATGCGAGTTGGCCATCGATATTTTCATACTCCGTAGGTTCGAAATGATTCAGCAATGCGTTCTTAAATTGATTCCACGTTGGAGCCCCATGATTATATTCCAGCTAATTGTACCATTGAATAGCATCTCCTTCAAGGTGCATGATAGTAATTTCCACCATAGCATCATCTGACGTTTAGTAGTAGTGAAAGTAACATTCGACGCACGAAATCCACCCCGTCGGGTCTCCATCTTCCCATCATGGGAAGTCCACCCTCATGCATGACTGAAGCATGTCCGAGGGCTATCTCTCCTTCTCTGAAGGACTCTCTGAACTATCTCTTTACTGAAATTTGGTTGGACTCAGCGGTTGTCCAATTCTGAATTCTGCAAACAAAGTGCATAATTTGTCCTCCAAGCACGATTCAAGCCGCGATTCAATCCGAGATTCCCATGCTTCAAATTTGGTCTCAATTGGATCTTCAGAAGCCATAGCATATACTTGTAGATCATAGATATCCATATCTTTATTCTATTGATGGATTCATGGTATGGGGTGGTGGAAGGTTTAGAAAAATTGAGGATCATAGAAAGGTACTATAGTAGATTTTAATGTCTAAAGTGCAGCAGTTTGCATGTAAAAGGTCAGTGGTTTATATTGAGAATTTTTTGATGAAACAAAAGGAAAATATTCTATTAGGAAGTGTTAAAGCTATTGTAAAAAATTCATAGAGATTTGGATATAAAAAATATAGTAGTTAGATCAAACATACTGTGTGCAATGCGGTTGGAATTTTACATTGCATCTAGCAGATTGGATGTAAAAGATCACTGGTTTATATTAAGAATATTTTGATGAAACTAAAGGAAAATCTGCTATTAGAAAGTTTCAAAGCTGTCATAAAAATTTTGTAGAAATTTGGATAGAAAAAATATAGTAGCAAGATCAAATAATATGTGTTATGCGGTTAGAATTCTGCAATTCATCTTTCGTCATAGAGATAAAAACTTTGGGACAAAAAAATTATGCAGTAATATAGGAACAATTTTTTTGAATTTTCGAAGAAGGATAACTAAATTGTGGTAGTAGTAAGGTAGGAAACCAGAGCCTATTACAATTCACGGGGAGATCAAAGGATGATCCGCGATGGTGGAGATGATGACGAAATTCGACAACGATCTTTTAAGCAATTGTGGGAATTACTTTAGGTGGATGTGGAAGGCTGATGGATATCTAGATTTTTTAATAAGAATAACTAAACTGCAGCATCAATAAGGTAGGAAACCAAAACCTATTATAATTCATGGGGAGATACAAGGATGATCTGCGGTGGAGGAGATGATGGTAGAATTCGGCGATGATCTTTTAAGTAATTGTGGGAATTGCTTTGGGCGGTTGTGGATGGCAAATGGATGACTGTGGAAGGGTAGCGAGATGTCAAGAATACTGCTCTGATATAAATTATTAGAACCCTAGCAAATTATAAGCTTGGAGTTAATCTCTTTAGGGGATCGATCTTCTTTGGAACTCTATATGGGTTCCTTCCTCCAAGTTGCTGCTCAAAGGCTGCTAAAAAGATTCATCTATTGCTTGTGAAAAGAGGATGAATACATGACTACTTATAGGGCTTTTAAACCTCAACTCCTAATGTGACTCTTACTCGAAACTCTTACTTCTAACCAACTCCTAATAAGACTCCTACTCTAAGAAGCAACCTCCTAACTAACCCTAACCTTAGTCAGTCTCTTCACCTCTTTGATAGGGGTTGGCTAGGTAGATTTTACATGAATGCCCCCTTTAATAAAATTCAATTAGGACTCTCCTAGCTAGAGTCTTAACATGATTATAACATAATCATAGACATATGTTAGGACTCTAGCTAGGAGAGTCCTAATTGAGAGGAACATTCTGTTAGGACTTTATCTAGGAGAGTCCTAATTGAGAAGGATATTCTGTTAGGACTCTAGCTAGGAGAGTCCTAATTGAGAGGGACATTCATGTAAGAGGTTTTTTCTTAGAGAAGAATTAGGAGTTGTAAGGGAATATGAGTTTTGAGTAGGAGTCCTATTGGGAGTTGGTTAGAAGTAAGAGTTTTAAGTAGGAGTCCATGAAGCATTTAGGTACATATCAAAGGCATAAGAGTGTTTGAGAGCATAACAATGACATACGAAACACTTCAAGGTATAACAAGTGAACCGAGTAATAAACACAAGCTTGTATGTCATTTTTGATGTAGCATGCATTCCATTTTTATCCAAAGCATAATATGAACTCATAAACAAAGCTTTAGATATCATATCAATAAACATAGATGGCGCTGTGGGACCACATACATAATGTGATTCATCCATTTCTGGATGACCACCAAGCATAAGTCTCCCACGTTTGGGAGCTCCATCCACCCACGTCTGAGTGAAGTCAATGGGGCCGGCAGAGCAATCGCGGGCTCTAAGCATAACTCCCTTTTCCATTTCTGGCAAAGGTTCACAATATCCCACAAGACACCAGAGTACAAAAAGGGTAGTATGAACAATAACATTGGCACATATCAGAAGCACATGCGGAACAACAAAATATACATATGCCTTTCGAGTCAATACGATACAAACATAATCTTTCATGAATGTATTCAGATTTGAAAGAAAACAAAAGCAAGAGCATACAAGGATTTCAAGAAATCACATATAGCTCAATTCAAATAAGAAGGTTAGGTGAATTCAATGTCCAACGAAATTACAGCAGTAGTAAGGTAGGATACCAGAATCTATTGCAATTCACAGGGAGATCAAAGGATGATCTGCGGTGGTGGAGATGACGGTGGAATTTGGTGACGATCTTTTAAGTAATTGTGGGAATTGCTTTGGGCGGTTGTGGAGGGTTGATGGATGGTAGTGGAAGGGCAGCGAGATGCCAAGAACACTGCTCTGATACCAGGTGTTAGAACCCTTGCAGATTCTAAACTTTGGGTTTATCTCTTTAGGGGATCGGCCTCCTTGGAACTCTATAGGGGTTCCTCCCTCCAAGTTGCTGCTCAAAGGCCGTAGAAAAGATTCATCTATTGCTTAAGAAAAGAGGAGGAATACATGACTATTTATAGGGCTTCTCAACCATAACTCCTAATAGGACTTCTACTTAAAACTCTTACTTCTAACCAACTCCTAATAGGACTCCTACTCAAGACTCCTATTCCCTTACAACTCCTAATTCTTCTCTAAGAAAAAACCTCTTACATAAATGTCCCTCTCAATTAGGACTCTCCTAACTAGAGTCCTAATAGAATGTCCCTCTCAATTAGGACTCTCCTAGCTAGAGTCCTAACAGTTTTACATGAATGTCCCTCTCAATTAGGACTCTCCAAGCTAGAGTCCTAACAATCTAATACCCAATAGGGGAGAATCTATTAGGGTTTGATAGGGAACCTCTATGAAAAGGAGGGATTCAACGGTTCATAGGCTAGAGCCTTTTCTTGCCTCTCTTATTCTCCTCCCCCTCGTATGTCATTGTTATGCTCTCAAACACTCTTATGCCTTTGATATGTACCTAAATGCTTCATGTGCCATTTGATACATGCCTAAATGTTTCTTTTGCCAATGAAATGCTCCAATTTCCTTTCTCCTATTGTTATGTCTAATGCCTGTTTTTAAACGAGTTAAACCTTTGTGATTTTATATCAAATGAGATGACTTCAAATGAACATTTGTATTTCTACTTTGTATCTTGATACTAGACCTACTTGAACTTCTCCTATCGCCATGGATATGTTAAACACTTGCTGAGCTCTTTATGCTCACCCCATTGCTATATAAATTTTTTAGGGTAGCTTGTCACGCACTGAAAAGCTAGAATAGGGTTAAAGCAGTGAAAGGCTAGAAGATTTTTGAGCTAATTTTGTTGGATAATGGTTTTTGTTGTATAGTAAATTTTACTTCTGATGTACTGTTAAGGATCTGTTGATACTTATGTGTTGTAAAAGTTTAAAGGACCGCTCATGTGTATGGAATGATAAGTTTACGTTGTATAAGGATAAGAACTCATGGTAAATAATTATCTTTTTTGTGATTGTATATATTTCTATGATTATGGATTTGTGTTGTGGTTGATGTTTAGTTGAGTTGCCTTTAGATTTCTCAAATCTTCTCGAATCTTTGAGTGAAGTGGATAATGATTTATGTAACGTATAGGTTCATGAATTGTGAATATTGATTTTGAATGATTCTTAGTATCCTCAAATTGTTAGATTGGATCCTGGATTGAATTGATGATGAATTATAATATAATTGATTTTAGACAGGGTCACACCTCCTGAATGTGATAATTCGGGGGGGGGGGGCGTGACAGAGTTGGTATCAGAGCATGATTTGAGAATTTCTAAGAATTTTGATATGCTAGATGTGTAATAAATTTTGAGGTTTAGTGATTTCTATTTAGAGACTGATCAAAAGTTTTCTTTTATTATTTTTAGGAAGCAAGGATGACGAGGTCATCTGGTTCTCATGTTGCATCTACTTCTGATCAATTGAGTGGAATTATGAAAACTCTAGAGTCGATGACACAAGTAATGCAACAACAAGTCCGACAAGGAAGAAATGATAAAGGTGGGAATTCAAACCAGACTGGGTTGGGAATTGAACAGTTTAAGAAGCTTAGTTCTCCCAGTTTTGGTGGTGAGCTTGATCCAATGGTAGCAGAACAATGGATGATGCGGATGGAGAAAATATTTGATGTTTTAAATTGCCCAAATGATAAGAAGGTTTCTCTTGCTACCTTCATGCTAGAAGGAGAGGCTGAGCACTAGTGGCGAACCATGAAGAGGATTTCTGAAGCCCGACAGGAGCCAATCACTTGGAAGGTATTTGCAGAAAAGTTCAATGATAAATATATTCCAGATTGTATCAGAGAGCAGAAAGAATTGGAGTTCCCGAATCTCATCCAGGGAAATTTGACAGTAGCCAAATATGAGTCTAAATTCACCGAGCTCTCTAGATTTGCCACACATATGATTGATGATGAATATAGGAAAGCAAGAAGATTTGAAAGAGGATTAAGGCCGGCAATAAGAAGCCGGATATCAGCTTTGAAACTCCATGTATACACTGAAGTAGTAGAAAGAGCTTTCATACTTGAAAAAGACTTGGAGGAGATCCAAGAAATCAGGGACAAGAATAGAAAGGATAAGTTTGTTGGTAAAAGTAAGAGAGGAAATGAAGTAGAAAGAAGTAACGAGAAGGTAAATGTACCTAGATTTGAGGAAGGAACTCCATCGCAAAGAACCGTATCGTGTACAAAATGTGGACGTAATCATGAAACTAGTGAGTGTTTTCGAGTGACTGGAGCCTGTTTTGCCTATGGAAAGTTAGATCATAAAGTCAGAGACTGCCCACTAAACAAGAAGAAAGAGCCACTACTCCCTAAGCCGACAGCCCATGCTAGAGTATATGCTATCATAGAACAAGATTCCAGAGCCTCTAAATCAGTGGTGGAAGGTATAAATACAAAAGATTTGTTTGATCCTGGCTCCAACTTGTCTTTTGTTTCACAATATTTTGTTCGTCACTTGGGCATTCAACCTAAACCACTGGATTATTTGATACACGTAACTACTGCTGTTGGGGATTCCTTGACTACAAATCTGGTTTATCCTTATCTTTTTGCTTAAAGAGATATGACAAATTTAGAGGACTAAATTTTCTTTTAAGGAGGAGAGAGTATAACATCCCCCATTTAAAAAAAAAAAAATAGTAAATACTTGTTTGTAAATATGAGAATTATTTAATAATATTATATTAAAGTTTATGGCTAAGGATCTAAGAGTAAATATTAAATGTTTGAGATGATTTATAGAAAATTCAGAATTGAGTAAATAAAAATAAAATAAAATAAAATGGAGGACATTTGTCATTAACAAGGATGAGCCACTTAGCATTTATTCTAAAGTTGACACCTAAACCCCCATGCATGCTTGCCACCTCACTATTTTAGCATGAGCCAAACCTAAGTAATTTAAGGCACCATTAAGAAGAAAGTTTTCAGCCAACGTTACTTTGAGGAGAAGAAGAAGAAGAAGAAGAGAAGAAGAGAAGAAGAAGAAGAAGAAGAAGGAGAAGAAGAAGAGGAAACTTTGTTTGAGGTTTTGCATCAAACTCCCTATATTTGGGAATCAAACTCATCTAAGGCAAGTGATCTAACCTCTTCCTACAGAATTCCTAATCTCTGTTTTCCTTTTAATACTTCATAATTCAAAAGATTTCAGCTTAGTACCAAACCGTTCTTCCCTTTTGATACAAAGCCATGAATCTGAAATTTTTTCGGTAATCTGACTTCTATATATTGTTTTAGATCTAACTTTTAGTACTAAACTCTGATTTAGGCAGAGCCTAATCCATTTGAAAGTAGACTCAAATATCTTTATTTTGACACTGAGATTGAATGATTTGGAGTTTAAATGCCTACTAAGACTTCTGTTTCAATTAACCCTACAAATTCTGCAAAATAGGGACTGAAATTTCTGACCTCTTGTTGCTTAACTACTTATAACTTTCTGCTGTGAACTCAGATACATACAAAGCATGATTTATTCGAAGCTAGACTCAAAATTCTTTCTGTATATAGCTGATTTGAAATTTTTGAAGTACAATTGCTAACTGAAACATCTGCTTTCATCGACCCTATGGATTCAGTAAAATAGAGCTAATATTTTCAGACCTTTAGCTATGAAATTATCAGTAACTCCTTGTTGTAAATTCCAATTCTTGTTAAAGTTGATTTGCCTAAAATTAGATTGACAAAGCTTCCCAATGACACCTATTTTGTATAAATTGGAGCATAATTGGTTATCCAAATCGTTCATATAATGTTCCTATCAAATTCTGCCAGAATCGAGCTTTGGTTGATTTCAGCTTTCTTTGTTTCTTCTCTTTGGAAATCGATTTCGGCAAAAACTCTACTTCAGTTAAGCTTTACATTATTACCTTTAATTCCTGTATACTTTTGTCCTTTATTTATTTGTACATCTGCAGCTATCATCTAAAGATCATGTTTGCATCGTAATGATTCGGCACATGCATCCCATTGTTCCGCATTTGCTTTCGATATGTGCCTCTTCCAGTTTCATTTCGTTGGACATTGAATTCACCTAACCTTCTTATTTCAATTGAGCTATATGTGATTTCTTGAAATCCTTGTATGCTCTTGCTTTTGTTTTCTTTCAAATCTGAATACATTCATGAAAGATTATGTTTGTATCGTATTGACTCGAAAGGCATATGTATATTTTGTTGTTCCGCATGTGCTTCTGATATGTGCCAATGTTATTGTTCATACTACCCTTTTTGTACTCTGGTGTCTTGTGGGATATTATGAACCTTTGCTAGAAATGGTAAAGAGAGTTATGCTTAGAGCCCGCGATTGCTCTGCCGGCCCCATTGACTTCACTCAGACGTGGGTGGATGGAGCTCCCAGACATGGGAGACTTATGCTTGGTGGTCATCCAGAAATGGATGAATCACATTATGTATGTGGTCCCACAGCGCCATCTATGTTTATTGATATGATATCCAAAGCTTTGTTTATGAGTTCATATTATGCTTTGGATAAAAATGGAATGCATGCTACATCAAAAATGATATACAAGCTTGTGTTTATTACTCGGTTCACTTATTATACCTTGAAGTGTTTCGTATGTCAATGTTATGCTCTCAAACACTCTTATACCTTTGATATGTACCTAAATGCTTCATGTGCCATTTGATACATGCCTAAATGTTTCTTTTGCCAATGAAATGCTCCAATTTCCTTTCTCCTATTGTTATGTCTAATGCCTGTTTTTAAACGAGGTAAACTTTTGTGATTTTATATCAAATGAGATGACTTCAAATAAACATTTGTATTTCTACTTTGTATCTTGATACTAAACCTGCTTGAAATTCTCCTATCGCCATGGATATGTTAGACACTTGCTGAGCTCTTTATGCTCACCCCGTTGCTATATAAATTTTTCAGGGTAGCTTGTCACGCACTGAAAAACTAGAATTGGGTTAAAGTAGTGAAAGGCTAGAAGATTTTTGAGCTAATTTTGTTGGATGATGGTTTTTGTTGTATAGTAAACTTTACTTCTGATGTAATGTTAAGGATCTGTTGATACTTATGTGTTGTAAAAGTTTAAAGGACCGCTCATGTGTATGGAATGATAAGTTTAAGTTGGATAAGGATAAGAACTCATGGTAAATAATTATCTTTTTTGTGATTGTATATATTTCTATGATTATGGATTTGTGTTGTGGTTGATGTTTAGTTGAGTTGCCTTTAGATTTCTCGAATCTTTGAGAGAAGTGGATAATGATTTATGTAACGTATAGGTTTATGAATTGTGAATATTGATTTTGAATGATTCTTAGTATCCTCAAATTGTTAGATTGGATCCTGGATTGAATTGATGATGAATTATAATATAATTGATTTTAGACAGGATCACACCTCCTGAATGTGATAATTCGGGGGGGGGGGCGTGACAGCTTCGGACCAACTTATTACGAGAACATTGACGGACAACTAGCAAAGATCCGACAAACCTCCACCATTCAGGAGTACCAAACTAGGTTTGAAAGATTATCTAATCAAACTTGTGATTGGTCTGAAAAACAACTATCGGGGACCTTTATTGAGGGCTTAAAGTCGGAGATCCGGAGAGAAGTTAAGGCATGACAACCATACACGCTTATGGCAGCCATCTCTTTCACACGACTTCAAGAGGAGCGATTGAACCATGAAGCCCGGAGGACTAGGATCACTCCACGACCTACAATACTAAAGCCCTCAGCCCCCCCAACTATCAATCGAGTCCCTGCACTGAAAAGGTTAACAAGAGAAGAACTTCGGGAGCGATCTGCGAAGGGGTTATGTTGGCATTGCAATCAGCCGTGGAGCCGTGAGCATCGCTGTAAAAAAGGTAGACTTCTTATGATTGAACCAGTAGAAGAAGAGGTCATTGAACATCTAGAAGAGAGCCTTGAACATGAAGAAGAAGATATGGAAGAAGCGCCACAGCCGATCGACATTACGATACACGCACTAGCCGGCTACTCAAATCCGCAAATGATGAAAGTTGGAGGCCTTCTCAAATAACAGCCGATTACTGTTCTCATCGACACGGGTAGCACTAATAACTTCCTGAATAGTAAGGTTGCTGCTCGGATGGCACTGCATATTGAAGGTTGTAGCAAGTTCGATGTAAAGGTTGCCGACGACAAAATCCTAAAGTGCGACCAAAGATGCCCGCAGGTGAAACTATTACTGCAAGACCAAGAAATTATCACCGATTTCTTCCTCCTACCAATCGATGACTATGAGGCAGTGCTTGGTATAGAATGGTTGACTACACTAGGTGATGTCTCTTGGAACTTTTCTAAATTAATTATGAAATTATACTGTAAGGGCAAACAGATCATCCTACGCGGGAAGCGCGGAAGCAACATTACCACTGTTTTGACCCAACAAATGGAGAAAGTTTTGCACAAGGTAAACGGTGGCTTTTTGATGCATCTCCAGCCACAACTAGAAAAGAAGAAAATAGAAATTGAAGATCAAAATCTTGCCCAATTACTTACTGAATTTGCCGACATATTTGCTAAATCGCGTGGTCTTCCTCCTTCTCTGCAACATGACCATTGAATTCCAATCCTTCCGGGCAAACCACTAGCGAACACTCGACCGTACTGATATCCTCACCTCTAGAAAGATGAAATTGAAATGATCGTAAAGGAGATGCTTGAAATAGGGGTGATTCGGCCAAGTTGCAGCCCCTATTCCTCACCGGTGCTACTTGTATGCAAGATGGACGGAACTTGGCGGATGTGCATCGACTACCGAGCTTTAAATGACATCACCGTCAAGGAAAGTACCCAATACCAGTGGTGGATGAACTTCTTGATGAATTGAAAGGATCTCGAGTCTTCACGAAGTTGGACCTCCGATCCGGTTACCACCAAATTCGGGTATGTGACGATGACATTCCAAAAACTGCATTTCGCACACATGATGGCCATTATGAATTCTTGGTAATGCCTTTTGGACTCACTAATGCTCCTTCAACCTTTCAAAGTCTCATGAACGATATTTTTCGGAGCTTTCTTCGTAAATTTGTGCTGGTATTTTTCGATGATATTCTCGTTTACAGCCCTTCTCTTGAGACTCACTTTCAGCATTTACGGATTGTTTTGACGATTCTTCGGGAGAATACTCTTTTTGTTAAGCAACCAAAGTGCAGCTTTCTCCAGCAAAAAGTAGAGTACCTTGGGCATATAATATCAAAAGAAGGAGTGGCGGTAGACCCAACAAAAATTGAGGCAATGCAAGGCTGGCCGAAACCTACAAACGTGAAATTACTGCGGGGGTTCCTTGGACTAATGGGCTACTACCGAAAATTTGTTAAGGACTATGGGAAGAACAGTGCACCACTCACTTCTTTATTGAAAAAAGATTCTTTCCAATGGTCAGACAAAGACTTAGCTGCCTTCGACAAACTTAAAGCAACCATGACAACGACGCTAGTGCTTGTGCTACTAGATTTCAATAGACCCTTCATCATTGAGGCCGATGCATCTGGAGTCGGAATTGGAGCCGTTCTCATGCAAAATGGTCGACCACTCACATACACTAGCAAGGCATTATCTCCCACCCATCAAAACATGTCAGTATATGATATGGAGATGCTTGCCATTGTATATGTAGTAACGAGGTGGAGACCCTACCTGATCGGCCGGCGATTTCAAATTAAAACTGACCATAAAAGCCTCAGGTACTTTTTGGAGCAAAAGACATCATCCCCTGAGCAGCAAAAATGGGTAACCAAACTTCTTGGATTTGATTATGAAATTATTTACAAATAGGGGAAAGAAAATGTTGTTGCATATGCACTCTTACGGCTACCTGAACAAGATAAGGTTTCAGTCATCTCCCTTCCTACCACCGGTCTCCTCGAGGACATTAGGGAAGAATGGAAGAAGGATCCAGAGATCAGTAAGATCATAAAAAAATTAGAGGAGGATCCAAGTGCAATAGCCCACTACACCTGGGATTCGAGGGATCTACGCTACAAAGGTCGCATTGTGCTTATACCTGACTCCCTTTGCATCGCAATCATCTTGCATGAAATTGTCACGCCCCTCAAAATATCGACAATATTTAAAATTTTCATCATAACTAACCCAGGATCCAAATATACATTTGAGGTCACTAAGAAAACATTCAGAGCAAAAATTTCACCTATATAGTCTACAAATTCATAACCCTGTGCAGTTCATAAACATCCCACACATCACTCGATAATTCAAACAAACTGAACTTAACTCATCAAAATAATAACCACAACATAAAATTCACAAGTGGGGAAGTCTATGCAGTCACCAAACCAACGATTACCATAAGATCATATCATTACATAAATTTAATTTAACATTCCAAAATCCTATACATGAGGGATCCTTTATCTTACACAAAATCCACACGTTTAGATTTATCGTCACATTTCATAAGATGCAAAGTATCTTATACAACATATACACATATGCTAACAAAGATCTGCCCAAAATCTTCTAAACTTTCCATCGCCTCAGCCTAATCTTAACATTTAAGCAAGCGATACGCAATCCTGAAAAATTTATCAACAAACGGGGTGAGCATAAAGAGCTCAGCAAGTGACTAACATATCCATATCAAAATAGTACAATTTCCAAAGAGATACAGTTTCAAAATACAAGGCAGAATATACGATTTCGTAGACATAATATCATTAGGAGCATAAACACAATTGTCCTTTCAATCTTACATATTTGGTTCCAGACAGATGGGGCATAGAGTAATTGGAGCATATCAGTAACAAAGGAAACATATCGGAGCTTATCAATGGCATATAAAATGTTCCGAAGCATATCAACGGCATATGGAACATTTCGAAGCAAAATCATCAGTGAATGAAGCATTTCAGAGCATATCAAAAACAAATATCGTACAGACGCTCAAACGTCGTCCTTGACGTTGCAATCATATCATTCTTATCCAGAGCATGAACAGAAACAACTCACCAAAAGTCTGGATGTCATATCAAACATATAGAAGGTGTAGTGGGATCTCAGTCAGAATGTGATTCATCCATTTCTGAATGACCACCTGACAAAAGTCTACAATATCCCACAGAGCAGGACCCCACAGAGCGGGCAATAAGCGCATACCCTTTACCATTTCTGGCAAAGGTCCAGAATATCCCACAGAGCGGGACCCCACAGAGCGAGCAATAAGCGTATACCCTTTACCATTTCTAGCAAAGGTCCAAACAATCCCACACACCAGAGTACAAGAGGGCAGTTTTAACAATAAGTAGCATATATCGGAAGCACACGCGGAACAACGAAACGTGCATGTGCCTTTTCGAGACAATACGAAACAAAGAACAAATCTCTCACAAATGTATTCAGATTTAGAATGAAATGAAAACAAGAGTGTACAGGGATTCCAAGCAATCATATTTAGCTCAATACCAATAAGAAGGTTAGACGAATTCAAATATCCAAAGGAATGGAACAAAATACGCGAAATCGACCAAAGCTCGATTTCGGACAGAATTCCAGTGGCACATCAAACAAATATTTCAGAATATCAATTATGCTCCAATACCCATAAGAAAGCAATGGTCAAACCATATATCAATCTATATTCTGATGGAATAAATTTCATATGAAACAGGGCTCCCAACACGGAGTTACCTTTGATTTGGTAACACAAGGTCAAAAACACAATCACTGTTTTGCAGAATTTTTAGGGTCGGATTCAACAGATAATAGGGTAGGCAATTGAATTCCAAAATTTCCAAACTTTAAGTCAAAAGAAAGATTTTCAAATCTAGTTTAAATAAAATCAGTTTGGTAGAAATCAAAATTTTCAACAGGGAGTTATAGGCATTTTTGTATCGATAGGGCAGAAATCTTGAACCCTGTTTTACAGCGTCTATAGGCTCATTTGAAACAGATGTTTGGGTAAGTGTTCGGTGTCCAAAATCTACAAAATCAGTGTCAAAATGAATATATACGAGTCTAATTTCAAACAAAATAGTTCCTACCCGAATTCACATTTTGTACTAAAACTTATAGCTGAAACAGTGTATAGGGGTCAGTTTACTGAAAAAACTTCAGAATCCATGGTTGTATGTCCAAAGGGAGACATATCAGTTTCTAAATAGAAATCCTTCAATTTATTTTGAATCAACATAAAAACAGAGACTAAAAATTCTGTAGGAGGGGGTTAGAACACTTGCCTTGGAGAATTTTGACCCGAAGTGAAAAGATTAAAGCAAGAACCCTAAAAACCCCAATTTTTTTCTTCTTCTTCTTCTTCTTCTTCTTCTTCTTCTTCTTCTTCTTTCTTTCTTTCTTTCCCTGATCACCCACGAGCTGCCTTCTCTGCTTCCTTAAGAACGAAGGCAGAGAGGCTTAAACGGTGGAATTTATCATTTTGTGCGATTTGCAGTTTAGTCCTTGTTTTTATCATATTCGCGATTAGGTCCGTAGGGTTTACATATAGATCATCAGATCATTTTTTTTTTTTTTTTTTTGAATAGATCTCCCAAATCTTACAAATGAGTTACCTCTGATTCATACTCTATTTCTTTTGTCAATTTAAAATAAATGCTTACATTATCACCAGAAATTTATACGAAAATTCGGAAATGAGGGGTGTTACACTCTCCCCCCCTTAAAAGAAAAATTTAGTCCTCTAAATTTATCGTACCTCTATCGATGAAAAGACTGGGATACACCTTTTTCATTTCCTCCTTTAGCTCCCAAGTTGTCTCCTTTCCAGAATGATGTCTCCAAATTACTTGAACCAGTGGGAAGACCCGATTCCTTAGGACTTTTTCTTTCTTATCAACAATCTGAATAGGCTCTTCCACATAAGATAAATCTTTGTCGATCTCCACCAGCTCATACTTAATGATGTGAGAAGGGTCATATATATACTTTCTAATCATTGAGACATGAAATATATCATGGACATGACTCAATGCTGGTGGCAAGGCAATCCTGTAAGCGACAGAACCAACCCTCTCAAGAACCTCAAAAGGTCCAATAAATCTGGGGCTTAACTTTCCTTTCTTCCCAAACCTTATAATGCCTTTGGAAGGGGAGACTTTCAAGAATACAAAATCTCCGATTTCAAACTCAATATCTCGTCTTCTATTGTCGGCATAACTCTTTTGACGACTCTGAGCAGTTTTTAACCTTTTCCTTATAACTTGAATTTTCTCGGAAGTTTCTTGTACCTTGTCCGGTGCTAACAACTTTCTGTCACCAACTTCCTCCCAACATATAGGTGTTATGCACCTTCGCCCATATAAAGCTTCATAAGGAGCCATCTGAATACTTGAATGATAACTATTATTATACGTGAACTCAACAAGTGAAATATCCTTATCCCATTCACCTTTCCAATCCATAACATAGGCTCTAAGCAAATCCTCAAGTGTTTGAATTATTCTTTCTGACTGACCATCAGTCTGAGGATGATATGCAGTACTAAACTTAACTTTAGTGCCCATCGACTCCTGCAATCTTCTCCAGAATCTAAAGAGAAATCTGGAGTCTCTATCAGAGATGATCTCCTTTGGAATACCATGAAGTCTTACTATTTCACTGACATATAAATCTGCAAGTCTATCAAGCGAATAAGTCATATTAATCGGTAGGAAGTGTGCAGATTTTGTTAACCTATCAATGATAACCCAAATAGCATCATGCTTCCTCGAGGTTCTGGGTAGCCCTGAAACAAAATCCATAGTAATACATTCCCATTTCCATTCAAGAATAACTAAAGGTTGCAACAACCCTCCAGGTCTTTGGTGTTCTACTTTGATTTGCTGACAAGTCAAACATTTTGAAACATACATTGCAATTTCCTTCTTCATGCCTTCCTACCAATAATGACTTTGAAGATCTCTATACATCTTAGTGCTCCCAAGGTGTAGGGTGTACTTTGAAGTATGACTTTCATTTAGGATTTGATTCTTGATATCTGGTTCATTTGGTACATATACTCTCTCCCCAAATCTCAATAGGCCATCCTTTGAAACTTGAAATTATGGCTTCAATTCCTTTTCTACTTCACTCCTCAAGTAGATTAAATGTGGATCTCGTAATTGTCCTTCCTTAATTTGTTGAATAAGATCAGATTGCACTTGAATGGAGGCCATCAATATCATCAAGTCTTGCTCTTTCCTCAAAGCTTTCAAATCAAAATTTTTTTCTAATAACTTCCATTGCTTCACAACCAGACTAGCCATAAAACATGTAGATTTCCTACTAAGTGCATCAGCTACAACATTGGCTTTGCTCGGGTGATAACGGATGGCACAATCATAATCCTTCAGAAGTTCTATCCATCTTCGCTGCCTCATGTTTAACTCTTTCTGAGTGAAAATATATTTTAAACTCTTGTGATCAGTGAAGATTTCAAACTGTCGACCATACAAATAATGTCTCCAAATCTTTAAAGCAAAAATAATTGCTGCTAATTCCAAATCATGAGTTGGATAATTCAATTCATAACCTTTAAGTTGCCTAGAAGCATAACCAATTACTCTCCCTTCCTGCATCAAAACACATCCTAGGCCTTTTCTTGAAGCATCTGTATAAACTACAAATCCCTCACTACCACTTGGAATAGTGAGAATAGGGGCACTAGTCAATCTTCTTTTTAACTCTTGAAAACTTTGCTCGCACTCATCACCCCATACAAATTTCATATTCTTTTTAGTGAGGTTGGTGAGAGGTTGAGCGATTCGAGAAAGTCCCTCCACAAATCTCCTGTAATAACCTGCCATGCCCAAAAAGCTTCGAACTTCTGTTACATTTATTGGTACTTTCCATTCAACTACAGCTTCTATTTTCCTTGGATTAACAGATATACCTTTCCCTGAAATCACATGGCCTAAGAAAGCAACTTCATTCAACCAAAATTCACATTTGCTGAACTTCGCATACAACTTCTTTTCTCTTAGTATAGACAACACAACTCTCAAGTGTTCCTCATGCTCCTGATTACTCTTTGAATACACCAATATGTCATCAATAAATACAATTACACAGATATCCAAGAGCGGTTGAAATATCCTATTCATTAGTTCCATAAAAACTGCAGGGGCATTTGTCAAACCGAAAGGCATCACCAAAAATTCATAATGACCATATCGAGTTCTAAAAGCTGTTTTTGAAATATCCTCCTCCTTGATCTTCAACTGATAGTAACCTGACCTCAGGTCAATCTTAGAGAATACTTGTGCACCCTACAGTTGATCAAACAAATCATCAATTCTAGGTATGGGATACTTATTTTTTATGGTCACCTGATTCAATTGTCTATAATCAATACAAAGCCTCAATGTTCCATCCTTCTTTTTAACTAACACCGGAGCACCCCATGATGAAATATTAAGCCAAATAAAATCCTCATTTAATAATCCTTGTAGTTGTTTTTCTAATTCCACTTACTCAAATGATATCATTATGCAGAGAGGCTTAGATATTGGGATTGTCCCAAAGGCCAAATCAAAAGCAAAGTCACGTTTGGAGGTAATCCAAGTAAGTCATCCTGGGATACATTAGGCAAGGAGATAAATCATGTCCAATACTCTCAAAATAAAGGATCGAATGATCAAATATGCAAAAAGTGATCATTTGTTATATAACAATCCATACTGGTATGATAAGAAGATAGTCAATCCATACCAAGTATAATATCAAAACTCCAAATCCTTAGGAGAACTAAATCAGCAAAAAGTTCAAGTTCCCCAATAAAAATCAGACAAGAGGACCAGATTCAAGTTTGTTATCAAAGAATCTCTAATGATCATATTTACATATAGCACATAATGCAGTGGTCTAGGTTGAATGCCCAAGTGATAAGCAACATGTTACGAATCAAATCGTAGATGGGACCCATGGTCAAACAAATATTTGCATTCTTTCATAAACATATATAATACTTTTGATCACTAATTCAGAAGTTTCATAATCATATTCAGTGATAGTATACACTCTAACATGGGCTGGTGATTTATGAGGCAGTGACTCTTTCTTATTGTTCAAAGGGCAGTCTTTTATTTTATGATCCAACTTTCTACAAGCAAAATAGACTCTAGTCACCCATAAACACAAACTTGTTTCATAATTTAACTTTTAATTCACACATGATTGAGTCTTTTGTGGTGACTTCCCTTTTCAAATCCGAATGTCTTGACCCTTGTGTTATTACTTTCTGATTCATTTCTAATCATATTTTTATTGGTAAACTTGTCCTTGTCATTCTTGCCATTGATCTCCAAAAATTCTTTTTATTATTGCCATTAATGATCAGCCTCTACTTCAAATATAAGGTGGCAAAAGAAAATTTTATGATCATCAGAACAATTTTGTACATCAAATATCTTCTCCGTTTGCATCATCTCTTTTTCTACCACCAATGAAATTAGGTTCATCATGCTTCTACTGCGCCACTCTGATTCAATATCCCCAATCAATCCTTTCATTCCCCTTAATTAATAAAAAACAAATGAAATAGGAGGACCAAATGTCCTCATCATCCCAGATTCCCAAAATGCATCAAAGAAAATTTCCACCAATCACTATAATTCATTAGACCTCAATATATTTTGCACGTCAACATATCAAATATTTCAGTGATCCTCAAACTATGCTCTGATACCACCTCTGTCACGCCCCTCAAAATATCGACAATATTTAAAATTTTCATCATAACTAACCCAGGATCCAAACATACATTTGAGGTCACTAAGAAAACATTCAGATCAAAAATTTCACCTCTATAGTCTACAAATTCATAACCCTGTGCAGTTCATAAACATCCCACACATCACTCGATAATTCAAACAAACTAAACTTAACTCATCAAAATAATAACCACAACATAAAATTCACAAGTGGGGAAGTCTATGCAGTCACCAAACCAACGATTACCATAAGATCATATCATTACATAAATTTAACTTAACATTCCAAAATCCTATACATGAGGGATCCTTTATCTTACATAAAATCCACACGTTTAGATTTATCGTCACATTTCATAAGATGCAAAGTATCTTATACAACATATATGTTAGGACTCTAGCTAAGAGAGTCCTAATTGAGAGGGATATTCTGTTAGGACTCTAGCTAGGAGAGTCCTAATTGAGAGGGACACTCTGTTAGGATTCTAACTAGGAGAGTCCTAATTGAGAGGGACACTCTGTTAGGACTCTAACTAGGAGAGTCCTAATTGAGAGAGACATTCTGTTATGAGGTTTTTTCTTAGAGAAGAATTAGGAGTTGTAAGGGAATAGGAGTCTTGAGTATGAGTCATATTAGGAGTTGGTTAGAAGTAAGAGTCTTAAGTAGGAGTCCTATTAGGAGTTAGGGTTTAGAAGCCCTATAAATAGCCATGTATTCCTTCTCTTTTCTTAAGCAATAGATGAATCTTTTCTGCAGCCTTTGAGCAGCAACTTGGAGGGAGGAACCCCTATAGAGTTCCAAGGAGGCCGATCCCCTAAAGAGATCAACCCCAAGTTTAGAATCTGCAAGGGTTCTATCACCTGGTATCAGAGCAGCATTCTTGGCATCTCGTTGCCCTTCCACAGCCATCCATCAACCCTCTACAACCATCCAAAGCAATTCCCACAATTGCTTAAAAGATCGTCACCGAATTCCATCATCATCTCCACCACCACGGATCATCCTTTGATCTCCCCGTGAATTGCAACAGGTTCTGGTTTCCTACCTTACTGCTGCTGCAATTTAGTTTATCCCTATCCAAAAATTCAAAAAAAAAAAAAAATTTCGTTCCTATATTGCTGCAAATTTTCATCGTAAGTTGCTGAAATTTTTCGACGAGAATTCTGCTATCGCAACTTACACCAATTTTCTTGCTATTACTGCCGAAATTTTCTTGATTAAATTGGACATCCTTGCTGTCATATAAACTGAGATATTGCTGTCAATTCCTTCCTCAAATCTCTCAAATTTTTTGTGGAGATTTCGTCGAGAAACCGCTGTTTCTTCGACGTTAATTCTGCTCTTACAAGACAACACAATTCTGCAGCAAACTTTCATTGATTTCTATCAAACCTATACATGCCTTTAACCTGTCAACAAAAGAGAGATCTTAACATCACAGATTTGGAGTCATATACTATGGCATCTGAGGATGCAATCAATGCTAAATTTGAAGCCTTTGAGGCACGAATAGAAGATAAGATTCGGACTCTCCTTACCGAATTCAGTTTGGGCCGACCACCAAGCCCGAAGAAATCACATCAAGGAGAGAGCTCTAATCAATCAAATCATGCCCAAAGAGATGACTTCCAAGAGATGGGAGGTTCTATGACTGACCCCAACTATTCGCGTATAAGAGTGGACTTCCCTAGATGAGAAGAAGGAGACCCAATTGGTTGGATCTCGCGCGCGGAGCGATATTTTCGGTACCATAAAACTACGGATGCATCCATGGTGGAAATTGCAGCTATACATCTTGAAGGGGATGCCATACAATGGTTTGACTGGTTTGAACACACTTATGGAGCCCTTTCATGGTGACAATTCAAAGAAGGACTACTGATCCGCTTCGGACCAACTTATTACGAGAACATTGACGGACAACTAGCAAAGATCCGACAAACCTCCACCATTCAGGAGTACCAAACCAGGTTTGAAAGGTTATCTAATCAAACTTGTGATTGGTCTGAAAAATAGTTATTGGGGACTTTTATTGAGGGCTTAAAGCCGGAGATCCGGGGAGAAGTTAAGGCGCGACAACCATACACGCTTATGGCAGCCATCTCTTTCGCACGACATCAAGAGGAGCGATTGAACCATGAAGCCCGGAGGACAAGGATCACTCCACAACCTATAATACTAAAGCCCTTAGCCCCCCCCCTACTATCAACCGAGTCCCTGCACCGAAAAGGTTAACAAGAGAAGAACTTCGGGAGCGATCTGCGAAAGGGTTATGTTGGCATTGCGACGAGCCATGGAGCCGTGAGCATCGCTGTAAAAAAGGTAGACTTCTTATGATTGAACCAGTAGAAGAAGAGGTCATTGAACATCTAGAAGAGAGCCTTGAACATGAAGAAGAAGATATGGAAGAAGAGCCACAGCCGACAGACATTACGGTACACGCACTAGCCGGCTACTCAAATCTGCAAACGATGAAAGTTGGAGGCCTTCTCAAACAATACCCGATCACTGTTCTCATCGACACGGGTAGCACTAATAACTTCCTGAATAGTAAGGTTGCTGCTCGGATGGCATTGCATATTGAAGGTTGCAGCAAGTTCGATGTAAAGGTTGCCGACGGCAGAATCCTAAAGTGCGACCAAAGATGCCCGCAGGTGAAACTATTACTGCAAGACCAAGAAATTATCACCGATTTCTTCCTCCTACCAATCGATGACTATGAGGCAGTGCTTGGTATCGAATGGTTGACTACACTAGGTGATGTCTCTTGGAACTTTTCTAAATTAATTATGAAATTCTACTGTAAGGGCAAACAGATCATCCTACATGGGAAGCGCGGAAGCAACGTTACCACTGTTTCGACCCAACGAATGGAGAAAGTTTTACACATGGTAAATGGTGCCTTTTTGATGCACCTCCAGCAGCAACCAGAGGGGAAGAAAATAGAATTTGAAGATCAAAATCTTGCCTAATTGCTTACTGAATTTGCCGACATATTTGTTGAACCGCGCGGTCTTCCTCCTTCTCGGCAACATGACCATCGAATTCCAATCCTTCCGGGCAAGCCACCAGCGAACACTCGACCATACCGATATCCTCATCTCCAGAAAGATGAAATTGAAAAGATCGTAAAGGAGATGCTTGAAACAAGGGTGATTCGACCAAGTTGCAGCCCCTATTCCTCACCGGTGCTACTTGTACGCAAGAAGGACGGAACTTGGCGGATGTGCATCGACTACCGAGCTTTAAATGGCATCACCGTCAAGGGCAAATACCCAATACCAGTGGTGGATGAACTTCTTGATGAATTGAAAGGAGCTCGAGTCTTCACGAAGTTGGACCTCCGATCCAGTTACCACCAAATTCGGGTATGTGACGATGACATTCCAAAAACTGCATTTCGCACACATGATGGCCATTATGAATTCTTGGTAATGCCTTTTGGACTCACTAATGCTCCTTCAACCTTTCAAAGTCTCATGAATGATATATTTCGGAGCTTTCTTCGTAAATTTATGCTGGTATTTTTTGATGATATTCTCGTTTACAGCCCTTCTCTTGAGGCTCACTTTAAGCATTTACGGATTGTTTTGACGATCCTTCGGGAGAATACTCTTTTTGTTAAGCAACCAAAGTGCAGCTTTCTCCAGAAAAAAGTAGAGTACCTTGGGCATATAATATCAGAAGATGGAGTGGCGGTAGACCCAACAAAAATTGAGGCAATGCAAGGCTGGCCGAAACCTACGAACGTGAAATTACTACGGGGGTTCCTTGGACTAACGGGCTACGACCGAAAATTTGTTAAGGACTATGGGAAGATCAGTGCACCACTCACTTCTTTACTGAAAAAAGATGCTTTCCAATGGTCGGACAAAGCCTCTGTTGCCTTCGACAAACTTAAAGCAGCCATGACAAAGACGCCGGTGCTTGCGCTACTAGATTTCAATAGACCCTTCATCATTAAGGCCGACGCATCTGGAGTCGGAATTGGAGCCGTTCTCATGCAAAATGGTCGACCACTCGCATACACTAGCAAGGCATTATCTCCCTCCCATCAAAACATGTCAGTATATGATAAAGAGATGCTTGCCATTATACACGCAGTAACGAGGTGGAGACCCTACCTGATCGGCCGGCGATTTCAAATTAAAACTAACCATAAAAGCCTCAAGTACTTTTTGGAGCAAAAGATATCATCCCCTGAGCAGCAAAAATGGGTAACCAAACTTCTTAGATTTGATTATGAAATTATTTACAAAAAGGGGAAAGAAAACGTTGTTGCAGATGCACTCTCACGGCTACCTGAACAAGCTAAGGTTTCAGCCATCTCCCTTCCTACCACCAGTCTCCTTGAGGACATTAGGGAAGAATGGAAAAAGGATCCAGAGATCAATAAGATCATAAAAAAATTGGAGGAGGATCCAAGTGCAATAGCCCACTACACCTAGGATTCGAGGGAATTACGCTACAAAGGTCGCATTGTGCTTATACCTGACTCCCCTTGCATCGCAATCATCTTGCATGAAATGCACTCTATACCTTCAGTAGGGCACTCTGGATTCCTAAGAACCTACAAAAGAGTGAAGCAAAATTTTTATTGAAGAGGTATGAAAAAAATTATTGCTGAATATGTGGCACAATGTGATATATGTCAACAGAACAAGGGTGAAATTGTGGCAAATCCAGGGAAACTACAACCACTACCCATACCAGACTCAGTGTGGACTGACATCTCCATGGACTTCATTGAAGGGCTGCCATCTTCCAAAGGTAAAAGCACGATTCTCGTGGTGGTTGATCGACTTACGAAATATGCTCATTTTTGTGCTGTGAGAAATCCCTACACTGCTGCTAGTATTGCCTAGATTTTCATAGAAAATATTGTTAAACTGCATGGGATGCCAAGGTCCATCGTAAGTGATCGTGAAAGGATCTTCACTAGTAAATTTTGGACTGAGTTATTTCAGTTACAAGGCACCAAACTCAAGATGAGCACAGCATATCATCCACAAACTGACGGCCAAACAGAGGTGGTAAATAGGTGCTTAGAGACGTACCTCCGATTTTTCGCTAGCGACCGACCAAAAGAGTGGGCGAAATGGCTTCCCTGGGCCGAATGATGGTATAATACTACATATCATTCATCTACAAAGTGTGCCCCTTATGAAGCATTGTATGGTCGACCAGCACCTGTGATTCCAAAGTATGTAATTGGCTCGGCCAAGGTAGATCAGGTCGACCAAGAATTGATTGATAGGGACAAACTCTTACAACTGTTAAAAGATAATCTCTCTACCGCTCAAGCCAGAATGAAGCAGCAAGCCGACACACGACGAAGTGAAAGAGAATTTTCAGTGGGAGATTGGGTTTATCTTCGCCTACAACCATACAAGCAACTCTCTATCAACACTCGAGCCTCTATGAAGCTATCCCCACGTTTTTATGGGCCCTATCAGATCACAGAGCGTATTGGAGCCATGGCATACAGACTTAAATTACCTAAGGATGCCAAAATTCACCCTGTCTTCCACGTATCATGCCTAAAGCCCAAGTTGGGAGAACACGAGTCACCCTAGATCCAACTGCCTCACACAACTGAGGATGGAGTTATTCAAGCCCAACCACAGGCCATCCTCGATCGCAGGATCGTGATGCGTCGCCGACATCCCTCTACTGAAGTACTAGTGCACTGGAATAATCTACCACTTGAAGACGCCACATGGGAACCATTTGAGGAGCTGAAGACCCGATTCCCTGAGTTCATGGAATCTCAGCCTTGAGGACAAGGCTGATTTGAAGCGGGCGGGTCTGTTAGGACTCTAGCTAGGAGAGTCCTAATTGAGAGGGATATTCTGTTAGGACTCTAGCTAAGAGAGTCCTAATTGAGAGGGACACTCTGTTAGGATTCTAACTAGGGGAGTCCTAATTGAGAGGGACACTCTGTTAGGACTCTAACTAGGATAGTCCTAATTGAGAGAGACATTCTGTTATGAGGTTTTTTCTTATAGAAGAATTAGGAGTTGTAAGGGAATAGGAGTCTTGAGTATGAGTCATATTAGGAGTCGGTTAGAAGTAAGAGTCTTAAGTAGGAGTCCTATTAGGAGTTAGGGTTTAGAAGCCGTATAAATAGCCATGTATTCCTTCTCTTTTCTTAAGCAATAGATGAATCTTTTCTGCAGCCTTTGAGCAACAACTTGGAGGGAGGAACCCCTATAGAGTTCCAAGGAGGCCGATCCCCTAAAGAGATCAACCCCAAGTTTAGAATCTGCAAGGGTTCTAACAATATACACATATGCTAACAAAGATCTGCCCAAAATCTTCTAAACTTTCCATCGCCTCAACCCAATTAAACATTTAAGCAAGCGATACGCTATCCTGAAAAATTTATCAACAAACGGGGTGAGTATAAAGAGCTCAGCAAGTGACTAACATATCCATATCAAAATAGTACAATTTCCAAAGAGATACAGTTTCAAAATACAAGGCAGAATATACGATTTCGTAGACATAATATCATTAGGAGCATAAACATAATTGTCCTTTCAATCTTACATATTTGGTTCCTGACAGATGGGGCATAGAGTAATTGGAGCATATCAGTAACAAAGGAAACATATCGGAGCTTATCAATGGCATATAAAATGTTCCGAAGTATATCAATGGCATATGGAACATTTCGAAGCAAAATCATCAGTGAATGAAGCATTTCCGAGCATATCAAAAACCAATATCGTACAGAAGCTCAAACGTCGTCCTTGACGTTGCAATCATATCATTCTTATCTAGAGCATGAACAGAAACAACTCACCAAAAGTCTGGATGTCATATCAAACATATAGAAGGTGTAGTGGGATCTCAGTCAGAATGTGATTCATCCATTTCTGAATGACCACCTGACAAAAGTCTACAATATCCCACAGAGCGGGACCCCACAGAGCGGGCAATAAGCGCATACCCTTTACCATTTCTGGCAAAGGTCCAGAATATCCCACAGAGCGGGACCCCACAGAGCGAGCAATAAGCGCATACCCTTTACCATTTCTAGCAAAGGTCCAGACAATCCCACACACCAGAGTACAAGAGAGCAGTTTTAACAATAAGTAGCATATATCGGAAGCACACGCGGAACAACGAAACGTGCATGTGCCTTTTCGAGACAATACGAAACAAAGAACAAATCTCTCACAAATGTATTCAAATTTGGAATGAAATGAAAACAAGAGTGTATAGGGATTCCAAGCAATCATATTTAGCTCAATACTAATAAGAAGGTTAGACGAATTCAAATATCCAAAGGAATGGAACAAAATACGCGAAATCGACCAAAGCTCGATTTCGGACAGAATTCCAGTGGCACATCAAACAAATATTTCAGAATATCAATTATGCTCCAATACCCATAAGAAAGCTATGGTCGAACCATATATCAATCTATATTCTGATGGAACAAATTTCATATGAAATAGGGCTCCCAAAACGGAGTTACCTTTGATTTGGTAACACAAGGTCAAAAACACAATCACTGTTTTGTAGAATTTTTAGGGTCGGATTCAACAGATAATAGGGTAGGCAATTGAATTTCAAAATTTCCAATCTGTAAGTCAAAAGAAAGAGTTTCAAATCTAGTTTCAAATAAAATCAGTTTGGTACAAATCAAAATTTTCAACAGGGAGTTATAGGCATTTTTGTATCGATAGGTCAGAAATCTTGAACCCTGTTTTACAGCGTCTATAGGCTCATTTGAAACAGATGTTTGGGTAAGTGTTCGGTGTCCAAAATCTACAAAATCAGTGTCAAAAGGAAGATATACGAGTCTAATTTCAAACAAAATAGTTCCTGCCCGAATTCACTTTTTGTACTAAACTTATAGCTGAAACAGTGTATAGGGATCAGTTTACCGAAAAAACTTCAGAATCCATGGTTCTATGTCCAAAGGGAGACATATCAGTTTCTAAATAGAAATCCTTCAATTTATTTTGAATCAACATAAAAACAGAGACTAAAAATTCTGTATGAGGGGGTTAGAACATTTGCCTTTGAGAATTTTGACCCGAAGTGAAAAGATTAAAGCAAGAACCCTAAAAACCCCAATTTTCTTCTTCTTCTTCTTCTTCTTCTTCTTCTTTCTTTCTTTGTTTCCCTGATCACCCACGAGCTGCCTTCTCTGCTTCCTTAAGAACGAAGGCAGAGAGTTTTAAACGGTGGAATTTCTCATTTTGTGTGTTTTGCAGTTTAGTCCTTGTTTTTATCATATTCGCGATTAGGTCCTTAGGGTTTACATATAGGTCCTCAGATTCTTTCTTCTTTTTTTTTTTTTTTTTAACAGATCTCCCAAATCTTACAAATGAGTTACCTATTTCTTTTGTCAATTTAAAATAAATGCTTACATTATCACCAGAAATTTATACGAAAATTCGGAAATGAGGGGTGTTACATAAATGCACTCCATACCTTCAGCAGGGCACTCTGGATTCCTAAGAACCTACAAAAGAGTGAAGCAAAATTTTTATTGGAGAGGGATGAAAAAAAATTATTGTTGAATATGTGGCACAATGTGATGTATGTCAACAGGACAAGGGTGAAACTGTGGCAAATCCATGGAAGCTACAACCACTACCCATACCAGACTCAGTGTTGACTGACATCTCCATTGACTTCATTGAAGGGCTGCCATCTTCCAAAGGTAAAAGCACGATTCTCGTGGTGGTTGATCGACTTACGAAATATGCTCATTTTTGTGCTGTGAGAAATCCCTACACTGCTGCTAGTATTGCCCAGATTTTCATAGAAAATATTGTTAAACTGCATGGGATGCCAAGGTCCATCATAAGTGATCATGACAGGATCTTCACTAGTAAATTTTGGACCGAGTTATTTCAGTTACAAGGCACCAAACTCAAGATAAGCACAGTGTATCATCCACAAACTGACGACCAAACAAAGGTAGTAAATAGGTGCTTGGAGACGTACCTCTGGTGTTTCGCTAGTGACCGACCAAAAGAGTGGGTGAAATGGCTTCCTTGGGCCAAATGGTGGTATAATACTACATATCATTCATCCATAAAATGTGCCCCTTATGAAGCATTGTATGGTCGACCAGCACTTGTGATTCCAAAGTATGTAATTGGCTCGGCCAAGGTAGATCAGGTTGACTAAGAATTGATTGATAGGGACAAACTCTTACAACTATTAAAAGATAATCTCTCTACCGCTCAAGCCAGAATGAAGCAGCAAGCCGACACACGACGAAGTGAAAGAGAATTTTCAGTGGGAGATTGGGTTTATCTTCGCCTACAACCATACAAGCAACTATCTATCAATACTCGAGCCTCCATGAATCTATCCCCATGTTTTTATGGGCCCTATCAGATCACAGAGCGTATTGGAGCCGTGGCATACAGACTTAAATTACTTGAGGATGCCAAAATTCACCCTGTCTTCCACGTATCATGCCTAAAGCCCAAGTTGAGAGAACACGAGTCACCCCAGATCCAACTGCCCAACACAACTAAGGATAGAGTTATTCAAGCCCAACCACAAGCCATCCTCGATCGCAGGATCGTGATGCGTCGCCGACATCCCTCTACTAAAGTACTAGTGCATTGGAATAATCTACCACTTGAAGATGCCACATGGGAACCATATGAGGAGCTGAAGACCCGGTTCCCTGAGTTCATGGAATCTCAGCCTTGAGGACAAGGCTGATTTGAAGAGAGCGGGTCTATTAGGACTCTAGCTAGGAGAGTCCTAATTGAGAGGGACATTCTGTTAGGACTCTAGCTAGGAGAGTCCTAATTGAGAGGGACATTTATGTAAGAGGTTTTTTCTTAGAGAAGAATTAGGAGTTGTAAGGGAATAGGAGTCTTGAGTAGGAGTCCTATTAGGAGTTGGTTAGAAGTAAGAGTTTTAAGTAGGAGTTCTATTAGGAGTTAGGGTTTAGAAGCCCTATAAATAGCCATGTATTCCTCCTCTTTTCTTAAGCAATAGATGAATCTTTTCTGCAGCCTTTGAGCAGCAACTTGGAGGGAGGAACCCCTATAGAGTTCCAAGGAGGCCGATCCCCTAATGAGATCAACCCCAAGTTTAGAATCTACAAGGGTTCTAACAAGTGGTATCAGAGCCAGGTTGTTCGTGCGATAGATGCTAGTCATAGGTGCCCAATAAGCCAATCACATGAGTGATGGCAAGTGTGACTTGATACAGAATATCTTTGCTCATTATATTTTGGCATATATCACTTTATAACTATTGCATATATGCACATATATATTGTGATATCCTTGGATTTGTGCAATGGTAATCGGATCGTGATGAGATCACGAAAATGAGATCGATTCACCTTTAAACACATATCCTAAATAATCCCGATCATAGGTTACTTGAGAGGGACATCGTGATAACCGAACAGACTGGTGTGTTGTATACCCGTCCATTTGATGGATGTAGCTGGTCTCATAGCTGCTCATGTAGGGACACTAGGGATATAATACAGGTGCTAATTGGAGAATGAGTTCACTAATTGATCCGCTTACGGAATGCTGGATGGTTGATGATGCCTTATTGTCAAATAGTGATTCTGTAGTCCTAGTGGTATATCTGGTCCTTAGACTTGAGATACCAAGGATGTCCTGTATAAGTGCACCACTCTTTGATACTAGAATTATAGGTTTGGCTGTCCCAAATCTAGTACAACCGGTCATTGGGAGTGGTAGTCGACCTTACGAGGGCTATTGAGTGTCGATAGAGGATCATCCTCTCTCGGCATCATGACAGGAATATCCCATGTGTTCTTGCTCAGACAGATCCCTAGCTAGGGTCATTCGGGTTGAGAGAGAAAGAGTTCTCCGAGAGAATCCGATTAGAGCGAGACTCGAGTAGAAACCGTATGGGTCTGATAGCACCATGGTCGATATATGGTCTCTAGGATATTAGATGGATGAGGGACTATAGGTACACGGTAACTAAGGACATACAAGTCCAATGGATTGGATTCCCCTGTATCATATGGGGACTATTGTAATATCCCATTAGTCCCACATCGGAAGTGGGGAATGTGTATGATTAGCTTATAAGGGCTTGATGAGTGTACTATGTTACCTCCCGCTTAAGCATTTTGGTCCGCCGTTGAGGACCAAAATGGAGTTATTGGCCAGTTAGCTCATCAGACCCGGGTCGTGACATTTGGTATCAGAGCCGACCTAGCATTTGTGTAGGGTGAGAGGGCTCGAGTAGGAAAGGGCTACCCCACCACTGAGTTAAACCTCACATGCATAGTGAGCCGACCTAGCATTTGTGTAGGGTGAGAGGGCTCGAGTAGGAAAGGGCTACCCCACCACTGAGTTAAACCTCACATGCATAGTGCTAGGGTTCGATTTGGGATATGTCGGGCCTTGACGAGGACGTCAAGCTAATTGAGTTGGGGATAATGTAATATCCCATTAGTCCCACATCGGAAGTGGGGAATGTGTATGATTAGCTTATAAGGGCCTGATGAGTGTACTATGTTACCTCCCGCTTAAGCATTTTGGTCCGCCGTTGAGGACCAAAATGGAGTTATTGGCCAGTTAGCTCATCAGACCCCAATCGTGACATTTGGTATCAGAGCCGACCTAGCATTTGTGTAGGGTGAGAGGGCTCGAGTAGGAAAGGGCGACCCGTGGATAGAGTCAGAGAACTCATCACGGCGTGGAGCCACCATTGAGTTAAACCTCACATGCATAGTGCTCGGGTTCGATCTGGGATATGTCGGGCCTTGACGAGGACATCAAGTTAATTGAGTTGGGGATAATGTAATATCCCATTAGTCCCACATCGGAAGTGGGGAATGTGTATGATTAGCTTATAAGGGCCTGATGAGTGTACTACGTTACCTCCCGCTTAAACATTTTGGTCCGCCGTTGCTGGATGGAGTCAAAGAACTCATCACGGCGTGGAGCCACCACTGAGTGGATGGAGTCAAAGAACTCATCACGGCGTGGAGAGTTAAACCTCACATGCACAGTGCTAGGGTTCGATCTAGGATATGTCGGGCCTTGACGAGGACGTCAAGCTAATTGAGTCGGGGATAATGTAATATCCCATTAGTCCCACATCGGAAGTGGGGACTGTGTATAATTAGCTTATAAGGGCCTGATGAGTGTACTACGTTACCTCCCGCTTAAGCATTTTGGTCCGTCGTTGAGTCGGGGATAATGTAATATCCCATTAGTCCCACATCGGAAGTGGGGAATGTGTATAATTAGCTTATAAGGGCCTGATGAGTGTACTACGTTACCTCCCGCATTTTGGTCCGCCGTTGAGGATCAAAATGGAGTTATTGGCCAGTTAGCTCATCAGACCCGGGTCATGACATTTGGTATCAGAGCCGACCTAGCATTTGTGTAGGGTGAGAGGGCTCGAGTAGGAAAGGGCTACCCGTGGATGGAGTCAGAGAACTCATCACAGCGTGGAGCCACCACTGAGTTAAACCGCACATGCACAATGCTAGGGTTCGATCTGGGATATGTCGGGCCTTGACGAAGACGTCAAGCTAATTGAGTTGGGGATAATGTTATATCCCATTAGTCCCACATCGGAAGTGGGGAATGTGTATTATTAGCTTATAAGGGCCTGATGACTGTATTACGTTACCTCCCGCTTAAGCATTTTGGTCCGCCGTTGAGGACCAAAATGGAGTTATTGGCCAGTTAGCTCATCAGACCCGAGTCGTGACAACTATGGCGTAGTGGCCTAATACGTCCGTAGACGATGAGTTGAGTGAATTATTACAGAGATAATAATTCACTGAGTTAGAAGGAGTTTTGACAAGTATGACTCACGGCCCTACTATTCTCCTTCCCCTCTCCACATTACAGAGATAATAATTCACTGAGTTAGAAGGAGTTTTGACAAGTATGACTCACGGCCCTACTATGTGGATCACCGCTAAAGAGGAGGACGCTTGAGGACGCTTGACCTCCTTCGCACCAATCTTTGCATGACGACGAACATCTCTTTGGAAATCGGGGATTTTGTTTTCTTGTTCTTTTGTTGCGCATGTGATGTCGCCCCAAGATTTCCCAATAGTGTTATCAGAGCTAGGTTGTTCATGCTAATGATTGGTTTTGAACTGCGTATGTTATGTTTAGGAAGAATTTTGACATCAAAATTGTTGACGCAAAAATAAGGAAGGGCAGCAACAGTTGTTGCCCTTGATCTACATGCCTGCAACAACCTACAGCGGTAACAGTAACTAGGCAGCACAGCGCCGGCGGATGCGCAAGCGCTGTGCCTACAACAAGCTTGCGGTCGGCGAGGCTGGCAGCCAGTGGGCAGAGGTACCGTAGGGCAGCAGCGCCTACGGCCGCCACTCACACGGGGTGACGCGTCGTAGGGCAGCGGCGCCTGTGGCCGCTGCTCCCGTGAGCAAAAACCCCGGCAAGGCAACACTGCCTGCGGGTGCTGCCTCATGGGCAAAACCACCTGTGGAAGGGGCGGTGCCCATAGGGGCGCCCACCCACGGGGGGTAGCGCTACCCACGGGGGCGCCCACCTGCAAAGGCGACGCCCCGACCCCGTTGCACCTACCGCCGTCGGTAGGGTGGCGGCGGCATCAGTAGTAGCGAAGAGGGAGGGGCTTAGGGTTTTTGGGCAAAAAAGATAGTTTTTCCCTTGTGAATTTGAGAAATTTCAGTTTCTATCTTTTGTTCAAATTATAAAAATACCCCTATGAATTCAAAAATTCCCTATATGTCCCTGATTTTATAAAATACTAATTAATTAAAAAGTTTAGTTGATTATTAATTTTATCATTATCTAGTAGTCCTACATGTGATGATTATTTATACATATGATGTATGATGTGTGGACGGATGATCATGGACCGTGTGATGTGTGTACTTGTGATTATTATTATTGGGGTCTGTGAGCCACCATTATATTTCTCGTTTATTGTCGGGCCTGCGTGCTTATGATTAAGTTGTAATCACATGAGGATGCATAGTGGGAGCATGGATGTGATAGCGGGACCCACGAGACGGACGATCGCAATGCATAAAGATGTATCGAGATGTTAACGGAACTGACGAGAACGAGATGGACGATCACAGGGCATGAAGATGCACCGTTGCACACATAGATCTTTATGTGAGTGATTAGGCCTACTGGCTCGGGCCTAATCACATTAGGTTGTGGTCCATGATCATCTGGTGTAATTGCTTATACACATACTAGATATGTAGATATATTTACATGCGATATAGATATATATTAAATATGTATATGTGTGACATGTCATATTTGTTACGTCTCTCAAAAATATCGATAATATTAAAATTTTCATCACAAACTAATCTAGGATCCAAACTAACATTTGAGGACACTGAAAAATATTCTATCAAATTCATATCTATAAAATCTGTGTAGTTTATAATCATATATCACATCACTCGATAATTCATATTTATGGCAACCCAAGCCAACTTAACAAACATGAACAATATTTATAAATCCATAAGCTATTTAATTTATACAATCATATCTCCAACTATTTCCACAAGTTCATATCATCGTAAACTAAACTTAACATTCCGAAATTCCAAATAAGAGATATCTTCTAACACTTTTACAAGATATATCCATTTCGGTTCATCGACAACATTTCATTACATACAAAATATACTTATACAACAATAACATAATAACCAACAAGACTTGCCCATAATTCTGAATAGCTCTCCACTACCTCAGCCCAATTCAAACATCTCAAAGAGTGACAAGCTGACCTGAAAGATTTTATATAACAACGAAGTGAGCTAAAAATAGCTCAGCAAGTGATAAAGCATATTCAGAACAAAATAAATAATTTCAAACAAGTAAGATATCATAATGCAAGGCAGAATACAATAATTTTCAAGATACCATATCATTAGATACAAAATCATATGTGTCATGTCATTCAAAACCTATTTGGTTCATAACAGATAGAGCATAGAGTAATTGGAGTATATCAATAGCATATAAAATGTTCCAGAGCATATGAACTACATATGGAACATTTCAAATCATAACAATAGCAAATGAAACATTTCGGAGCATATCAAATGCGTATGAAATGTTTCGGAGCATATCAATAATAAATGAAACATTTCAGAACATATCAATGGCGTATGGACCATTTCGGAGCATTTTAAATAACAAATACGAAACAGAAGCACAAACGTCGAATTGACGTTGCATTCATTTCATTCTTATCCAAAGTATGTATAAAAACACATAACCAAAGCTCTAGATACCATATCAAACATACAGAAGGTGAAGTGGGACCATAACATAATATGGTACATCCATTTCTGAATGACCACAAAACATAAATCTCCCACGTCTGGGAGCTCCATCTACCCACGTCTGAGTGAAGTCATAAGGGCCGGCAGAGCATCACAAGCTCTATGCATAACTCCCTTCACCATTTCTGGCAAAGGTTCACAATATCCCACAAACACCAAAGTACAAAAGGATAGTATGATCAATGAATAGCACATATCGGAAGCACAGGCGGAACAACAAAGTGTACATGTGCCTTTACGAGTCAATACGAAGTAAACAATAATCTTTCACAATTGTATTCAGATTTGAAAGGAAATGAAAGCAAGAGCATTCAAGGATTCCAAGCAATCACATATAACTCAATTTAAATAAGAAGGTTAGATGAATTCAATGTCCAAAGTAATGAAACTGGAATAGGCACATATCGAAAGCAAATGCGCAACAATGGAATATACATATGCCTATATGAGTCAATACGATATAGCATAAACGTTACACAATAGTTTTCAAGAATGCAAATAATTTTAAGGATAAGAGCATACAAGAATTTAAAGTAGTAATATAAAGCTCAATTGAATAAGAAAGCTAAAGGATATCAATTTCCAAAGAAATGAAACCAGAATATGCGATATCGACCAAAACTCGATTTCTGGCAGAATTTAAGAGGTACATTGAACAAATGATTCAAATTATCAATCGTGCTCCAATTTACTCAAAAATATATCATTGGAAAGATATTTTAATCTACTTTTAGATAAAATAAGCTTCATATTAATTGAACTATCCAACAAAGAGTTACAAATAATTTGGTAAACAAGGGTCGGAGAATAAAATCTCTATTTGGCAGAATTCATAAGGTCAAATTCAACAGATAACTAGGCAAGTGTTTGGACTCCAAATCTTTTAATCTATATATTAAAAGAAAGAACTACGAGCCTAATTTATAATGAAATTAGTTTTGAACAAATCGGAGTTTCCATCATCGACTTATAGGCAGCTCGGTATCGAAAGGTCATAAATTATGATCCCTCTTTTGTAAAATCTATAGGCTCATTTGAAACAGAAGTTTGGGTAGGCAAACTTACTCTGAATTCTTAAAGTAAGCTATCACAAGAAAGGTTTATGAGTCTATATTCTGATCAAATAAGTTTTGTCCAAATCAGAGATCAATACATGAAGCGATAACCATAACAAGGTAGAAAGGTCAGAATATCAGAAGTTGCACAGATTCGAATCGTTACATCTAAATAGGAGATAAATCAAATGCAAGGCTAGAACAATTCAAAGTTCCTCATATTCAAAGCAAATGAAGAGATAAAATTACAGTAAGGAAGATCATGACACTTGCAATATGAAAGATTAGAAAGCTTGCAATAGGAAGGATCGGAACACTTGCCTTTCAAAGATTTTTATCCGAAGATCCAAAAAAGCTGTCAGCCCAAATCCTGTTAGGATCGAGAGCACTAAGAGGGGGGGGGTGAATTAGTGCAGCGGAAATCTTACAGCAATTTAAAACCGAAAGGTGCGTTCGTTCAATAAAATCTATTATGATGCAAAAGCCGATTCACAGTTTGTATTTAAGCGCAGTTTGCGTCTAAGCGCAGATTGCGTCTAAGAGCAGTTTACGTCTAAACGTAGTTTGCATCTAAACGTAGTTTTACGTCTAAACTCAGTTTTACGTCTAAACGCAGTTTTACGTCTAAACGCAATTTTACGTCTAAACGCAGTTTTACGTCTAAACGCAGTTTTGCGTCTGAACGTAGTTTTGCATCTGAACGCAGTTTTACGTCTGAACGCAGTTTTGCGTCTGAACGCAGTTTTGCGTCTAAACGCAGTTTTGCATCTGAACGCAGTTTTGCGTCTAAACGTGGTTTTACGTCTAAACACAGTTTTGTGTCTAAACACGGTTTTACGTCTAAACACAGAAACTGAACTTTGAAAATCTTTTTGTGAATGTGCAGAAAGCAGTTCGCAGTTATGAATGGAATCAAAGCGTAAGCGTAAACTGCGATGTAAAGATCGTACGAAAACACCGATTTACGTCTCAATGCAGATTTGGAAAGATCTGAACTTAGAGAATCGTTCGTAAAAGCGCAGAGGGCAGTAGCTATGTAGGAGGTTTGCAGTAATGATAAAGTGCTACAAAATAAACGCAAACCAGAGATTTAGAGTGGTTCGGTCAGTCTTGACCTACTCCACTTTTGGCTTCCTCCACCGATGAGGTTGCCGACGTCAACTAGAGGCCTTCCTTCAATAGGCGAAGGCCAACTGCCCTTTTACAGTTTCTCTCCTTTTGACAGGCTCAGGAGACAACCTTTACAGATCCTTTCTCTCCTCTCTTTACAACTCAAGACTTTGAAGAACAGAAAGAGGAGAACTTATGGACTTTACACAATTTTGAGCTCTTAGAATCATAGAAAAGATCAGGAATTCAGAGTGGATCTGTACCCTTTCGGTGCTGAACGGGTGGGGTATTTATAGGCCCCAACCCAGTTCAAATTTGGAGCTCAAAACGATCAAATCCCGGAATTCCGGGATCAGGCGGTTACACCTCTTGACTGGAGAGGTTGCACCGCCTAGTAGAGCTCGAAGACTGAGCTCAGGCGGATGCACCTCTCTGTCAGGGGTGGTTGCACCTTTCTGCCAGAGCTCGAAGACCGAGCTCAAGCGGTGCATCTCCTGACTAGAGAGGTTGCACCTCTCTGCCAGAGGTGGTTGCTCCTCTCTGCCAGAGGTGGTTGCACCTCTCTTCCAGAGCTCGAAGACCGAGCTCAGGCGGTGCCTCTCCTATCCAGAGAGGTTGCTCCTCTCTGCCAGAGCTCGAAGACCGAGCTTGGTGGTTGCACCTCTTGGCAGAGCTCGAAACTTGAGCTCTGGCGGTGCTACCTCTTGACAGAGGAGGTTGCACCGCCCAGTCTCGCTTGGAGACTGAGCCCTGGGCGGTTGCACCTCTTGGCTGGGGCGGTTGCACCGCCCAGTCTCGCTGGGAGACATATCCTGGGCGGTTGCACCGCTTGGCTGGGGCGGTTGCACCACCCAGTCTCGCTGGGAGACATATCCTGGGCGGTTGCACCGCTTGGCTGGGGCGGTTGCACCGCCCACAGCACCTTCGGTCCGAATGATAGAACCTTGAATTCAACCTTGAACCTTGAATTCAACCTTAAATAAACTCCCCCTATCAATATGCCATATTGATAGAACCTTGAATTCAAACTAAATTCAAGTCATTGCAATATTCATCATGAATACTTGCAACACGTCAACATGAACATATGCATAAACTTATGCATCACATGTCATGTCATCAACATACTTCTCCCCCTTTGTCATCAACAAAAAGGAGAAGTATCACAATTAATCATTTGTGTGTGATATTGGTTCAACTCATTGCATGAAAATCATAATATCAAGTTTTATCATCATGCAATCTTGGAGCTAGAAGATTTAGCAAGTGTTACATCATGCTTAGAACATTCATGCTATCAAGTTTTAGATATGCAAGTTTTATAGCATATAAGATAGCACTTTTGGTAATGTTCAAGATAGCAAGTTCTACATCATGCAAGCTAGCAATTTAGAGATGTTCAAAAAGGCAACTCTTGCTTCTTGAAAATTTTGCTCACTTTGCTAGATGCGCAAGTTAGCATTTTTGCCTCTTGAGATAGGCAAGATAGCACATTTGCTTCTTTTGAGATAGCAACTTTTTGCTTCTCTTTAGACCAACAAGCTAGCAATTTTTACGATATACAAGTTTCACAATATATAAGCTAGCAAAAGTTTCGAAAGCAAATGCAAGATAGCTTTCTTGTGTAAGCTCATGATTCTTGCTTCCTATTGCAAGTTTTGCTTCTTGAGATATTCAAGATAGTGATGTTCAAGAAGACAATTTTTCTTCTTCGAAATAAGCAAGTTAGCAATCTTTGCTACTTAAAATAGGCAAGCTAGCAATCAAGTTTTTGCATCTTCTTGACTTGTACAAGCTAGCTATCTCCCCCTTTGTCATTGTAAAAAAGAAAGAGAGAATACGGTTTTGTAGTTCTTTTTTCCTTTTACAACGATTTCAAAATCATGACAAAGGATGAATAATCAAGTTATGAATGTCAAGATAATTTTTCATCATGAATATTTTATCATTACATGCATCATTATCATAAGTTGAAGTATTACATGCATGATATCATATCACCATTCATAATTACATTAATGTTTCAATATAACAATTTCTTCTCAAAATGTGTAACTTGGCACTCATAGTATTTTAAATCATGATTTACATCATATGCAATACATCACATCATAATTAGAAAGCACAAGTATTGCATGCATAATTGTACATCATAAATGTTTCATATCATGATGGTATCAAATTTGTCAAATTATATCCTACCATGCATGATCAAAACTTCTCCCCATTTTATCATTGAAAACAAGAAGAAAGTAGGGGGAAGAGCATAAAAGTGTTAAATATTTCAATCATTTCAAGGCATTTACATCATAGATCAAGTCATGATTCGTGATTCATCATAAAGCAAGTTAGTTTTCATTCATCACATAAGGCTTTTAAGGAATAGGAGAATGATTAATTTAAGCATACAATGTTTCAATCCATGAATACCGCAAGATATTATTTGTGACTTCAATTTTGCAAGATCAAGATTATGATTTAGATAAAACTTATTCAAATCAAATCATTAACTTGAAATTCATAATCAAGTCATTAAAATTAATTTTGAGATTCACAAAATATCATGAAATCATTAATCTCGATCAGATGGGAAAAGCATTTTTTTAAGAGATTCTTTTTCATCTAAGCATGCCTTAGTCTTTATATGCCAAATTAAGATAAGCATGAAAGTTCAAGACATAAGGCAAAGAAATCTTGTATTATGAAATATATGATATCAAGGCTCATGATTCATTCGAAAAAGATATAGTACAAAGAGCAACTTGAAACATTCTTATCAAGATCACATTTTAAAATATTCCCAGTTTCAAGATATCAATATGACACTTCATTGAATTGCATTTCATTTGAAGAACTCCTTTTTGATAAATGTAGGGAGCATAATGAACGATCTTGATTTATAAAGAGCTTCATGTTATAATTATTAAGATCATGATTATGATTATTCTCTTTAGCAAAGAATCACAAAAGCACTTTATTTTTGCATAAGAAATCTCATTGTATTATGATTTATAAATTCTTTTTCTGCACATGAATCATAGGAGATATGAGTGTGAAACAAATCTTTGCAAGCAAAAACACTATCATTCATATTTCAAGATGGAATTTATAAGCAGGAATCATTTCATCAAATCCATTTTAGAAAAATATTTTTCATAAGTGTATGAGAGAATCTGATTATTAGGATACCAATTGTTAAGTGAATCCAAAAATGAAATTAACACTTTCATATATTCAGACATGATTTTTGCTATATATCTTGAAATTAAATCAAGAAGATCAAACAAGCTCATGATCATGGATAACTTAAAATCTCATGCATAAAATTGTTAATAATCATTTAATATTACATCTTTATGCATTACTTTAAATCAAACGTGATTTTATTCAATAATGTTAATCAAACATGATACACATTATTACTTCTTAACCATGATCAAAATCATTTTGTTTGTTTATCATGCAATATTATCATTTTCGAAATTATCGGCATGATCATAATTTTTGTATTTTTATTTTTAAACATGCAATTTTCAAGAAAATTAATTCTAAACTAAAAAAGAAAATATATCATGAAAGCATCAAGTAATTTTAAAATAAACCAAAGGCATTTTAATTACCTCAATGTCGTAGGCTAGTAAGGTGTAGTTTGCCGCCTTGCTTTTGTTGACTTTCTCGTCTTCAGATGAGCTCGATTCATCCCAATTTTTGTTCTTCCTCTTGCGTTTAAAGCAAGTAGTTCCATTCTTTTTGCTTTTTAATTTTCGTTTCATTTGTAGTTTAAGTTCACCATCACTTGAGCTTATGCTCGAGTGGTCTTCAAATGTTCTATGTCCCAAATCCTTCCTGTTCTTTGGAAGGTGGTTCTCAAGTTCTTCACGTGCATTGCACGTCATTTCATATGTGATCAATGAACCAATTAGTTCTTCAAGTGGAAATTGGTTCAAGTTTTTCGATTCTTGAATAGCAGTTACTTTTGAATCCCAAGTTTTAGAAAGTGAGCGCAAAACTTTGTTAACGAGTTCAAAATCCGAAAAGCTTTTACCAAGTGATTTTAAACCATTGACGACATCCGTAAAACGGGTGTACATGTCAACAACGGTTTCGCTTGGTTTCATATGAAAAAGCTCGAAATCAAGCAGTAAAATATTACCTTTCGAGTCTTTGCCTCTACTAGTTCCCTCGTGCGTGATTTTAAGAGTGCGCCAAATATCGAAAGCCGTTTCGCACAAAGAAACCCGATTGAACTCATTTTTGTCCAAAGCGCAAAATAAGGCATTCATAGGCTTTGCGTTTAAAGAAAAATATTTTTTCTCCAAATCCGACCATTCGTTCATCGGTTTGGAGGGAAGTTGAAAACCATTTTCCATGATACTCCATAAATCCAGATTTAGAGAAATCAAGAAAACTCTCATTCGAGTTTTCCAATAAGTGTAGTCCAATCCGTTAAAGAACGGTGGACGAAAGACCGAAAAGCCCTCTTGAATAGTCATTTCTCTCGGGTGTAAATCCGAAATGAGAAATACCCCGCTCTGATACCTATTGTTAGGATCGAGAGCACTAAGAGGGGGGGGGGGGTGAATTAGTGCAGCGGAAATCTTACAGCAATTTAAAACCGAAAGGTGCGTTCGTTCAATAAAATCTATTATGATGCAAAAGCCGATTCACAGTTTGTATTTAAGCGCAGTTTGCGTCTAAGCGCAGATTGCGTCTAAGAGCAGTTTACGTCTAAACGCAGTTTGTGTCTAAACGCAGTTTTACGTCTAAACTCAGTTTTACGTCTAAACGCAGTTTTACGTCTGAACGCAGTTTTACGTCTGAACGCAGTTTTACGTCTGAACGCAGTTTTACGTATGAACGCAGTTTTGCGTCTGAACGCAGTTTTGCGTCTAAACGTGGTTTTACGTCTAAACACAGTTTTGCGTCTAAACGCAGTTTTACGTCTAAACACAGAAACTGAACTTTGAAAATCTTTTTGTGAATGTGCAGAAAGCAGTTCGCAGTTATGAATGGAATCAAAGCGTAAGCGTAAACTGCGATGTAAAGATCGTACGAAAACACCGATTTACGTCTCAATGCAGATTCGGAAAGATCTGAACTTAGAGAATCGTTCGTAAAAGCGCAGAGGGTAGTAGCTTTCTAGGAGGTTTGCAGTAATGATAAAGTGCTCAAAAATAAATGCAAACCAGAGATTTAGAGTGGTTCGGTCAGTCTTGACCTACTCCACTTTTGGCTTCCTCCACCGATGAGGTTGCCGACGTCAACTAGAGGCCTTCCTTCAATAGGCGAAGGCCAACTGCCCTTTTACAGTTTCTCTCCTTTTGACAGGCTCAGGAGACAACCTTTACAGATCCTTTCTCTCCTCTCTTTACAACTCAAGACTTTGAAGAACAGAAAGAGGAGAACTTTTGGACTTTACACAATTTTGAGCTCTTAGAATCACAGAAAAGATCAGGAATTCGGAGTGGATCTGTACCCTTTCTGTGCTGAACGGGTGGGGTATTTATAGGCCCCAACCCAGTTCAAATTTGGAGCTCAAAACGATCAAATCCCGGAATTCCGGGATCAGGCGGTTGCACCTCTTGACTGGAGAGGTTGCACCGCCTAGTAGAGCTTGAAGACTGAGCTCAGGCGGATGCACCTCTCTGTCAGGGGTGGTTGCACCTTTCTGCCAGAGCTCAAAGACCGAGCTCAAGCGGTGCATCTCCTGGCCAGAGAGGTTGCACCTCTCTGCTAGAGGTGGTTGCACCTCTCTGCCAGAGGTGGTTGCTCCTCTCTGCCAGAGGTGGTTGCACCTCTCTTCCAGAGCTCGAAGACCGAGCTCAAGCGGTGCCTCTCCTGTCCACAGAGGTTGCTCCTCTCTGCCAGAGCTCGAAGACCGAGCTTGGTGGTTGCACCTCTTGGCAGAGCTCGAAACTTGAGCTCTGGCGATGCTACCTCTTGACAGAGGAGGTTGCACCGCCCAGTCTCACTTGGAGACTGAGCCCTGGGCGGTTGCACCTCTTGGCTGGGGCGGTTGCACCGCCCAGTCTCGCTGGGAGACATATCCTGGGCAGTTGCACCGCTTGGCTGGGGCGGTTGCACCGCCCAGTCTCGCTGGGAGACATATCCTGGGCGATTGCACCACTTGGCTGGGGCGGTTGCACCGCCCACAGCACCTTGGGTCCGAATGGGTTGAACCATTCGACCCAATTTGAGTTCTTCAGGGGCCCAATTGCCCTAGGATTAAGCTAATGGGAACACCTCCCATTCCTAACTTAATCAACGTGCTAACTACGATTAAATCTAAGACAATTTCTGCAGTTTTGCTTCGGTACGTCAATCGCTTCTTCCGGCGAGTTTCCGACGAACTTCCGTCGATCATCCGATGAACCCTCGGTGATGCTTCTGCGGACTTCCGGCAAACTCCTGGATTTTGCGATGATTCACTTGGCAAGTTCCGACGAGCTTCACTTGGCAAGCTTCCGGACTTCTCGGATCTGTTCTTGCAGAACCTCCGACGACCGTCCGAACTTCCGTCGAACTCTCGAACTCGCAACAAATCCTTCGCGCTTGACTCCGACACTTTGTTTCGCTTTATGTCTTCATCTTTATCATAGTTAATCCTGCACAACGAAACAAAACTTCGATCGAGACAATTAATCCTAAGCAATTTAACCAAGTTGTCCGGCATGTCATTGGTCCCTCGACGCTTCGTCCGATTCTTCGGCGCATCGTCCTCTCCTGCAGCCTATTGCACAATCGGCCAGTTGACTCCGTAACTCCGATATCCTTAGCACAATACTCGCTCTTCTTGGCCCGATGCCCGAGTCCACGGCCCGAAGCCTTCTGTCGATACGTCGACCAATCCACCGGCCCGACGTCCAATCTTCTGACATGTTCCTTTGGCACAACATGATTTTCCTGCTTTAATTGTCTCATCCTGATCGAAGCATCCTACGTCACTCAAAACGCAGATTAAATCATAAACATATATCAAGTAGTTTCATTATCAAAATACGAGAGTCAACAAATCCTTCTACTTTTCCTCCGTGTCCTTTCCCTATTTCATATTCTACATATATCTTCTCTTTTTCATCTACAACTATAGCTCATGCAGAACATAGAGGCATAGTCACCTACTCTCTCTTACACTCATTCCTTCATTTTCTTTTTCAAACATAGTTGTCGCAACCATCGCCGCTGCCACTACCACAGTCGTAGCCATGACCGCAGCTGCTGTCACAACCGCAGCCCCTTCCACTGCACTACTTCCTTCCTCCCTTCTCTCGTTCCTACTTTTTCTTTCCTAAACACAATTTCCGTAGACGCAGTCGCCACCACCGCAGCCGCAATCACGGCCACAACCCCTTTTTTTTTTCCCTTTCCTTTCTTTCTCTTTCCCAAAAGCAGCTACTGTAGCCACCACCGCTGCCGCAGCTACCGCAGCCAACATCGCACCCGCAGTCGCAGCCATGGCCGTAGCCACCATAGCCGCAACCTCCTCTTCCTCCCCTGCTCTGTTTCCTCTCCTTATCTTCCTGCTGCAGTCGCAGCATCAGCCACGGCCGCAGCCTCTTCTTCCTCCCCTGCTCATCTTCCTCTCCTTCTTCTCTTCCAACTGCAGCTGCCATCGCCGCAGCCGCAGCCCCTTCTTCCCCTTGTCTTCTTCCTCTCCTTCCCTTCTTCCTTCCTCTTCCTCTTTCCCTGTCATAGCTGCAGTTGCCACAGCCACAGCCGCAGCTACTTCTTTCCCTTCTCCTCTTCCTTCTCTTTTCTTTCTTCTTCTTCTCTTCTTCTCCTTCCTCCCCTTCTTCTCCCTGACGAACAACGCCTCCTCTCCTCTGTTTCCTCCTGCAGGAAACAGAGGTGCCGCCTCTTCACCCGCTTCTACTTCTTCTCTTCCTCTTCTTCTTCTTCTCCTTCTTCTCCTTCTTCTTCTCCTCTTCTTCCCTTCTCCTACCCGACACCCCACACCTTCTCATTGCAGCCCATGCCGCAGCCATCCTTCTTTTTTTTTTCTTTCTCTTCTTCTTTTTCCTCCTCTTCTTCTTCTCCTCCCTAACGCCCCACACCTCGTCTCCTTTGTTTCCACCTGCAGGAAACATAGGTGCTGCAGCCCTAGCTGCTGCTACCTCTCGCTCCTCTCCCCCTTCCCTCTTTATTTCTTCTTCTTCTATTCTTCTCTTCTTCCTCTTCTTCCTCCTCTCTTCTTTTCCCTCTTCTTCTTCTTTTCTTCTTCCTTTCTCCTCCCCCATGCCCCACACATGAACTCCTCTGTTTCCTCCTACATGAAACAGAGGTGCTGTAGTCATAGCTGCTGCAACTATCTCGCTTTCCTCTCCCTCTTCCCTCTCTTCTTCTTCTTCTTTTCTTCTCTTCTCCCTCTACTTCTCTTCTTCTTCTCCCCACACCCCACCGCTCCTCTCTCTGTTTCTGGAGAAGTAGAGAGCGTGGGAGGCGGTGGGATAAAACCGAAATTTTTTATTTTCTTTTTTTTTATTACTTTAATAGTTTAGTCCTTGAAAATTTTATATTTACATATAAGTCCTCTGATTTATAAATAAATTTTTATTAATAATTTTTAAAAGTGAGAGATATTACAATATTAGGAGATCAAATCATATAAACATCTCTCTCGATAATATAAAGTGACCCTCCTAGCGCTCCTCAATATGTTGAGGGAAGTAGAGAGTACTATTAAGAAAGAGAAGCCAGTTGTTCTCTACACCGGTGAGACCAGAGAGAAAAGAAAAGTAGAAAGGTCCCTTAAGAAGGGAAAGGGCAAGGGCAGACCAGGTAAAGCAAAGGTTGATAAGAAAGACTAAGCAAATGACAAAGGTCAGTGCTTCCACTATGGTAAAGATGGGCACTAGAAGAGGAACTGCAAAGAGTACCTTGCAGAAAGGGTGAAATAAAAGCTTGATGAAGCTTAAGGAACATTGCATGATGGTTTATTTATGTTAGACACTACTCCACATATCATGAATATAAATGTGTCCAAGAGGAAACGAGATGAGATGAATAGTGCATACCTGTGGCATTGTAGGCTATGTCACATCCATGAAAGAAGGATTCAAAAGTTGCTAAATGATAGATATCTAGATCCATTCGACTATGTGTCATATACAACTTGCGAGCCTTGCCTTCGTGGAAAACTGACCAACTCTCCATTTAGTAGAACTAGAGAGAGAGCCACTAAACTATTGGAACTCATACATAGTGATGTATGTGGACCCATGTCAACTCATGCCATTGGTGGTTACTCCTACCTCATTACCTTTACTGATGATTTCTCAAGGTATGGATATATGTACTTAATGAAGTACAAGTTCAAGGCCTTTGAGAAATTCAGAGAGTACAAGAATGAGGTAGAGAACTAGACTGGAAAGAGTATCAAAACTCTTTGATCAGATCGAGGAGGTGAGTACTTAAGTACAGAGTTTACTCAGTTCCACAAGGACCATGAGATATTATCCCAATGGACACTTCCTTATACACCTCAGCTCAATGGTGTCTCTGAAAGGAAAAATCCTACGTTATTAGACATGGTACGGTCCATGATGAGTTTCGCTAACCTACCCATCTCATTCTGGGGTATGCCCTAGAAACCGCAGCTTACCTTCTGAACAAAGTTCCAACTATGTCAATAGTGTCTACACCATATGAGATATGGAAAGGGAAGAAGTCTAATCTTAAGGTTATTAAGATTTGGGGCTGCTCTACCCACGTTAAAAGACGCAATCCCAATAAGTTAAAATCAAGGACAGAGCGATGCAAATTTGTGGGACACCCCAAGGAAACTTGTGGGTATTATTTCTATCATCTTGATGACCAAAAGGTTTTTGTAGCTAAGAGAGCAGTGTTCCTTAAGAAGGAACACATTCTTGGCAGAGATAGTGGGAGAATGATAGAGTTGAGCGAGGTTGAAGAACCAAGCTCAAGCACCACTCTACAGCCCGAGTCTGTTCAGGTACTTAATACACAAGTTTAAATTTTATGTAGGTCTGATAGAGTATCCCATCCTCTTGAGAGATATGTGGGACATATTAGAGGAGAGGATGTTGAGGATATTGATCCTCAGAACTACGAGGAGGCTATTATGAGTATAGACTCCAGGAAGTGATAAGAAGCCATTAATTCTAAGATGGATTCTATGTACTCCAACAAGGTTTGGAACCTAGTTGATGTGCCCGAATGTATTGTACCCATCGATTACAAGTGGATATTTAAGAAAAAAATCGGAGTAGATGGAAAGGTAGAGACCTATAAAGCAAGGCTAGTGGCTAAGGGATATCGTCAATGGCAAAGGTGCTGACTACGATGAAACCTTCTCACCCATAGCAATGTTGAAATATATTCGAATTTTATTGGTTATTACAACACACTATGATTATGAGATCTAACAGATGGATGTGAAAACTACATTCCTCAATGGAAACTTTGAGGAGGAGGTGTATATGATGCAACCTGAGGGATTCATGTCCAAGAACTGCTTAGATAAGGTGTGTAGGTTGCTTAGATCAATTTATGGACTAAAGCAAGCTTCCCGAAGTTGGAACATAAGATTTGATGAGGCAATCAGATCTTATAACTTCGTTAAGAACGAAGATGAGCCTTGTGTGTACAGGAAGGTAAGTGGGAGTGCTATCACCTTTTTGGTGTTATATGTGGATGACATCCTGATCATTGGGAATGACGTAGGAATGCTATATCCACAATAAAGGCTTGGTTATCTAGACACTTCTCCATGAAAGACTTAGGGAAGCATCCTATATCTTGGGGATTAGAATCTATAGAGATAGATCCAAGAGGATGCTTGGCTTGTCCTAGTCCAAGTACATAGAAACCATTGTCAAAAGATTTGGCATAGAAAATTCCAAGAGATGTCTCATACCGATGAGACATGGAATATCGCTTTCTATGAGTATGTCCCAAAATACTCCAAAAGAAAGGGCGAACATGGATATGATACCTTATGCGTCAACAATAGGGTCTATCATGTATGTCATGCTATGTACTTGGCCTGATATAGCGCATAATCTGAGTGTCACGAGCAGGTATCAGGCAGATCTAGGCATCGAGCACTGGAAAGCAGTAAAGTTTATCCTTAAGTACTTGAGAAGGACTAAGGATATTTTACTAGTATATGGAGGTAATAGCCTATTAGGACTCTAACTAGGAGAGTCCTAATTAGGAGGGACATTCATGTCGACCCCTATTAAAGAGGTGAAGTGGCCGGCTAGGGTTAGGAGGTTATTTCTTAGAGAAGAATAAGGAGTTGTAAAGGAATATGAGTCTTGAGTAGGAGTCCTATTAGGAGTTTGTTAGAAGTAGGAGTCTTGAGTAGGAGTCCTATTAGGAGTTGGTTAGAAGTAGGAGTCTTAAGTAAGAGTCATATTAGGAGTTAGGGTTTAGAACCCCTATAAATAGTCATGTATTCCATATCTTTTCATAAGCAATAGATGAATCTTTTCTGTAGCTTTTAAGTAGCAACTTGGAGGGAGGAACCCCTATAGAGTTCCAAGGAGGCCGATCCCCTAAAGAGATCAACCCCAAGTTTAGAATCTGCAAGGGTTCTAACACTTGGTATCAGAGCAGCGTTCTTGGCATCTCGCTGCCCTTCCACAGCCATCCATCAACACTCCACAACCGCCCAAAGCAATTTTCACAATTGCTTAAAAGATCGTTGCCAAATTCCGCCGTCATCTCCACCACCACGGATCATCCTTTGATCTCCCCGTGAATTGCAACATGTTCTGGTTTTCTACCTTACAGCTACTGCAATTTAGTTATCCTTATTTGAAAATCCCAAAAAAATTATTCCTATATTGCTGCATAAACTTTTCATCATAAAGTTTTCATCTCTACGACGAGAGATACATTGCAGAATTCCAACCATATAGCACCGTCTGTTTGATCTTGCTATTGTGTTTTTTCTATCCAAATCTCTACGAAATTTTTATGACATCTTTGACATTTCCTAACAGCAGATTTCCTTTGTTTTTGTCAAAAAATTCTCAATATAAACTATTGATATTTTACGTCTAATCTACTATACTTGAAAATCTGCACTGTAAAATTTCAACCGCATAGCACTGTTTGTTTGATCTTCATACTACATTGTTTCTTTCCAAATCTCTACGACATTTTTATGATAGCTTTGACACTTCCTAGTAGTAGATTTCCCTTTGGTTTCATCAAAAAATTCTCAATATAAACCACTGATCTTATACGTCCAATCTGCTATACCTAAAAATCTGTGCTGCAGAAAGTTTCAGCCGCATATTGTTAACTTAACCCATCTTTTTGCAATCTTATTTGAATGAAATTTCTTCAACAGTTCATAGATCATCTTGGCTTCTATCTAAGATTGATCTATCTAGGAATTCATCTCTAAAAATAATTTTGTGTTGCTGGAAATTTTCATCGTAAGCCACTGAAATTTTTCGACGAGAATTCTGCAATCGTAAATTGCACCAATTTCCTTATTGTTATACTGCCAAAATTTTCTTGATTAAATTAGAAATCCTTGCTGTCATATAAACTGTGATTTTGCTATCAATTCCCTCCGCAATTCTCTCAAGTTTTTGGTGGAAATTACATCGAGAAATCATTGTTTCTTCGACGACAATTCTACTCTTACAAGACAGCACATACTTGCTGCAACTTCCACTGATTTCTATCAAACCTTTGCTACCATCTACCACAGATCCAAAACTTTCATCCATAGCCCTAAAACTCCACCAAACCACACCCTCAAACTGCACCCAAAATAGCCACAAAACAATCCTAAACCGTAGCCTACATCCACCAATCCACCAACCCTTTCGACCATCACCTCTCTCAATCAATACATGCCTTTAACCCGACAACAAAAGAGAGATCTTAACATCACAGATTTGGTGGCATATATTATGGCATCTGAGGAAGTAATCAATGCTAAATTTAAAGCCTTCGAGGTGCGAATGGAGGATAAGATTCGGACACTCTTTACCGAACTTCGAGGGCCGACCACTAAGCCCGAAGAAATCACATCAAGGAGAGAGCATTGCCCAATCACACCAAGCCTGAAGATATGACCACCAAGAGAGGGGAAGCTCTATGACCAACCCCAACTATCTGTTAGGATCAAGAGCACTAAGGGGGGGTGAATTAGTGCAGCGGAAATCTTTCAACTATTAAAATCGAAAGCTGCATTCGTTCGATAAAAACGATTTCGATGTAAAAGCTGATTCTAAGATTACTTTAACTTAAGATTAAGCAAGATGATATTAAAGTAAATCTACGAAGGTAGTTTGCAGATTATGATGAAAATCAGAATGCAAGCGCAAACTGAAATGAGACGTTATGTTTGACGCCCAATCGCACCAAGCCTAAAGATATGACTTCCAAGGGAGGGGAAGCTCTATGACTAACCCCAACTACCCATGCATGAGAGTGGACTTCCCTAGATGGGAAGAAGGAGACCCAATTGGTTGGATCTCTCGCGCGAAGCGATATTTTCGGTACCATAAAACCGCGAATGCATCTATGGTGAAAATTGTAGCTATACATCTTGAAAGAGATGCTATATAGTGGTTTGACTAGTTTGAACATACTTATGGAGAACTTTAATGGTGACAATTCAAAGAAGGACTGCTGATCCGCTTTAGACCAACCGATTACGAAAATATTGACGGACAACTAGTAAAGATCCGACAAACCTCTACCATTCAGGAGTACCAAACCAGGTTTGAAAGGTTATCTAATCAAACTCATGATTGGTCTCAAAAATATCTATTGAGGACCTTCATTGAGGGCTTGAAGCCAGAGATCCAAGGAGAAGTTAAAGCGCGACAATCGTATACGCTTATGGCAGCCATCTCTTTCGCATGACATCAAGAGGAGCAATTGAACCATGAAGCTTGGAGGACTAGGGTCGCTCCTCAACCCGTAATATTGAAGCCCTTAACTCCCCTACTGTCGACCAAGTCCCTACACCAAAGAGGTTAACAAGAGAAAAGCTTCGGGAGCGATATGCGAAGGCGTTATGTTGGCATTGTAACGAGCCGTGGAGCCGTGAGCATCACTGTAGTAAAGGGGGACTTCTTATGATTGAACTGATAAAAGAAGAGGTCATTGAACATCCAAAAGAGAGCCTTGAACATGAAGAAGAAGATGCAGAAGAAGAGCCACAACCGACTGAAGTTACGGTACATACACTAGCTGGCAACTCAAACTCGCAAACGATGAATGTTGGAGGCCTTCTCAAACAACAACCGATCACTGTTCTCATCGACACGGGCAATACTAATAACTTCCTAAATAGTAAGGTTGCTGTCCATATGAACTTACCTATTGAGAATTGCAGTAGGTTTGTCGTTTAGGTCGCCAACGGACGGATTTTGAAGTGTGATCATAGGTGCCCGCAGGTGAAACTATTACTGTACGACCAAGAGATAATTACATATTTCTTCCTCCTCCCTCTTGATGATCATGAGGCCATACTCAGAATTAAATGGTTGATGACATTAGGTGATATTTCTTGGAATTTTATGCAACTAATTATAAAATTTTATAGTAAGGAGAAACAGGTGATACTGCACGGGAAACGTGAGGGCAATGTAACGATGATTTGCCCACAACAAATGGAGAAGGTTTTGCATAACGCATGCAGGGGCTTTTTGGTACAACTTGAGTAGCAAATTAAAAGAGAGCTAATAGAATTTGAAGATCCAAACCTATTTCCTTTGCTTGCTGAATTTTCAGATATATTTGATGAGCTGGACAACCTACCTCTTACTCGTCGGCATGATCATTGTATAATGATTTTTCCAGTTAAATCTCCAGCAAATACTCAGCCATATCGGTATCCACATCTCCAGAAGGATGAAATAGAAAGGATTGTAAAAGAGATGCTTGAAACAGGAGTTATTCGGCCAAGTTGCAACCTCTACTCTTCACCGGTGCAAATTTTACGCAAGAAGGACGGAACATGGCGAATATGCGTTGATTACCGAGCTCTCAATGGCATAACCATCAAGGATAAATATGTTAGGACTCTAGCTTGGAGAGTCCTAATTGAGAGGGACATTCATGTAAAACTGTAAGGACTCTAGCTAGGAGAGTCCTAATTGAGAGGGACATTCTGTTAGGACTCTAACTAGGAGAGTCCTAATTGAGAGGGGCATTCATGTAGGAGGTGTTTTCTTAGAGAAGAATTAGAAGTTGTAAGGGAATAGGAGTCTTGACTAGGAGTCCTATTAGGAGTTGGTTAGAAGTAAGAGTCTTAAGTAGGAGTCATATTAGGAGTTAGGGTTTAGAAGCCCTATAAATAGCCATGTATTCCTTCTCTTTTTATAAGCAATAGATGAATCTTTACTGCAGCCTTTGAGCAGCAACTTGGAGGGAGGAACCCCTATAGAGTTCCAAAGAGGCCGATCCCCTAAAGAGATCAACCCCAAGTTTAGAATCTGCAAGGGTTCTAACACCTGGTATCAGAGCAGCGTTCTTGGCATCTCGCTGCCCTTCCACTGCCATCCATCAGCCCTCTACAACCACCCAAAGCAATTCCCACAATTGCTTAAAAGATCATCGTCGAATTCCGCCATCATCTCCACCACCGCGGATCGTCCTTTGATCTCCCCGTGAATTGCAACAGGTTCTAGTTTTGCTACCTTACTGGTGCGGCAATTTAGTTATCCTTATTCAAAAATCCAAAAAAAAAAAACTATTCCTATATTGTTGGATAAACCTTTCGTCACAAAGTTTTCATCTCTACGACGAAGAAAGATACATTGCAGAATTCCAGCCGCATAACACCATCTGTTTGATCTTGCTACTGTGCTTTTTCTATCCAAATTTCTATGAAATTTTTATGACATCTTTAACACTTCCTAACAGCAGATTTCCCTTTAGTTTTTTCGAAAAATTCTCAATATAAACTATTGATCTTTTACGTCTAATTTGCTATATTTGGAAATCTGCACTGTAAAATTTCAGCCGCATAGCACTGTTTGTTTGATCTTGATACTACATTGTTTCTATCCAAATCTCTACAAAATTTTTATGATAGTTTTGACACTTCCTAACTGTGGATTTCCCTTTAGTTTCATCCAAAAATTCTCAATATAAACCATTGATCTTTTACGTCTAATCTACTATACTTAAAAATCTATGCTGCAGAAAATTTCAGCGGCATATTGTTGCCTTAACCCATCTATTTGCAATCTTTTTTGAATGAAATCTCTTATACACTTCATAGATCATCTTGGCTTCCATCTAAGATTGATCTATTAAGGAATTCATCTCTAAAAATAATTTTGTGTTGTTGCAAATTTTCATCGTAACCCATTGAAATTTTTCGATGACAATTTTGCTATCGCAACTTGCACCAATTTTCTTGCTGTTATACTGCTAAAATTCTCTTGATTAAATTAGACATCCTTACTGTCATATAATCTGTGATTTTGTTATCAGTTCCCTCCTCAATTCTCTTATGTTTTTGGTAGAAATTACATCGAGAAACCATTGTTTCTTCGATGACAATTCTACTCTTACAAGACAGCACATACTTGCCACAACTTCCACTGATTTCAATCAAACCTTTGCTGCCATCTACCACAGATCCAAAACTTTCATCCACAGCCATAAAACTCCACTAAACCACAACCTCAAACTGCACCCAAAACTACCACAAAACAAGCCTAAATCGTAGCCTACATCCACCGATCCACCAACCCTTTCGACCATCACTTCTCTCAACCTATACATGCCTTTAACCTAACAACAAAAGAGAGATCTTAACATCATAGATTTGGAGGCATATATTATGGCATCTAAGTAGGCAATCAATGCTAAATTCGAAGCCTTGGAGGCGCGAATGGAGGATAAGATTCGGATGCTCTTTACCGAACTCAGATTTGGCCGACCACTAAGCCCGAAGAAATCATCAAGGAGAGAGCTTTGCCCAATCACATCAAGCCCAAAGATATGACTTCCAAGAGAGGGGAAGCTCTATGACCAACCCCAACTATCTGTTAGGATCAAGAGCACTAAGAGGGGGGGTGTGAATTAGTGCAACGGAAATCTTTCAACTATTAAAATCGAAAGCTGCGTTCGTTCGATAAAAACGATTTCGATGTAAAAGCTGATTCTAAGATTACTTTAACTTAAGATTAAGTGAGATAACGTGAAAGTAAATCTATGAAGGCAATTTGCAGTTTATGATGAAAATCAGAATGCAAGCGCAAACTGAAATGTGACGTTCGTACATTAAAACCGGTTTACATCTAAATGCCGATTTTGAAGATACTGAACTTTGAGATACGTTTTATAAATGTGCAGAAGGTAGTTTGCAGTTATAATTAAAATCAAAAAGTAAACGTAAACTGAAATGTAATGATCGTATGAAAAAGTCGATTTACGTCTAAATGCATATTCAGAAAGTTCTGAGCTTAGAAACTCGTTCGTACAAGCGCAGAAGGCAGTAGCTATTTAGGAGGTTTGCAGTAAAGATAAAATGCTCAAAGGAAATGCAAACTGAGATTTCGAGTGGTTCAGTCAATCTTGACCTACTCCACTTTTGGCTTCCTCCACCGACGAGGTCACCGACGTCAACTAGAGGCCTTCCTTCAATAGGCAAAGGCCAACCACCCTTTTATAGTTTCACTCCTTTTGACGGGCTTAGGAGACAACCCTTATAGAAATTTTCTCTCCTCTCTTTACAACTCAAGACTTTGAAGAATAGAGTGAGGAGAACTTTTGGCCTTTACAATAATTTTGAGCTCTAAGAATCACAAAAAAAGATCAAGATTTCGAGTGTAAGTTATATTCTTTTAGTGCTGAATGGGTGGGGTATTTATAGGCCCCAACCCAATTCAAATTTGGAGCTCAAAACTGTCAATTCTCGGAATTCCGGGATCAGGCGGTTGCACCTCCTAGCAGAGCTCGAAGACTGAGCCTCTGGGCAGTGCCACCTCTGTCAGGGGCGGTTGCACCTCTCTGCCAGAGCTCGAAGACCGAGCTCAGGCGGTTGCACCTCCTGACTAGGGCGGTTGCACTGCCTACCAGAGGTCGAAGACTGAGCTCAGGCGGTGCTACCTCCTGTCAGGAGAGATTGCACCACCCAGAATCGCTCGAAGACTATGCCCAGGCGGTGCTACCTCCTGGCTGGGGCGGTTGCACCGCCCAGTCTCCCTGGGAGACTTAGCCCAGGCAGTGCTACCTCTTGGCTTGGGCGGTTGCACCTCCCAAAGCAATCAGGGTCCGAATGGGTAGATCCATTCGGCCTAATTTGGGTTTTTCAGGGGCCCAATTGCCCCAAGATTAAGCTAATGGGATCACCTCCCATTTTCAACTTAATCATTGTGCTAACTACGATAAATCCTAAGACAATTTCTGCAGCTTGCTCCAGTGCGTCAATCGCTTCTTCCGGCGAACTTCTGTCGATCATCCGATGAACCCTCGGTGATGCTCCTGCAGACTTCCGGCAAACTCCTGGACTTGCGACGATCCACTTGGCGAGTTCCGACGAGCTTCTTTTGGCAAGCTTATGGACTTCTCAGATTTGTTCCCGCAGAACCTCCGACGACTGTCCGAACTTCCGTCGAACTCTCAAACTCCCAACGTGATCATTGTCTTGACTCCGATGCAACTCCTGCTGCATGTCTAACTTTCATCATAGTTAATCCTGCACACTTATCTCAACACATAGATTAGACAACAAATGACAATTGACTTCATCATCAAAATCCGAGATTCAACAATCTCCCCCTTTTTTATGATGACAATCAATTGATAATGGAGTTAACCTTAACTCCCCCTATCTATATGCCATACTTGAGATAAGTCATTCTTGAATTCAAAACCTTAAGAATTCAAGAGACATATTGATAAGTTAAAATCATTTGAACTTATCAATATTCCCATCATGATGTATCTCTCTGAAGATGATGTCAAGGCTTGACATTCATTTTCAAATTTTACCTTACAAGTTTGAATGATGGTAACAGTAACAATTCATCATATTATAAGATATCAGCATGTAAAACTGTGAAGTATGATTTTGATATCATTACATGATGTACACATTTCAAGTACACATTTCAAATATTTTAGCAAGTATTGCAATTCATCACACAGTGAGATATCAACTCGTAAAATTACGATGCAAGTTTTTGTTTGATATCTTGACACGATACAAGGCATAATGCAAATCATAGCATTTATTCATATATCTCTTGGTGATGCAAGCATGGCATAATTATAGCATTAGTGTTTATAGCATCAATTCATATATTTCTCCCCCTTTGTCATCAACAAAAAGCATGGTAGTTGTGATATCAGGAGAACAATACAAGTAAATTTTGAGTATACGTGCAATGATTGTTTCATGCCTTTACTTGATTCATGTTATTTCCAATAGTAACTGATAGGAAATTAATTGTTCAAGCACATAAAGGAAAACATGATATGTTGATTGCTTTGATTCATGCTATTTTTTAGTATGCTTTGAGTCAAGATATGTGAAATAACTTTTTGTAAATAGAAATACTATCATCCATATTTCAAGATGGAATCATTTTATCAAATCCATTTCAGAAAAATATTTTTCATAAGAATGTACGAGAGAATCCGATTTTTAGCATTCCAATTGTTAAGCGAATCCAAAAATGAAATTAACTCTTTCATGCATTCGAATAAAACTATGCTACAGATTTTCAAATACAATCAAAAGACAAAACATTTTTGTATTCAACACATAATTTCCAACATGTTATTTAGGCATGTAATGGCAGTCAAGTGATATGATCATTCAATAAAGTCCGAAAGATAATTTTAACTAGTTTATGTATTCGGACACATCAACATTCCTAATTCTCTTCTTATGAAATCAAATTGTTCTTCACTTAGAGGTTTTGTAAAAATATCGGCTAGTTGATGTTTAGTATCAATGAACTCTATGATTACATCATGATTAGTAACAGATCTCGTATAAAATGATGTCTAATATCAATATGTTTTGTTCTTGAGTGTTGTATAGGATTCTTTGTTAAGCATATTGCACTTGTGTTATCACATTTAATGGGAATATTTTTAAGATGAACTTTATAATCTTCTAAGGTGTTTTTCATCCATACAACTTGTGCACAACATACACTTGCTGCAATATATTCAGCTTCGGTTGTTAATAGTGCAACCGAGTTTTGTTTCTTAGATAACCAGGAAACAAGGGCATGTCCTAAAAATTGACATGTTCCTAATGTGCTTTTTCTATCTAGTCTACAGCCAGCAAAGTCCGCATTAGCACAAGCAATTAACTCCAGATTCTCTGATTTTGGGTACCATAATCCTAGATTTGTGGTACCATTAAGATATCTGAGTATATTCTTTTAACTGATTTAAGATGAGACATCTTAGGGTTTGATTGAAATCTAGCACAAAGTCCTACACTGAACATGATGTCTGGTCTATTGGCAGTGAGGTAAAGTAAACTTCCTATCATACCCCTATAAGATCGAAGCTTTCTCCACTTTTATCAATTTATAACTTAGTGGAGGTGCTCATTGGAGTGTTAATAGCTTTTGAGTTATTCATATTAAACTTTTTTAGTAAATTCATAGCATATTTAGTTTGACTAATAAAGATGCCATTGCTTAGTTGTTTGATTTGTAAACCTAAGAAGAATGTTAACTCTCCCATTAAACTCATTTCAAATTCAAGACTCATAGTTTTAGCAAAATATTCACAAAGAGATTAATTCGTAGAACCAAAGATAATATCATCAACATAAATCTGAATAATGAAAAAATTATTTTCAAAATTCTTGATGAATAATGTAGTATCAACCTTGCCTTTTGTGAAATTATTTTCAATAAGAAAAGAACAAATTCTTTCATACCAAGCCCTCGGGGCTTGTTTTAAACCATAGAGAGCTTTAGTTAATCTTAACACATGATTAGGGAGGCTATTATTTTCAAATCCAGGAGGTTGTTCAACATAGACTTCTTCGGAAATAAAGCCATTAAGAAAAGTGCTTTTCACATCCATTTGAAACAACTTAAAATTATTACTACTAGCGTAGGCAAGGAGCATCCTTATGGCTTCTAATCGAGCCACAGGAGCGAAGGTTTCTTCGTAATCGATACCTTCTTCTTAGTTGAAACCTTTGGCCACTAATCTAGCCTTGTTTCTAACCACGATACCATTTTCATCTTGCTTGTTTCTAAAGACCCATTTAGTACCAATAACTAAATGGTCATTAGGCCTAGGAACAAGCGTCCACACCTCATTTCTCTCAAATTGATTTAATTCATCTTGCATTGCGATAATCCATGAATCATCTTTCATGGCTTTGTCAACACATTTGTGTTCAATTTGGGAGAGAAAAGTGACGTTGGCACAAAAATTTTTAAGAGAAGATCGTGTTTGAACCCCCTTTGATGTGTCTCCTAAGATTAGCTCCTTAGGATGAGCATGTACATACTTCCAATCCTTGGGTAAGGATGTTTCGGAAGTGGATGCATCCAAGTTGCTAGTTGGAGACGGGGTTTCATTTAAATTCAAGGAATCAAAATTAACATCATCATCAAAATCGTTTTTCCTGATTTCGGAAATCTCATTGAAAACAATATGAATAGATTCTTCAATAATTAAAGTTCTTTTATTGAAGATACGAAAAGCTTTAGAAACCGAAGAATAACCAAGAAATATTCCTTCATCGGATTTAACATCAAATTTTCTTAAGTTATCCTTTTCATTCAAGATAAAACACTTACACCCAAAGACTTTAAAATATGAAACATTGGGTTTTTTGTTGTTCCATAACTCATAAAGAGTTTTGGTGAGTAAGGGACTTACTAGAACTCTATTCAAAATATTGTATGTGGTGTTTACGGCTTCGGCCCAAAAATATTTGGGTAGGCTATATTCATTCAACATGGTTCTTGTCATTTCTTGTAAATTTCGATTTTTTCTTTCTACTACTCCATTTTGTTTAGGATTTCTTGGAGTAGAGAAATTATGGTTGTATCCATTGAGTTCACAAAATTCTTGGAAATCATGGTTTTGAAATTCTCCACCGTGATCACTTCTAATTGACGAAATCATGGAACCCTTTTCATTTTGAACAAGTTTACAAAACTTTGTAAAATATCTAAAGCATTCATTTTTCTGTTTCAAGAAGTAGGTCCATGTATATTTGCTATAGTCATCCACAATGACGAAGGCGTATTTGCTACCTCCTAGACTTGATGTAGAGATTGGTCCGAACAAGTCCATATGGATTAATTGTAAGGGTCTAGAGGTGCTTATTTGATTCTTAGATTTGAATCAAATCTAATTGGCAAGCATCACATACATTATCTTTGATGAACTTGATATGAGGAATTCCTCTTACAAGTTCTTTAGATGATATTTGAGTGATTAGTTTCATGTTAGCATGACCTAATCTTCTATGCCATAGCCAAGCATCCTCATTCAAAATCGAAAAACACATTTTATTACACAAATCATTGATGTCAATAGTGTATACGTTATTTTGTTTTAATGCAATCATAGACATGTTTTTGTGTGGTTTTTCAATGATGCAAGCATTAGATTCGAATCTGACAATGTATCCTGTATCATATAATTGACTAATGCTCAAGAGGTTATGTTTTAAGCCATCAACTAACAAATCATCTTCAATAAAGAAGTTGGATTTGTTACCTATGGTTCCATTGCCAACGATTTTACCCTTGTTGTCTCCGAAGGTGACATAGCCTTCGTCTATGCTAGTGAGCTTAGAGAATTGAGATGGATCTCCGGTCATATGCCTTGAGCATCCACTATCAAGGTACCATCTCTTGCTCCTAGCTTGCGATGGTATAGGTTTCTACAAGAAAGGATAATTTTTAGATACCCATTTGCTTTTGGGTGCCTCAAAGATAGATCTACATTGTTTATCAAGTTGCATAGAGCTTTTGGGTGTCTAAGTTTGCAACAAAAGTTGCATTTGCTTTGGTGTCGAACATGTAAGATGAGGCCTTTTATGAAGGTGGTTAGATTTTGGTGAGGACTTCTTACAAATCCAATTCCACTTCTTTTGGGAACGTGACCCTTGTTTGCAAGGATCAAGTTCAGTGACTTGCTACCAACCTCGAATTTCTTCAAGGTGTCCTTAAGTAGCAAGTTTTCCTTTTGGAAAGTTTCTAGATGATGGCATTTTATGCATGAGCCTAAACTATCATGATATTTAGCTTTTAACTTATCGAAATTACAAATAAGACTATCATGCTCCTTTTTTAGCAATTTGTATTTTCTACCAATAATTTTACATTTATCAAATAAGTCATTAAAGGCATTTAATAATTCATCGAAAGATAAATCTGCATCTATTAAATTTGTTACCTCCTCTCCGGTGGCCATTAAGGCGTAATGAGCAACTTGCTCGGTGTTGGACTCCTCTTCTTCGGACGCGCTTGAATTATCCCACGTTGCTTTGAGCGCCTTCTTCTTTGATGTTCTCTTTTTGATTTGGGGACTATCACTCTTGAAGTGTCCCGACTTTTTACACTCATAGCAAATAACTTGGTCCTTCTTGGGTTCAAGTTTATTTTTTTTGTCATTCTTAAACTTGTTTCTTTTAATGAATTTTTTAAATTTTCTTGTTAGAAGTGCCAAGTCATCGTCATAGTCCTCATCACTTGAGTTTTCTTTCAAGTGGTCTTCTAAAGTTCTAAGTGTCATATCCTTCCTGTTCTTTGGAATGATGTCTTCTTGCTCTTCATGAGCTTTGCAAGTCACCTTGTAGGTCATTAATGACCCAATTAGTTCTTCAAGAGGGAAGTTGTTTAGATCTTTCGCCTCTTAAATAGCAGTGACTTTAGGATCCCAACTCTTAGGAAGGGATCTTAGAATCTTATTTACGAGCTTAAAATCTGAAAAACTTTTTCCGAGTCCTTTTAGACCGTTGACGACATCCGTGAAACGGGTAAACATGTCGCCAATAGTCTCACTCAGTTTCATCCGGAAAAGTTCGAAAGAGTGTAACAAAAGATTGATTTTTTTGACTCTGTCACTCTACTTGTGCCTTCATGAGTCACTTCGAGTATGTGCCAAATATCAAATGCGGTTTCGCAAATCAAAACACGATTAAACTCATTTTTATTAAGTGCACAAAATAAGGCATTCATAGCCTTTGCATTAAGAGCGAAAGCCTTCTTCTCCAAATCATTCCAATCGATCATTGGAAGAGAAGACTTCGAAAAACCGTTTTCGACAAGATTCCAAAGTTTAAAATCCATAGAAATAAGAAAGATCCTCGTTCGGGTCTTCCAATAGGTGTAGTCCGTCCCATTGAACATGGGTGGACGTGTAATAGAATGGCCCTCTTGGTTTCCGGCGTAAGCCATCTCTCTTGGGTTTTAATCCATTTGAGAGTTAACCCCGCTCTGATGCCAATTGTTAGGATCAAGAGGACTAAGAGGGGGGGGGGGGGTGAATTAGTGCAGCGAAAATCTTTCAACTATTAAAATCGAAAGCTGCGTTCGTTTGATAAAAACAATTTCGATGTAAAAGCCGATTCTAAGATTACTTTAACTTAAGATTAAACGAGATGATGTTAAAGTAAATCTACGAAGGCAGTTTGCAGTTTATGATGAAAATCAGAATGCAAGCGCAAACTGAAATGCGACGTTCGTACGATAAAACTGGTTTACATCTAAATGCCGATTTTGAAGATACTGAACTTTGACATACGTTTTATAAATGCACAGAAGGCAGTTTGCAGTTATGATTGAAATCAAAACGTAAACGTAAACTGAAATGTAATGATCGTACAAAAAAGTTGATTTACGTCTAAACGCAGATTCGGAAAGTTCTGAACTTAGAAACTCATTCGTAAAAGCGCAGAAGGCAGTAGCTATTTAGGAGGTTTGCAGTAAAGATAAAATGCTTAAAGGAAATACAAACCGAGATTTAGAGTGGTTCGGTCAATCTTGACCTACTCCACTTTTGGCTTCCTCCACCGACGAGGTCACTGACGTCAACTAGAGGCCTTCCTTCAATAGGCGAAGGCCAACCACCCTTTTATAGTTTCACTCCTTTTGACGGGCTTAGGAGACAACCCTTACAGAAATTTTCTCTCCTCTCTTTACAACTCAAGACTTTAAAGAACTGAGGGAGGAGAACTTTTGGCCTTCACAACAATTTTGAGCTCTAAGAATCATAGAAAAAGATCAAGATTTCGAGTGTAAGTTATATTCTTTCAGTACTAAATGGGTTGGGTATTTATAGGCCCCAACCCAGTTCATATTTGGAGCTCAAAACTGTCAATTCCCAGAATTTCGGGATCAGGTGGTTGCACCTCCTGATTTGGGCGATTGCACCGCCTAGCAGAGCTCGAAGACTGAGCCTCTAGGCGGTGCCACCTCTGTCAAGGGCGGTTGCACCTCTCTACTAGAGCTCGAAGATCGAGCTCAAGCGGTTGCACCTCCTGACTAGGGTGGTTGCACCGCCTGCCAGAGCTCGAAGACTGAGCTCAAGCGGTGCTACCTCCTGTTAGGAGAGGTTGCACCGCATAGTCTCGCTCAGAGATTGAGCCCAAGCGGTGCTACCTTCTGGCTGGGGTGGTTGCATCGCCCGGTCTCCTTGGGAGACTTAGCCCAGGTGGTGCTACCTCTTGGCTTGGGCGGTTGCACCTCCCACAGCAATCAGGTTCCGAATGGGTAGATCCATTCAGCCCAATTTGGGTTTTTCAGGGGCCCAATTGCCCCAAGATTAAGCTAATGGGATCACCTCCCATTTTCAACTTAATCATTGTGCTAACTACGATAAATCCTAAGACAATTTCTGCAGCTTGCTCCAATGCGTCAATCGCTTCTTCCGACGAGTTTTCGGCGAACTTCCATCGATCATCCGATGAACCCTCGGTGATGCTCCTACGGACTTCCGGCAAACTCCTGGACTTGCGACGATCCACTTGGCGAATTCCGACGAGCTTCTTTTGGCAAGCTTATGGACTTCTCGGATTTGTTCCTACAGAACCTCCGACGAATGTCTGAACTTCCGTCGAACTCTCGAACTCCCAACGTGATCATTTTCTTGACTCTGGTGCAACTCCTGCTGCATGTCTAACTTTCATCGTAGTTAATCCTGCACACTTATCTCAACACATAGATCAGACAACAAATGACAATTGACTTCATTATCAAAATCCGAGATTCAACACTATCCATGCATGAGAGTGGACTTCCCTAAATGGGACGAAGGAGACCCAATTGGTTGGATCTCGCGTGCGGAGCGATATTTTCAGTACCATAAAATCGTGGATGCATCTATGGTGAAAATTACAGCTATATATCTTGAAGGGGATGGTATACAGTGGTTTCACTAGTTTGAACATACTTATGGAGTCCTTTCATTACAACAATTCAAAGAAGGACTACTGATCCGCTTCAAACCAACCGATTACGAGAATATTGACGGACAACAAGCAAAGATCCGACAAACCTCTACCATTCAGGAGTACCAAACCAGGTTTGAAAGGTTATCTAATTAAACTCATGATTGGTCTCAAAAACAGCTATTGAGAACCTTCATTGAGGGCTTGAAGCCAGAGATCCGAGGAGAAGTTAAAGCGCGACAACCTTATACATTTATGGCAGCCATCTCTTTCGCACGACATCAAGAGGAGCAATTGAACCATGAAGCTCGGAGGACTAGGGTCACTCCTCAACTAGTAATATTGAAACCCTCAACCCCCCCTACTATTGACCAAGTCCCTACACCAAAGAGGTTAACAAGAGAAGAGCTTCGGGAGCGATATGCGAAGGGGTTATATTGGCATTGTGACGAGCCGTGGAGCCGTGAGCATCGCTGTAGTAAAGGAGGACTTCTTATGATTGAACCGATAGAAGAAGAGGTCATTGAGCATTCATAAGAGAGCCTTGAACATAAAGAAAAAGTTGCAGAAGAAGAGCCACAACTGACCGAAGTTACGGTACATACACTAGCTGGCTACTCAAACCCGCAAACGATGAATGTTGGAGGCCTTCTCAAACAACAATTGATCACTGTTCTAATCGACACGGGCAGCACTAATAACTTACTAAACAGTAAGGTTGCTGTCCATATGAACTTACCTATTGAAAATTGCAGCAGGTTTGTCGTTAAGATCGCCAACGGACGGATTTTGAAGTGTGATCGATAAGTGCCCGCAGGTGAAACTGTTGTTGCAGGACCAAGAGATAATTGTATATTTCTTTCTCCTCCCTCTTGATGATCATGAGGCCATACTTAGAATTAAATGGTTGATGACATTAGGTGATATTTCTTGGAATTTTATGCAACTATTTATAAAATTTTACAGTAAGGAGAAACAGGTGATACTGCATGGGAAACGTGAGGGCGACGTAACGATGATTTGCACACAACAAATGGAGAAGGTTTTGCATAAAGCATGCAGGGGCTTTTTGGTACAACTTGAGCAGCAAATTAAAGGAGAGCCAATAGAATTTGAAGTTCCAAACCTATTTCCTTTGCTTGCTAAATTTTCAGATATATTTGACGAGCCGCACAACCTACCTCTTACTCGTCGGCATGATCATTGTATAATGATTTTTCCAGTCAAATCTCCAGTAAATACTCAGCCATATCAGTATCCATAACTCCAAAATGATGAAATAGAAAGGATTTTAAAATAGATGCTTGAAACAGGAGTTATTCGGCCAAGTTGCAACATCTACTTTTCACCAGTGCTACTTGTACACAAGAAGGACGGAACATGGCGAATATGCGTTGATTACCGAGCTCTCAATGGCATTACTATCAAGAACAAATACCTTATTCTAATAGTAGATGAATTGCTATATGAAAGGGAGCACAAATCTTCACAAAGTTGGACCTTCGATCCGGGTATTATCAAATACGAGTGTATGAAGAAGTCATACCGAAAATCGCCTTTTGAACACACAACGGCCACTACGAATTTTTACTTTCTTCAACAAAAGGTGAAATATCTTAGGCATATCATATCAGAGGAAGGTGTGACAGTGGACCTCTTCAAAATTAAAGCAATGCAAAACTAGCCTACCCCGAGGAACATAAAATTGCTACATGGCTTTTTGGGTTTAATAGGCTACTACCGTAAGTTTGTGAAAAACTATGGAAAGATTAATGCACCACTTACTTCCTTACTAGAAAAAGATATCTTCCAATGGTCGGACAGAGCCTCCATTGCCTTCGACAAACTTAAGGCAGCCATAATGACGACGCCGGTGCTAGCGCTACCATATTTCAACCGACCTTTCATCATTAAGGCCGATGCATCTGGAGACAGAATGGGAGACGTTCTCATGAAAGATGGTCGACCACTCACATACATTAGCAAGATATTGTCTCCCCCCTATCAAAACATGTTAACGTATGATAAAGAGATGCTCGCCATTATGCACGCAGCAATGAGATGGAGATCGTACTTGATCAGGCGATACTTTCAAATCAAGACCGACCATAAAAGCCTAAAATATCTCTTGGAGCAGAAGATATCTTCCCCCGAGCAACAAAAATGGGAACAAAACTTCTTGGATTTGATTATGAAATAACTTACAAAAGGTGGAAAGAGAATGTTGTTGTAGATGCACTTTCGTAGCTACTTGAGCAAGCTGAATTTTCGGTCATTTTACTTCCAACCAGTGACTTCCTTAAGGATATTAAGATAGAATGGCAGGAAGATTCGGAGATTAGTAAGATCAAAAAAAAAAAAATTAAAGGAAGCACCAAGCTCCGTGGCTCATTACAATCGGGACTCAAAAGAATTATGCTATAAGGGACGCATTGTGCTTGTGACAAATTCTACTTGCATCTTCAAGAGCAGATTTTGGACAAGGTTATTCCATATGTAGGGTACTAAATTAAAATGGAGTACGATATATCACTCACAAACCAAGAGCCAAACGGAAGTTTTCAATAGGTGCTTAGAGACAACCCAAAGCCACCCACCAAATATGACTACCCAAAGAGAACTCCAGACCCAACCAAGTGCCATTATTGATCGACGGATCGTGACTCGACGACGACGACCCACTAATGAAGTGCTAATACAGTGGGTGAACCTACCAATAGAAGATGCCACTTGGGAGAACTATGATGACTTGAAGATCAAATTCTCAGAATTCACGAATCATCAGCCTCGAGGACAAGGCTGATTTGAAGAGAGCAGGTCTATTAGGACTCTAGCTTAGAGAGTCCTAATTGAGAGGGACATTCATGTAAAACTATTAGGACTCTAGCTAGGAGAGTCCTAATTGAGAGGGACATTCTGTTAGGACTCTAGCTAGGAGAGTCCTAATTGAGAGGGGCATTCATGTAGGAGGTGTTTTCTTAGAGAAGAATTAGGAGTTGTAAGGGAATAGGAGTCTTGACTAGGAGTCCTATTAGGAGTTGGTTAGAAGTAAGAGTCTAAAGTAGGAGTCCTATTAGGAGTTAGGGTTTAGAAGCCCTATAAATAGCTACGTATTCCTTCTCTTTTCATAAGCAATAGATGAATCTTTACTACAGCCTTTGAGCAGCAACTTGGAGGGAGGAACCCCTATAGAGTTCTAAGGAGGCCGATCCCCTAAAGAGATCAACCCCAAGTTTAGAATCTGCAAGGGTTCTAACAAAATACCCTATTCCAATAGTAGATGAATTGCTAGATGAAAGGGAGCACAAATCTTCACAAAGTTGGACTTTCGATCCGGGTATTATCAAATACGAGTGTATGAAGAAGTCATACCGAAAATCGCCTTTCGAACACACAACGACCACTACGAATTTTTACTTTCTTCAACAAATGGTGAAATATCTTGGGCATATCATATCAGAGGAAGATGTGACGGTGGATCCCTTCAAAATTGGAGCATTGCAAAACTGGCCTACCTTGAGGAACATAAAATTACTATATGGATTTTTGGGTTTAATAGGCTACTACCGCAAGTTCACCAAAAACTATGGAAAGATCAGTGCACCACTTATTTCCTTACTGAAAATAGATATCTTCCAACGGTCGGACAAAGCCTCCGCTGCCTTCGACAAACTTAAGGCAGCCATGACGACGACGCTGGTGCTAACACTACCAGATTTCAACCGACCCTTCAATATTGAGGCTGACGCATCTGGAGTTGGAATTGGAGACATTCTCATGCAAGATGGTCGACCACTCACATACACTAGCAAGGCATTATCTCCCTCCCATCAAAATAAGTCAACATATGATAAGGAGATGCTCGCCATTGTGCGCGCAGCAATGAGGTGGAGACCCTACTTGATTGGCCGACGATTTCAAATTAAAACTGACCATAAAAGCCTCAAGTACATTTTGGAGCGAAAGATATCATCCCCAGAGCAGCAAAAATGGGTAACAAAACTTCTTGGATTTGATTATTAAATAACTTACAAAAAGGGGAAAGAGAATATTTTTCCAGATGCGCTTTCGCAGCTACCCGAGCAAGTTGAAGTTTCGACCGTTTCACTTCCGACCAGCGACTTTCTTAAGGATATTAAGATGGAATGGTAGGAAGATTCAAAGACTAGTAAGATTATAAAGAAATTGGTGGAAGCACCAAGCCCTATGGCTAGTTACAATTGGTACTCAAAAGAATTACACTATAAGGGACGCATTGTGCTTATGATAAATTCTACTTGCATCTTCACTGTTAGGACTCTAGCTTGGAGAGTCCTAATTGAGAGGGACATTCATGTAAAACTGTTAGGACTCTAGCTACTAGAGTCATAATTGAGATGGACATTCTGTTAGGACTCTAGCTAGGAGAGTCCTAATAGAGAGGGGCATTCATGTAGGAGTTTTTTCCTAGAGAAGAATTAGGAGTTGCAAGGGAATAGGAGTCTTGAGTAGGAGTCCTATTAGGAGTTGGTTAGAAGTAAGAGACTTAAGTAGGAGTCCCATTAGGAGTTAGGGTTTAGAAGCCCTATTAATAGCCATATATTCCTTCTATTTTCGTAGGCAATAGATGAATCTTTTCTGCAGCCTTTGAGCAGCAACTTGGAGGGAGGAACCCCTATAGAGTTCCAAGGAGGCCGATCCCCTAAAGAGATCAACCCCAAGTTTAGAATCTGCAAGGGTTCTAACACTTGGTATTAGAGCAACGTTCTTGGCATCTCGCTGCCCTTCCACGACCATCCATCAGCCCTTCACAACGGCCCAAAGCAATTCCCACAATTGCTTAAAAGATCGTCGCCGAATTCCGCCATCATCACCACCACCGCGGATCATCCTTTGATCTCCCCGTGAATTGCAACAGGTTCTGGTTTCCTACCTTATTGCCACTGCAATTTAGTTATCCTTATTCGAAAATCCAAAAAAAAAAACTGTTCCTATATTGCTGCATAAACCTTTCATCACAAAGTTTTCATCTCTACGACGAAAGATACATTACAGAATTCCAACCGCATAGTACCATCTGTTTGATCTTGCTACTATGCTTTTTCTATCCAAATTTCTATGAAATTTTTATGACATCTTTGACACTTCCTAACAGCATATTTCCCTTTGGTTTTTTCAAAAAATTCTCAATATAAACAATTGATCTTTTACGTCCAATCTGCTATACTTGAAAATCTGCACTGTAAAATTTCAGCCGCATAGTACTATTTTTTTATCTTGATACTACATTGTTTCTATCCAAATCTCTACAAAATTTTTATGATAGCTTTGAAACTTCCTAACAGTGGATTTTCCTTTGGTTTCATCAAAAAATTCTCAATATAAACCACTGATCTTTTACGTCCAATCTGATATACCTAAAAATCTGTGCTGCAGAAAATTTCAGCCGCATATTGTTGCCTTAGCCCATCTATTTACAATCATTTTTGAATGAAATTTCTTATACACTTCATAGATCATCTTGGATTCCATCTATGATTTATCTATTAAGAAATTCATCTCTAAAACCGATTTTATGTTGCTACAAATTTTCGTCGTAACCCGCTAAAATTTTTCGACGAGAATTCTGTAATCGCAACTTGCACCAATTTCCTTGCTGTTATACTGCCGAAATTTTCTTGATTAAAGTAGATATCCTTGCTATCATATAAATTGTGATTTTGCTATCAATTCTCTCCTTAATTCTCTCAAGTTTTTGGTGAAAATTATGTCAAGAAACCGTTGTTTCTTCGACGACAATCCAAAAAAAAAAACTGTTCCTATATTGCTGCATAAACCTTTCGTCACAAAGTTTTCATCTCTACGACGAAAGATACATTACAGAATTCCAACCGCATAGTACCATCTGTTTGATCTTGCTACTATGCTTTTTCTATCCAAATTTCTATGAAATTTTTATGACATCTTTGACACTTCCTAACAGCAGATTTCCCTTTGGTTTTTTCAAAAAATTCTCAATATAAACCATTGATTTTTTACGTCAAATCTGCTATACTTGAAAATCTGCACTATAAAATTTCAGCCGCATAAGACTGTTTTTTGATCTTGATACTACATTGTTTCTATCCAAATCTCTACAAAATTTTTATGATACCTTTGACACTTCTTAACAGTGGATTTTCCTTTGGTTTCATCAAAAAATTCTCAATATAAACGACTGATCTTTTACATCCAATCTGCTATACCTAAAAATCTGTGCTGCAGAAAATTTCAGCCGCATATTGTTGCCTTAACCCATCTATTTGCAATCTTTTTTGAATGAAATTTCTTATACACTTCATAGATCATCTTGGCTTCCATCTATGATTTATCTATTAAAAAATTCATCTCTAAAAACGATTTTATGTTGCTGCAAATTTTCGTCGTAACCCGCTAAAATTTTTCAACGAGAATTCTGCAATCGCAACTTGCACCAATTTCCTTGCTGTTATACTGCCAAAATTTTCTTGATTAAAGTAGATATCCTTGCTGTCATATAAACTATAATTTTGTTATCAATTCCCTCCTTAATTCTCTCAAGTTTTTAGTGGAAATTATGTCGAGAAACCGTTGTTTCTTCGACGACAATCCAAAAAAAAAAACTGTTCCTATATTGCTGCATAAACCTTTCGTCACAAAGTTTTCATCTCTACGACGAAAGATACATTACAGAATTCCAACCGCATAGTACCATCTGTTTGATCTTGCTACTATGCTTTTTCTATCCAAATTTCTATGAAATTTTTATGACATCTTTGACACTTCCTAACAGCAGATTTCCCTTTGGTTTTTTCAAAAAATTCTCAATATAAACCATTGATCTTTTACGTCAAATCTGCTATACTTGAAAATCTGCACTATAAAATTTCAGCCGCATAAGACTGTTTTTTGATCTTGATACTACGTTGTTTCTATCCAAATCTCTACAAAATTTTTATGATACCTTTGACACTTCTTAACAGTGGATTTTCCTTTGGTTTCATCAAAAAATTCTCAATATAAACCACTGATCTTTTACATCCAATCTGCTATACCTAAAAATCTGTGCTGCAGAAAATTTCAGCCGCATATTGTTGCCTTAACCCATCTATTTGCAATCTTTTTTGAATGAAATTTCTTATACACTTCATAGATCATCTTGGCTTCCATCTATGATTTATCTATTAAAAAATTCATCTCTAAAAATGATTTTATGTTGCTGCAAATTTTCGTCGTAACCCGCTAAAATTTTTCAACGAGAATTCTGCAATCGCAACTTGCACCAATTTCCTTGCTGTTATACTGCCAAAATTTTCTTGATTAAAGTAGATATCCTTGCTGTCATATAAACTATAATTTTGTTATCAATTCCCTCCTTAATTCTCTCAAGTTTTTAGTGGAAATTATGTCGAGAAACCGTTGTTTCTTCGACGACAATCCAAAAAAAAAAACTGTTCCTATATTGCTGCATAAACCTTTCGTCACAAAGTTTTCATCTCTACGACGAAAGATACATTACAGAATTCCAGCCGCATAGTACCATCTGTTTGATCTTGCTACTATGCTTTTTCTATCCAAATTTCTATGAAATTTTTATGACATCTTTGACACTTCCTAACAGCAGATTTCCCTTTGGTTTTTTCAAAAAATTCTCAATATAAACCATTGATCTTTTACGTCAAATCTGCTATACTTGAAAATCTGCACTGTAAAATTTCAGCCGCATAGTACTGTTTTTTGATCTTGATACTACATTGTTTCTACCCAAATCTCTACAAAATTTTTATGATAGCTTTGACACTTCCTAACAGTGGATTTTCCTTTGGTTTTATCAAAAAATTCTCAATATAAACCACTGATCTTTTACATCCAATCTGCTATACCTAAAAATCTGTGCTGCAGAAAATTTCAGCCGCATATTGTTGCCTTAACCCATCTATTTGCAATCTTTTTTGAATAAAATTTCTTATACACTTCATAGATCATCTTGGCTTCCATCTATGATTTATCTATTAAGAAATTCATCTCTAAAAATGATTTTATGTTTCTGCAAATTTTCGTCATAACCCGCTGAAATTTTTCGACGAGAATTCTGCAATTGCAACTTGCACCAATTTCCTTGCTGTTATATAGCCGAAATTTTCTTGATTAAAGTAGATATCCTTGCTGTCATATAAACTGCTATTTTTCTATCAATTCCCTCCTTAATTCTCTCAAGTTTTTGGTGGAAATTATAACAAGAAATCGTTGTTTCTTCGACGACAATTCTACTCTTACAAGATAGCACATACTTTCTACAACTTCCACTGATTTCTATCAAACCTTTGCTACCATCTACCATAGATCCAAAACATTCATCCATAGCCCTAAAACTCCACTAAATCACACCCTCAAACTGCACCCAAAACAGCCACAAAACAAGCCTAAATCGTAGCCTACATCCATCGATCCACCAATCCTTTCGACCATCACATCTCTCAACTATAAATGCCTTTAACCTTGTTGAATCTCGGATTTTGATGATGAAGTCAATTGTCATTTGTTGTCTAATGTATGTGTTGAGATAAGTGTGCAGGATTAACTACGATGAAAGTAAGACATGCAGCAGGAGTTGCGCCGGAGTCATGACAATGATCACATTGGGAGTTCGAGAGCTCGACGGAAGTTCGGACAGTCGTCGGAGGTTCTGCGGGAACAAATCCGAGAAGTCCAGAAGCTTGCCAAAGGAACTCGTCGGAACATGCCAAGTGGATCATCGCAGTCCAGGAGTTTGCCGGAAGTCCGCAGGAGCATCACCGAGGGTTCATCGGATGATCGACGGAAATTCGCCGGAAACTCGCCGGAAGAAGCGAGTGATGCACCGAAGCAAGCTGCAGAATATGTCTTAGGAAATAATCATAGTTAGCACTTTGATTAAGTTAGAAATGGGAGGTGATCCCATTAGCTTAATCCTGGGGCAATTGGGCCCCTGAAGAACTCAAATTGGGTCGAATGGTTCAGCCCATTCGGACCCAGGTTGCTGTGGGAGGTGCAACCGCCCAGGTAGGGAGGTAGCACCCCCCAGGCTATGTCTCCCAGTGAGACTGGGCGGTGCAACCACCCCAGCCAAGAGGTGCAACCGCCCAAGGCTCAGTCTCCGAGCGAGACTGGGCGGTGCAACCTCTTCTGTCAAGAGGTAGCACCGCTAGAGCTCAAGTTTCGAGCTCTGCCAGGCGGTGCGACCTCTCTAGTTAGGCGGTGCAACCGCCTGAGCTCGGTCTTCGAGCTCTAGCAGAGAGGTGCAACCGCCCCTGACAGAGGTGGCACCGCCCAGAGGCTCAGTCTTCGAGCTCTGCCAAGTGGTGCAACCGCCCCAGTCAGGAGGTGCAACCGCCTGATCCCGGAATTCCTGGATTTGATCGTTTTGAGCTCCATATTTGAACTGGGTTGGGGCCTATAAATACCCCACCCATTCAGCACTGAAGAGATACAGACCTACACCGAATTCTTGATCTTTTCTATGATTCTAAGAGCTCAAATTTGTGTAAAAGTTCAAAAGTTCTCCTCTTTCTGTTCTTCAAGTCTTGAGTTGTAAAGAGAGGAGAGAAAGGTTCTGTAAGGGTTGTCTCCTGAGCCTGTCAAAAGGAGTGAAACTGTAAAAGGGCAGTTGGCCTTCGCCTATTGAAGGAAGGCCTCTAGTTGACGTCTGTGACCTCGTCGGTGGAGGAAGCCAAAAGTGGAGTAGGTCAAGACTGACCGAACCACTCTAAATCTCTGGTTTGCTTTTACTTTGAGCACTTTATCATTACTGCAAACCTCCTACATAGCTACTGCCCTCTGTGCTTTTACGAACGAGTCTCTAAGTTCTGTTCTTTTCGAATCTACATTCAGACGTAATTCAGTGTTTTCGTACGATCTCTACATTGCAGTTTACGTTTACGTCTTGATTCTGATTATAACTTCAAACTGATTTCTGCGCTTTTACGAACGAGTTTCTCTGCAGTTTATGTTTACGTCTTGATTCTGTTTATAACTGCAAACTGATTTCTGCGCTTTTACAAACGAGTTTCTCTGCAGTTTACGTTTACATTCCATTTATAACTACAAACTGACTTCTACGCTTTTACGAACGAGTGTCTAAGTTCAAATCTTTCCGAATCTACGTTTTGACGTAAAACTGTGTTTAGACGCAAACTGCGCTTATACGCAATCTGCGCTTAAGACGCAAACTGCGCTTAAACGCAAACTGCGCTTAGACGCAATCTGAGCTTCGACGCAATCTGCGCTTAGACGCAAACTGCGCTTAGACGCAATCTGAGCCTAAGACGCAAACTGCACTTAGATGCAAACTGTGCTTAGTCGCAATCTGCATTGAGACACAAACTGCATTAAGACACAAACTGCATTTAGACGCAAACTGCGTAAACTGTGCTTAGACGCAAACTGTGTTTAGACGTAAACTGTACTTAATCATAAGTAATCTTAGAATCGGCTTTTGCATCGAAATAGTTTTTATCGAACGAATGCAGCTTTCGTTTTTAATCGCTGAAAGATTTCCGTTGCACTAATTCACCCCCCCCCCCCCCCCCTTAGTGCTCTCGATCCTAACAATTGATATCAGAGCTCGGTTAACTCTCAAATGGATTAAAACCCAAGAGAGATGGCTTACGCCAGAAACCAAGAGGGCCATTCCATTACACGTCCACCCATGTTTAATGGGACGGACTACACCTATTGGAAGACCCGAATGAGGATCTTTCTTATTTCTATGGACGTTGAACTCTCTAATCTTGTCGAGAATGGTTTTTCAAAGTCTTCTCTTCCAATGATCGATTGGAACGATTCGGAGAAGAAGGCTTTCGCTCTTAATGCAAAGGCTATGAATGCCTTATTTTGCGCACTTGATAAAAATGAGTTTAATCGTGTTTCGATTTGTGAAACTGCATTTGATATTTGGCACACACTCGAAGTGGCTGCATTTGATATTTGGAACTATCTAAGAAAGACATGATGCTCCCATATGGTGGTATAATAACTAGAATAATGAAAGCCTATGATATTCTAATACCACCGGAAGAAGAAGTAATAAAAGTAGATAGATTCAGCATAATTAATAAAAATCTACTTCACCGATTAAGATGTTTTTATAGAAACGGTAACTGGGTTAGAATGCCAAGAAGAACTGACCCCCCTCAACCTGAACCAGAATCGGAAACACCAGTCTTTAGGGGTACCCAATCTCCTCCGATCTGTCCCTTTGAGGAAACACATCCGTTTGAGTAAACTCACACATCATCTATCGAAGATATTGGGATTCGGATGGACCGATTCGAACAAAGACAAGAACGGCTTGAACTTCGACAAGATTAAATCCTAACTGAGCTGCAACAAATTCATCGACAATTTGACTCTTTATTTAGGCACTTCAACCTTCCACCTCATGAATAAGCTTGTATGAACACAATCATCCGTTGTTGTTATAAACTCCTCATGGACTTTGTCTTTGATATGACATGTTGTACACTCCTTATGTTACTCATCATGAAGGACTTTGTCTTTGATATGGTTACCTGATATGTTGTAAACTCCATATGTTACCCTTTACCTTGATCTGTAAGCATATGCAAATTTACAAACATCTCTTGTTGTTTATCTCGGATTTTACATTGAAACTAAATGTTTTGAAAACCTTATGCCTTGAAAAATATAAAGTGACATACCAATATAGTTGATAAGTCAACAATATGACATTGATATGAAACATCAACTAGCTGATATCTTTACAAAACCTCTAAGTGAAGAACAATTTGATTTCATAAGAAGATAATTAGGAATGTTGAAGTGTCCGAATACTTAAACTAGTTAAAATTATTTTTCGGACGTTATTGATTACTATTACATGCCTTGGTATCACTTGATCAAATAACATGTTGGAAATTATGTGACAAATGTTTTTGAAAATCAGTAGCTTACTCATATCCGAATGCATGTAAGAAGTTCATCTTATTTTCGGTTTGAATGCTAAAAATAGGATTTTCCTGTACACTCTTATGAAAACTTTTTGAAAAATGAGTTTCCTCCTTCAAGCAACGAACTATAACATAACAAGGAGAAGAGATATTCAAAGTATTATATGTGTCATGCCTTCCTTTATGTGCTTGATAACCTGCTGGAATCACATCTACCATGCTTTTTGATAATGCTACCATGCTTTTTGTTGATGACAAAGGGGGAGAAAAATATGAATTGATATGGTTACTATTACTAATGTTATGATTAGGCCATACTTGCTATCACTGATAATGATATGGTTGCTATTACTGATGTTGATATGGTAGCTATCACTGATACTATGATTAGACCATACTTGCATCACCAAGAAATATATGATTGCCATATGCCCTGTATCAAGATATCAAACAAAAATTTGCATCATACGAACTGATATCTTACCATGTGATGCAATGCTACACTTGCTAAAATATTCGAAATGTGTACATCATATGATATCAAAATCTTGCTTCACAGCTTTACATGTCGATATCTTACAATATGATGAATTGCTACAATAACCATCATTCAAATTTGTTAAATTTGAAAATGTATGTCAAGCCTTGACATCATCTTCAAAGAGATACATTATGATAGGAATCATAATGGGAATATGTCTCTTGAATTTATAAAATTTTTAAATTCGAGAAGTATGGCATATAGACAGGGGGAGTTAAGGTTAACTCCATTATCAATTGATTGTCATCATAAAAAAGGGGGAGATTGTTGAATCTCGGATTTTGATGATGAAGTCAATTGTCATTTGTTGTCTAATATATGTGTTGAGATAAGTGTGCAGGATTAACTACGATAAAAGTAAGACATGCAGCAGGAGTTGCGCCGGAGTCATGACAATGATCACGTTGGGAGTTCGAGAGCTCGACGGAAGTTCGGACAGTCGTCGGAGGTTCTACGGGAACAAATCCGAGAAGTCCAGAAGCTTGCCAACGGAGCTCGTCGGAACTTGCCAAGTGGATCGTCGCAGTCTAGGAGTTTGCCAGAAGTCCGCAGGAGCATCACCGAGGGTTCATCGGATGATCGACGGAAGTTCGCCAGAAACTCGCCGGAAGAAGCGAGTGATGCACCGAAGCAAGCTGCAGAATATGTCTTAGGAAATAATCGTAGTTAGCACTTTGATTATGTTAGAAATGGGAGGTGATCCCATTAGCTTAATCCTGGGGCAATTGGGCCCCTGAAGAACTCAAATTGGGTCGAATGGTTCAGCCCATTCGGACCCAAGTTGCTGTGGGAGGTGCAACCGCCCAGGCAGGGAGGTAGCACCGTCAAGGCTATGTCTCCCAGCGAGACTGGGCGGTGCAACCGCCCCAGCCAAGAGGTGCAACCGCCCAGGGCTCAATCTCCGAGCGAGACTGGGCGGTGCAACCTCTTCTGTCAAGAGGTAGCACCGCTAGAGCTCAAGTTTCGAGCTCTGCCAGGCGGTGCAACCTCTCCAGTCAGGCGGTGCAACCGCCTGAGCTCGGTCTTCGAGCTCTGGCAGAGAGGTGCAACTGCCCCTGATAGAGGTGTCACTGCCTAGAGGCTCAGTCTTCGAGCTCTGCCAGGCGGTGCAACCGCCTGATCCCAGAATTCCGGGATTTGATCGTTTTGAGCTCCAAATTTGAACTGGGTTGGGGCCTATAAATACCCCACCCATTCAGCACTGAAGAAATACAGACCTACACCGAATTCTTGATCTTTTCTGTGATTCTAAGAGCTCAAATTTGTGTAAAAGTCCAAAAGTTCTCCTCTTTCTATTCTTCAAGTCTTGAGTTGTAAAGAGAGGAGAGAAAGGTTCTATAAGGGTTGTCTCCTGAGTCCGTCAAAAGTAGTGAAACTGTAAAAGGGCAGTTGGCCTTTGCCAATTGAAGGAAGGCCTCTAGTTGACGTCGGTGACCTCGTCGGTGGAGGAAGCCAAAAGTAGAGTAGGTCAAGACTGACCGAACCACTCTAAATCTCTGGTTTGCTTTTACTTTGAGCACTTTATCATTACTGCAAACCTCCTACATAGCTACTGCCCTCTGCGCTTTTACGAACGAGTCTCTAAGTTATGTTCTTTCCGAATCTGCATTCAGACGTAAATCGGTGTTTTCGTACGATCTCTACATTACAGTTTACATTTACGTCTTGATTCTATTTATAACTGCAAACTGATTTCTGCGCTTTTACGAACGAGTTTCTCTGCAGTTTACATTTTCGTCTTGATTCTGTTTATAACTGCAAATTGATTTCTGTGCTTTTACAAACGAGTTTCTCTGCAGTTTACGTTTACATTCCATTTATAACTGCAAACTGACTTTTGCGCTTTTACGAACAAGTGTCTAAGTTCAAATCTTTCCGAATCTACATTTTGACGTAAAACTGTATTTAGACGCAAACTGCGCTTAGACGCAATCTGCGCTTAAGACGCAAACTGCGCTTAAACACAAACTACGCTTAGATGCAATCTGAGCTTCGACGCAATCTGCGCTTAGACACAAACTGCGCAAACTGCGCTTAGACGCAATCTGAGCCTAAGACGCAAACTTCACTTAGATGCAAACTGTGCTTAGTCGCAATCTGCATTTATGCATTTAGACGCAAACTGCATTAAGACACAAACTGCATTTAGACGCAAACTGCGTAAACTGCGCTTAGACGCAAACTGTGTTTAGATGTAAACTGTACTTAATCATAAGTAATCGTAGAATCGGCTTTTGCATCAAAATAGTTTTTATCGAACGAACGTAGCTTTCGTTTTTAATCGCTGAAAGATTTTCGCTGCACTAATTCACCCCCCCCCTCTTAGTGCTCTCGATCCTAACAAACCTAACAACAAAAGAGATATCTTAATATCATAGATTTAGAGGCATATACTATGGCATCTAAGGAGGCAATCAATGCTAAATTCGAAGCCTTGGAGGCGCGAATGGAGGATAAGATTCGGACGCTCTTTACCGAACTCAGATTGGGCCGACCACTAAACCCAAAAAAATCATATCACGGAGAGAGCTTTGCCCAATCGCACCAAGCTCGAAGAGATGAGTTCCAAGGGAGGGGAGGCTCTATGACTGAACCCAACTATCCATGCATGAGAGTGGACTTCCCTATATGGGATGAAGGAGACCCGATTGGTTGGATCTCGCGCGTGGAGCGATATTTTCAGTACCATAAAACCGCGGATGCATCTATGGTGAAAATTGCAGCTATACATCTTGAAGGGGATGCTATACAGTGGTTTGACTGGTTTGAACATACTTATGGAGTCCTTTCATGGCAACAATTCAAAGAAGGACTGCTGATCCACTTCAGACCATCCAATTACGAGAATATTGTTGGACAACTAGCAAAGATCCAACAAACTTCCACAATTCAGGAGTACCAAACCAGGTTTGAAAGGTTATCTAATCAAACTCATGATTGGTCTCAAAAATAGTTATTGAGGACCTTCATTGAGGGCTTGAAGCCGGAGATCCGAAGAGAAGTTAAAGCGCGACAACCGTATACACTTATGGCAGCCATCTCTTTCGCACGACATCAAGAGGAGCAATTGAACCATGAAGCTCGGAGGACTAGGGTCGCTCCTCAACCAGTAATATTGAAGCCCTCAGCCCCCCCTACTATTGACCAAGTCCCTACACCAAAGAGGTTAACAAGAGAAGAGCTTCGGGAGCGATATGCCTTCAGGTTATGTTGGCATTGTGACGAGCCGTGGAGCCGTTAGCATCGTTGCAGTAAAGGGAGACTTCTTATGATTGAACCAATAGAAGAAGAGGTCATTGAACATCCAGAAGAGAGCCTTGAACATGAAGAAGAAGATGCAGAAGAAGTGCCACAACCGACTGAAGTTACGGTACATACACTAGCCGGCTACTCAAACAACAACCGATCACTGTTCTCATCGACACGGGCAATTCTAATAACTTTATAAACAGTAAGGTTACTATCCAGATGGCCTTACCTATTGAGAATTGCAGCAGGTTTGACGTTAAGGTCGTCGACGGACGGATTTTGAATTGTGATCGTAGGCGCCCGTAGGAGAAACTATTGCTGCAAGACCAAGAGATAATTGCAGATTTCTTCGTTCTCCCTCCTGATGATCATAAGGCCATGTTCAAAATTAAATGGTTGACGACATTAGGTGATATTTCTTGGAATTTTATGTAACTAATTATGAAATTTTACAGTAAGGAGAAACAGGTGATACTGAACGGGAAACGTGGGGGTGACATAACGACGATTTGCACACAACAAATGGAGAAGGTTTTACATAAAGAATGTAGGAGATTTTTTATACAACTTTAGAAGCAAACTAAGGGAGAGCCAATACAATTTTAAGATCCAAACCTACTTCCTTTGCTTGCTGAATTTTCAGATATATTTGACGAACCGTATAACCTACCTCTTACCCGTCGGCATGATCATTATATAATGATTCTTTTAGGAGTTATTCGGCCAAGTTGCAACCTCTATTATTCACCGGTGCTACTTGTACGCAAGAAGGACAGAACATGGCAAATATGCGTTGATTACCGAGCTCTCAATGGCATAACCATCAAGGACAAATACCTTATTCCAATAGCAGTTGAATTAGTAGATGAAAGGGAGCACAAATCTTTACAAAGCTGGACCTTTGATCCGGGTATCATCAAATATGAATGTTCGAAGAAGACATACCGGAAACCACTTTTTGAACACACAACAACCATTACGAATTTTTGCTTTCTTCAACAGAAGGTGGAATATCTTGGATATATCATATTAGAGGAAGGTGTGACAGTGGACCCCTTCAAAATTGAAGCAATGCAAAATTGGCCTACCCCGAGGTACGTAAAATTGCTACATGGCTTTCTGGGTTTAACAGGCTACTACTGCAAGTTCGTGAAAAACTATAGCGAGATCAGTGCACCACTTACTTCCTTACTGAAAAAAGATGTCTTCCAATGGTCGGACAGAGCCTCCGCTGCCATCGACAAACTTAAGGCAGCCAAGACGACGACACCGGTGCTAACACTACCAGATTTTAACTGACCCTTCATTATTGAGGCCGACGCATCTGGAGTCAGAATTGGAGCCATTCTCATGCAAGATGGTCGACCGCTCGCATACACTAGCAAGGCATTATCTCCCTCCCATCAAAATAAGTCAACATATGATAAGGAGATGCTCGCCATTGTGCGCGCAGCAACGAGGTGGAGACCCTACTTGATTGGTCGATGATTTCAAAATAAAACCGACCATTAAAGCCTCAAGTACTTTTTGGAGCGAAAGATACCATCCCCTGAGCAGCAAAAATGGGTAACAAAACTTCTTGGATTTGATTATGAAATAACTTACAAAAGGTGGAAAGAGAATGTTGTTGCAGATGCGCTTTCGCAACTACCTGAGCAAGCTGAATTTTCGATCGTTTTACTTCCAACCAGCGACTTCCTTGGGGATATTAAGATGGAATGGCAGAAAGATTCGGAGACCAATAAGAAACAAAAAAAATTAGAGGAAGCACCAAGCTCCGTGGCTCATTACAATTGGTACTCAAAAGAATTATGCTATAAGGGATGCATTGTGCTTGTGACAAAATCTACTAGCATCTTCAAGAGCAGATTTTGGACAAAGTTATTCCATATGCAGGGTACTAAATTGAAAAGGAGTATAACATATCACCCATAAACCAACAGCCAAACGGAAGTTTCAAATAGGTGCTTGGAGACAGCCCAAAGTCACCCACCAAATATGACTACCCAAAGAGAACTCCAGACCTAGCCAAGTGCCATTATTGATTGACGGATCGTGACTCGACGACGACGACCCACTAATGAAGTGCTAATACAGTGGGCGAACCTACCAATAGAAGATGCCACTTGGGAGAACTATGATGACTTGAAGATCAAATTCCCAGAATTCATGAATCATCAGCCTCGAGGACAAGGCTGATTTGAAGAGGGCAGGTCTGTTAGGACTCTAGCTTGGAGAGTCCTAATTGAGAGGGACATTCATGTAAAACTGTTAGGACTCTAGCTAAGAGAGTCCTAAATGAGAGGGACATTCTGTTAGGACTCTAGCTAGGAGAGTCCTAATAGAGAGGGGTATTCATGTAGGAGGTTTTTTCTTAGAGAAGAATTAGGAGTTGTAAGGGAATAGGAGTCTTGAGTAGGAGTCCTATTAGGAGTTGGTTAGAAGTAAGAGACTTAAGTAGGAGTCCTATTAAGAGTTAGGGTTTAGAAGCCCTATAAATAGCCATGTATTCCTTCTATTTTCATAGGCAATAGATGAATCTTTTCTGCAGCCTTTGAGCAGCAACTTGGAGGGAGGAACCCCTATAGAGTTCCAAGGAGGCCGATCCCCCAAAGATATCAACCCCAAGTTTAGAATCTGCAAGGGTTCTAACATTCACGAGTAGATTTTGGACAAAGTTATTCCATATGAAGGGTACTAAATTGAAAAGGAGTATGGCATATCACCCACAAATCGACAGCCCGACGAAAGTTGTAAATAGTGCTTGGAGACAGCCCAAAGCCACCCACCAAATATAACTACCCAAAGAGAACTTCTGACTCAGCCAAGTGCCATTATTGATCGACTTATTGTGACTCGACGACGACGATCCACTACTTAATTGCTAATACAGTGGCCAAACCTACTAACAGAAGATACCACTTAGGAGAACTATGATGACTTGAAGATCAAATTCCTAAAATTCATGAATCGTTAGCCTCGAGGACAAGGATGATTTGAAGAGGGACATTCATATAAAACCTACCTAAGCCGACCCCTATTAAAGAGATGAAGTGGCCGGCAAGGGTTAGGAGATTATTTCTTAGAGAAGAATAAGGAGTTGTGAAGGAATAGGAGTCTTGAGTAGGAGTCCTATTAGGAGTTGGTTAGAAGTAGGAGTATTAAGTAAGAGTCATATTACGAGTTAGGGTTTAGAAGCCCTATAAATAGCCATGTATTCCTTCTATTTTCATAGGCAATAGATGAATCTTTTCTGCAGCCTTTGAGCAGCAACTTGGAGGGAGGAACCCCTATAGAGTTCCAAGGAGGCCGATCCCCCAAATAGATCAACCCCAAGTTTAGAATCTGCAAGGGTTCTAACATTCACGAGTAGATTTTGGACAAAGTTATTCCATATGCAGGGTACTAAATTGAAAAATAGTATGGCATATCACCCACAAATCGACAGCCCGACGAAAGTTGTAAATAGTGCTTGGAGACAACCCAAAGCCACCCACCAAATATAACTACCCAAGGAGAACTTCTGACTCAGCCAAGTGCCATTATTGATCGATGGATCGTGACTCGACGATGACGATCCACTACTTAATTGCTAATACAGTGGGCAACCCTACTAATAGAAGATACCACTTAGGAGAACTATGATGACTTAAAGATCAAATTCCTAAAATTCATGAATCGTTAGCCTCGAGGACAAGGATGATTTGAAGAGGGCGGGTTTGTTAGGACTCTAACTAGGAGAGTCCTAATTGAGAGGGACATTCATATAAAACCTACCTAAGCCGACCCCTATGAAAGAGATGAAGTGGCCGGCAAGGGTTAGGAGATTATTTCTTAGAGAAGAATAAGGAGTTGTAAAGGAATAGGAGTCTTGAGTAGGAGTCCTATTAGGAGTTGGTTAGAAGTAGGAGTCTTAAGTAAGAGTCATATTAGGAGTTAGGGTTTAGAAGCCCTATAAATAGCCATGTATTCCTTCTATTTTCATAGGCAATAGATGAATCTTTTCTGCAGCCTTTGAGCAATAACTTGGAGGGAGGAACCCCTATAGAGTTCCAAGTAGGCCGATTCCCCAAAGAGATCAACCCCAAGTTTAGAATCTGCAAGGGTTCTAACATTCACGAGTAGATTTTGGACAAAGTTATTCCATATGCAGGGTACTAAATTGAAAAGGAGTATGGCATATCACCCACAAATCGACAGCCCGACGAAAGTTGTAAATAGTGCTTGGAGACAACCCAAAGCCACCCACCAAATATAACTACCCAAGGAGAACTTCTGACTCAACCAAGTGCCATTATTGATCGATGGATTGTGACTCGACGACGACGATCCACTACTTAATTGCTAATACAGTGGGCAAACCTACTAATAGAAGATACCACTTAGGAGAACTATGATGACTTGAAGATCAAATTCCTAAAATTCATGAATCGTTGCCTCGAGGACAAGGATGATTTGAAGAGGGCGGGTTTGTTAGGACTCTAACTAGGAGAGTCCTAATTGAGAGGGACATTCATATAAAACCTACCTAAGCCGACCCCTATTAAAGAGATGAAGTGGCCGGCAAGGGTTAGGAGATTATTTCTTAGAGAAGAATAAGGAGTTGTAAAGGAATAGGAGTCTTGAGTAGGAGTCCTATTAGGAGTTGGTTAGAAGTAGGAGTCTTAAGTAAGAGTCATATTAGGAGTTAGGGTTTAGAAGCCCTATAAATAGTCATGTATTCCACCTCTTTTCATAAGCAATAGATGAATCTTTTCTCTAGCCTTTGAGCAGCAACTTGGAGGGAGGAACCCCTATAGAGTTCCAAGGAGGCCGATCCCCTAAAGAGATCAATCCCAAGTTTAGAATCTACAAGGGTTCTAACATATGATTGCTTATACACATACTTACTAGTCATAGGTGTCTAACAAGCCAATCACGTGAGTGATGACACGTATGACTTGACACGGAATCTTTTTCCTTATTATATTTTGGCATTTATCACTTTATATTGATTATTACATATATGCATGTATATATTGTGATGTCCTTGGATCCGTACAATGGGAATTGGATCGTGATGAAATCACAGTAATGAGACAGATTCATCTTTAAACACAGATCCTAAATAATCCCGGTCATAGGTTACTCAAGAGGGACATCGTGATAACCGGACAAACTAGTATGCTGTATACCCGTCCTTATAATGTATGCAGCTGGTCTCATAGCTGCTCGTGTGGGGACACTAGGGATACAGTACAAGTGCTCATTAGAGAATGAGTTCACTGATTGATCCACTTTTGGAATGCTGGATGGTTGATGATGCAATTCCATAGTTCTAGGGGTGTATTTGTTCCATAGACTTGAGACACCAAGGATGTCCTATATGAGTGCTCTACTCTTTGATACCAGACTTATAGGTTTGGATGTCCCAGATCTAGTACAACTGGTCATTGGGAGTGGCAATTGACCTTATAAGGGCTATTGAATGTCGATAGAGGATCATCCACTCTCGGCATCATGAAAGGAATATCCCATGTGTTATTGCTCAGACAAATCTTTGGCTAGGGTCATTCGGGTTGAGAGAGAAAGAGTTCTCCGGGAGAATTCGATTAGAGCAAGACTCGAGTAGAAATCGTATGGGTCTGACAGCACCTTGCTCGATATACGGTCTCTAGGATATTAAATGGATGAGGGACTATATGTATATGGTATCTGTGGACAGACAAGTCTAATGGATTGGATTCCCTTGTATCGTCTGGGGACTACGGCGAAGTGGCCTAGTACGTCTGTAGTCGATGAGTCGAGTGAATTATTATAAAGATAATAATTCACTAAGTTAGAAGGAGTTCTGATAGGTATGACTCACGGCCAGCTCGATATTGGGCCTAGAGGGTCACACACATATGGTAGGCATTACGATGAGTAGAGGTTCAGATATGAGATATCCGTCGGAGCTCCTATCTTATTGGATATCCAATAAGCTCCTAAATTATTGGATCCCTTGGATAAGATCAAATAAGAGCCCATGAGAGATTATTGGATCGAGATCCACTAATCTAAAATGCTTGGGTAATTGGATGTAGATCCAATACCCATTAGGGGAGGATCCATTAGGTTTTGATAGGGAGCCTCTAGAAATAAGAGGGATTCAGAGCCTCATAGGCTAGAGCCTTTGCTTGCCTCTCCTATTCTCCTCCCTCTCTCCACCATAGAGCAGGCCTAGAGTTTTGACGAGCATCATCGCAGCCCTGTTGTGTGGATCACCGCTATAGAGAAGGATGCTTGACCCCCTTCACCCTCTCCTAAAGATCTGCAAGGAAACGAGGATATACGATCTCCCTAGGTAACACAATCTACTCTATACGCAGTTTTAAGTTTCACGGATTTTGCGCACCAATCTTTGCATGACGATGAACATCTCTTTGGGAATAGGGGATTTTGTTTTTCTTGTTCTTCTGCTGCGCATGTGATGTCGCCCCCAAGATTACCCAACAGTGGTATTAGAGCCAGGTTGTTCGTGCGAAAGATTGGTTTTGAACTACATGTGTTATGTTTTGGAGAAGCTTTTGACGTCAAAATCGTTGACACAAAAGCGAGAAAGGGCAACAACTATTGCTGCCCTTACTGTCATCAAAGATGGCAGCACAGCCATCTACGTACAAGCAGGCCGCTTACAGTGGTAGCCGCAAGGTAGGTCGTGTGCGGCCAGGCCCCTATGCACAGGCACTGCGGTCGCACGCAAGGTTGGCACCTACGTGTGCTAAACCCATGGGCAGAGGCGCCTGCGACCGCTTCTCCCGTGGGGTGAGGCGTCGTAGGGCAACGGTGCCTACCGCCACTGCTCCCGCGTGCGAAACCCCCATAGGGGCAGTTGCCCGGCGGGGCGGCACCGCTTGTTGGCGTTGCCCCGCGGGCCAAACCACCCATAGAGGCTAGGGCGCCCGCCTACAGGGGTAGCATCGCCAGCGGGCGTGCCGCCCGCAAGCGTGGGCAGCACCTCGTCCTCCGCCGCACAGCCTACCGCCGATAGGGTGGTGGCGGCAATGACAACAGCAGCAAAGGAAAAGGAGAAAGGGGCTTAGGGTTTTGTGCAAAAAGATAATTTTGCGCCTGTGAATTTGAGAAATTTATGTTTTTATCTTTTGTCCAAATTATGAAAATGCCCCAAGGAATTTAAAAATTCCCTACATGTCCTTGATTTTAAAAAATATTAATTAATTAAAATGTTAAGTTGATTATTATTTTTATCATTATCTAGTAGTCCTACGTGATGATGATTATTTGTATATGTGATGTATGATGTGTGGACGGATGATATCTTCTGCTCCAAGAGATATTTTAGCCTTTTATGGTCGGTCTTGATTTGAAAGTATCGTCTGATCAAGTACGATCTCCACCTCGTTGTTGCGTGCACAATGGTGAGCATCTCCTTATCATATGTTAACATGTTTTGATAGGGGGGAGACAATGTCTTGCTAAGGTATGTGAGTGGTCGACCATCTTGCATGAGAACGTCTCCCATTCTATCTCCAGATGCATCGACCTTAATGATGAAAGGTCGATTGAAATCTGGTAGAACTAGCACCGGCGTCGTCGTTATGGCTGCCTTAAGTTTGTCGAATGCAGTGGAGGCTCTGTCCGACCATTGTAAGACATCTTTTTCCAATAAGGAAGTAAGTGGTGCACTGATCTTTCCATAGTTTTTCACGAACTTACGGTAGTAGCCTGTTAAACCCAAAAAGCGATGTAGCCATTTTATGTTCCTGGGGGTAGGCCAGTTTTGCATTGCATCAATTTTGAAGGGATCCACCATCACACCTTCCTCCGATATGACATGCCCAAGATATTTCACCTTTTGTTGAAGAAAGTAAAAATTCGTAGTCGCCATTGTGTGTTCGAAAGGCGGTTTTCGTTATGACTTCTTCGTACACTCGTATTTGATAATACCCGGATCGAAGGTCCAGTTTTATGAAGATTTGTGCTCCCTTTCATCTGTAATATCCCTCACATTTGATAATTATTAATAAGGATTTATATGAAAGTTTGAGGACCTATATGTAAATATAAAAATTTCAAGGACTAAATTGCTAAGTTGCAAAATGAAAAGAAAATAAAGAAAACCGAAAATTTTGGTTTTATCCCATCGCCTTCCACGCACTCTCTGTTTCTTCGAGAAACAGAGAGGAGCGGTGGGGCGTGAGGAGAGAAGAAAGAAGAAGAAGAGGGAAAAGAAGAGAGGAGGAAGAGGGAGAAGAGAAGAAAAGAAGAAGAAGAAGAAGAGAGGGAAGATGGAGAGGAGAGGGAGAGGTAGCAGCAGCAGCTAGGGCTGCTGCACCTCTGTTTCCCGCAGGTGGAAACAGAGGAGAGTATGTGTGGGGCATTGGGGAGAAGAAGACGAAGAAGAAGAAGAAGAAGAAGAAGAAGAAGAAGAAGAGAGGAGGATAGCTGCGGCAAGGCTGCAGCGAGGAGGTGTGTGGCGTTGGGGAGGAAAAGGGAAGAGGAGAAGAAGAGAAGGAGAAGAAGAGGGAAAAGAGAGGGACGAGGGAGAGGAGCAAGAGGTGGCAGCAGCTAGGGCTGCAGCACCTCTGTTTCCTGCAGGTGGAAACAGAGGAGAGGTGTGGAGCGTTCGAAGAGGAGAAGAAGAAGAAGAGGAAGAGAAGAAGAGGGAAAAGAGAGGGTGTGTGTGACGCCGGGGAAGAAGGGGCTGCAGCTGCGGCGATGGTAGCGGCAGCTGGAAGAGAAGAAGAAGAGGAAGATGAGCAAGGGAGGAAGAAGAGGTTGCGGCCGTGGCTTCGGCCGCGACTGCAGCAGTTGCAGCGGGGAGAGAAGAAGAAGAAAGGAAGGAGAAGGAAGAGGAGAAGGGAAAGAAGTAGCTGCGGTTGCGGCAGTGGCAGCTGCAGCTGTGGTAAGGAAAGAGAAAAAGGAAAGGAAGAAGAAGAGAAAGGGAAGGAGAGGAAGAAGAGAGGAAGAGGAGAAGGGGCTGCGGCTGCGGCGATGGCAGCTGCAGTTGGAAGAGAAGAAGGAAAGGAAGATGAGCAGGGGAGGAAGAGGAGGCTGCGGCCGTGGCTGAGGCTGCGACTGCAGCAGTGCAGCTGGGAAAGAAAAGAAAGGAAAGGGGGAAAAAGGGGCTGCGGAAGGGATTGCGGCCACAGCAGCAGCGACTGCGTATGCAGCAGCTGTGTCTGCGAAAGAAGAGGAGGAAGGAAGTTGTGTAGTGGAAGGGGCAGCGATTGCGGCAGCGACAGCGGTGGCGGCTGTAGCAGTTGCGTTTGGGAAAGAAAACGAAGGAATGAGAGTAAGAGAGAGTAGGTGACTATGCCTCTATGTTCTGCATGAGCTACAGTTGTGAAGGAAAAGTAGAAGGATTTGGGCTGACACCTTCTTTGGATCTTCGGATCAAAATCTTTGAAAGGCAAGTGTTCTGATCCTTTCTATTGCAAGCTTTTTAATCTTTCCTATTGCAAGTGTCCTGATCTTTCCTTACCACAATTTTACCGCTACATTTGTTTTGAATATGAGGAACTTTGAATTGTTCTAGCCTTTCATTTGATATATCTCCTGTTTAGACGTAACGATTCGAATCTATGCAACTTTTGATATTCTGACCCTTCTATTTTGTTATGGCTATAACTTCATGTATTGACCTCTGATTTTGACAAAACTTATTTGATCAGAATATAGACTCATAAACCTTTGTTTTGATAGCTTATTTTAAGAATTCGGAGTAAGTTTGTCTGCCCAAACTTCTGTTTCAAATGAGCCTACAGATTCTGCAAAATAGGGATCGTAATTTCTGACCTTTTGATACTGAATTGGTTATTAGTCCCTGTTGCAAACATTGATTTATTCAAAGCTTATTTCATTGGAAACTAGACTCATAGATCTTTCTTTTGATATATGGATTGAAAGATTTGGAAACCAAACACCTGCCCAGTTATCTGTTGAATCTGATATTATGAATTCTGCCAAACAGAGATTTTGTTCTACGACCCTTGTTTACCAAATTATTTATAACTCTCTCTATTGGACAATTCAATTCATATGAAGCCTGTCTTATCTGAAAGTATAATCCAATCATATATTTCTGAGTAAATTGAAGCATGATTGATAGTTTGAATCATTTGTTCAATGTGCCTCTTGTATTCTGCCAGAAATCGAGCTTTGGTCGATTTCTAATATTCTGGTTTCATTCCTTTGGATATTGAATTCTTCTAACCTTCTTATTTGAATTGAGCTAAATATGATTGCTTGGATTCCCTGTATACTCTTGCTTCTATTTTATTCCTAATATGAATACATTTGTGAGAGATTTGTTCCTTGCATCATATTGTCTTGAAAAGGCACATGTACATTTTGTTGTTCCGTGTGTGCTTCCGATATATGCTACTTATTGTTAAAACTGCCCTCTTGTACTCTGGTGTGTGGGATTGTCTGGACCTTTGCCAGAAATGGTAAAGGGTATGTGCTTATTGCCTGCTCTGTGGGATATTCTGGACCTTTGCCAGAAATGGTAAAGGGTATGTGCTTAGAGCCTGCGATGCTCTACCGGCCCCCCTCTGACTTCACCTAGACGTGGGTGGATGGAGCTCCCAGACGTGAGAGACTTTTGTCAGGTGGTTATTCAGAAATGGATGAATCACATTCTGACTGAGATCCCACTACACCTTCTATATGTTTGATATGATATCCAGAGTTTTGGTGAGTTGTTTCTGTTCATGCTCTGGATAAGAATGATATGATTGCAACTTCAAGGATGACGTTTGAGCTTCTGTACGGTATTTGTTTTTGATATGCTCTGAAATGCTTCATTCACTGATTATTTTTGCTTCTAAATGTTCCATATGCCGTTGATATGCTTCGGAACATTTTATATGCCATTGATAAGCTCCGATGTGTACCATTTGCCATTGATATGCTCTGGAACATCTCGTACGCTATTGATATGCTCCAATTACTCTGTGCTCCATTTGCTATGAATTGATATGTTCTGAAATGTCCTATCTGCCATTGATATGCTCCAATTACTCTGTGCTCCATTTGCTATGAACTGATATGTTCTGAAATGTCCTATCTGCCATTGATATGCTCCAATTACTCTGTGCTCCATTTGCTATGAACTAATATGTTCTGAAATGTCCTATCTGCCATTGATATGCTCCAATTACTCTATGCTCCATTTGTTATGAATCAAATATGTTTTGAATGACATGATACATATGATTTTGTATCTAATGAGATGGTATCCTTGAGAATTCTTGTATTCTGCCTTACATTATGATACCTTACTCGTTTGAAACCGTTCCTTTTGTTCTGAATATGTTTTGTCACTTGCTGAGCCGTTTTTGGCTCACTCCGTTGTTATATAAATCTTTCAGGTCAGCGTGTCACTCTTCGAGATGTTTGATTTGGGCTGAGGCAGTGGATAGCTATTCAGAATTATGGGCAAGTCTTGTTGGTTGTTATGCTATTGTTGTATAAGCATATTTTGTATGTAATGAATTGTTCTGATGATCGAAATGGATATACTCTCTAAAAGTGTTAGAAGATCTCTCTTATTTGGAATTTCGGAATGTTAAGTCTAATTTATGACGATACGAACTTGTGGTGAATAGTTGGAGTTCTGATTGTATAATTTATTTAGCTTGTGGATTTATAAATGTTGTTCATGTTTGTCAAGTTGGCTTGGGTTAACATAAATGTGAATTATCGAGTGATGTGATATATGATTTTAAAATGCACAGGTTTTATGGATGTGAATTTGATTGAATGTTTTTCAGTGTCCTCAAACGTTAGTTTAGATCTTGGATTGGTCTGTGATGAAAATTTTAAAAATCATGGATATTTTGAAGGGGCGTGACATCATCTAGCAATTCATCTGCTATTGGAATACGGTATTTGTTCTTGATGGTTATGCCATTGAGAGCTCGGTAATCAATGTATATTCGCCGTGTTCCGTCCTTCTTGTGTACAAGTAGCACCGGTGAAAAGTAGAGGTTACAACTTGACCGAATAACTCCGATTTCAAGCATCTCTTTTAAAATCCTTTCTATTTCATCATTCTGGAGATGTGGATACTGATATGGCTGAGTATTTGCTGGAGACTTTACTGGAAAAATCATTATACAATGATCATGCCGATGAGTAAGAGGTAGGTTGTGCGGCTCGTCAAATATATATGATTATTCAGCAAGCAAAGGAAATAGGTTTGGATCTTCAAATTCTATTGGCTCTCCTTTAATTTGCTGCTCAAGTTGTACCAAAAAATTCCTGCATACTTTATGCAAAACTTTCTCCATTTATTGTGTGCAAATCATCGTTACGTCGCCCTAACGTTTCCCGTGCAGTATCACCTGTTTCTCCTTACTGTAAAATTTTATAAATAGTTGCATAAAATTCCAAGAAATATCACCTAATGTCATCAACCATTTAATTTTGAGTATGGCCTCATGATCATCAAGAGGGAGGAGGAAGAAATCTACAATTATCTCTTGGTCCTGCAGCAATAGTTTCACCTGCGGGCACCTATGATCACACTTCAAAATCCGTCCGTTGGCGACCTTAACGACAAACCTGCTGCAATTCTCAATAGGTAAGTTCATATGGACAGCAATCTTACTGTTTAGGAAGTTATTAGTGCTGCCCGTGTCGATGAGAACAGTGATCGGTTGTTGTTTGAGAAAGCCTCCAACTTTCATCGTTTGCGGGTTTGAGTAGCCAACTAGTGTATGTACCGTAACTTCGGTTAGTTGTGGCTCTTCTTCTGCATCTTCCTCTTTATGTTCAAGGCTCTCTTTTGGATGTTCAATGACTTCTTCTTCTATCGGTTCAATCAAAAGAAGTCCCCCTTTACTACAGCGATGCTCACAGCTCCACGGCTCGTCACAATGCTAACATAACCCCTTCGCATATCGCTCCCGAAGCTCTTCTCTTGTTAACCTCTTTGGTGTAGGGACTTGGTCGACAGTAGGGAGGGCTAAGGGCTTCAATATTACTGGTTGAGGAGCGACCCTAGTCCTTCGAGCTTCATGGTTCAATTGCTCCTCTTGATGTCGTGCGAAAGAGATAGCTACCATAAGCGTATATGGTTGTCGCGCTTTAACTTCTCCTCGGATCTCCGGCTTCAAGCTGTTAGAACCCTTGCAGATTCTAAACTTGAGGTTGATCTCTTTAGGGGATCGGCCTCCTTGGAACTCTATAGGGGTTCCTCCCTCCAAGTTGCTGCTCAAAGGCTGCAGAAAAGATTCATCTATTGCTTATGAAAAGAGAAGGAATATATGGCTATTTATAGAGTTTCTAAACCCTAACTCCTAATATGACTCCTACTTAAGACTCTTACTTCTAACCAACTCCTAGTAGGACTCCTAGTCAAGACTCCTATTCCCTTACAACTCCTAATTCTTCTCTAAGAAAACACCTCCTACATGAATGCCCCTCTCAATTAGGACTCTCCTAGCTATAGTCCTAACAGAATGTCCCTCTTAATTAGGACTCTCCTAGCTAGAGTCCTAACAGTTTTACATGAATGTCCCTCTCAATTAGAACTCTCCAAGCTAGAGTCCTAACAGACCTGCCCTCTTCAAATCAGCCTTGTTCTCGAGGCTGATGATTCGTGAATTCTGGGAATTTGATCTTCAAGTCGTCATAGTTCTCCCAAGTGGCATCTTCTATTGTTAGGTTTGTCCACTGTATTAGCACTTCATTAGTAGGTCATCGTCGTCGAGTCACGATCTGTCGATCAATAATAGCACTTGGCTGGGTCTGGAGTTCTATTTGGGTAGTCATATTTGGTGGGTGGCTTTGGGCTGTCTCCAAGCACCTATTTAAAACTTTCGTCTGGCCGTCGGTTTGTGGGTGATATACCATACTCCTTTTCAATTTAGTACCTTACATATGGAATAACTTTATCCAAAATATGCTCGTGAAGATGCAAGTAGAATTTATCGTAAGCACAATGCGTCCCTTATAGTGTAATTCTTTTGAGTCTCAATTGTAATGAGCCATGGGGCTTGGTGCTTCCTCCAATTTTTTTATAATCTTACTAGTCTTTGAATCTTCCTGCCATTCCATCTTAATATCTTTAAGAAAGTCGCTGGTCGAAAGTGAAACGACCGAAACTTCAACTTACTCGGGTAGCTGCGAAAGCGCATCTGTAAGAACATTCTCTTTCCCCTTTTTGTAAGTTATTTCATAATCAAATCCAAGAAGTTTTATTACCCTTTTTTGCTGCTCAGGGGATGATATTTTTCGCTCCAAAAAGTACTTGAGGCTTTTATGGTCGGTTTTAATTTGAAATCGTCGGCTAATCAAGTAGGGTCTCCACCTCGTTGCTGCGCGCACAATGGCGAGCATCTCCTTATCATATGTTGACTTATTTTGATGGGAGGGAGATAATGCCTTGCTTGTGTATATGAGTGGTCGACCATCATGCATGAGAATGGCTCCAATTCTGACTCCAGATGCGTCGGCCTCAATAATGAAGGGTCGGTTGTGCTAGTCATAGGTGCCCAGCAAGCCAATCACGTGAGTGATGGCACGTGTGACTTGATATAGAATCTTTTTACTTATTATATTTTGGTGTATATCACTTTATAACTATTGCATAAATGCATACATATATTGTGATGTCCTTGAATTTGTGCAATGGGAATCGGATCGTGATGAGATCACGATAATGAGATCGATTCACCTTTAAACACATATCCTAAATAATCCCGGTCATAGGTTACTCGAGAGGGACATCGTGATAACCAGATAGACTGGTATGCTGTATACCCGTCCATATGATGGATGCAGCTGCTCTCATAGCTGCTCGTGTAGGGACACTAGGGATACAGTACAGGTGCTCATTGGAGAATGAGTTCACTGATTGATCCGCTTACGGAATGCTGCATGGGTGATGATGCCTTATTGTCAGACAGTGATTTCGTAGTCCTAGTGGTGTATCTGGTCATTAGACTTGAGACACCAAGGATGTCCTGTATGAGTGCTCCACTATTTGATACCAGACTTATAGGTTTGGCTATCACAGATCTAGTACAGCTGGTCATTGGGAGTGGTAGTCGACCTTACGAGGGCTATTGAGTGTCGATAGAGGATCATCCACTCTCGGCGTCATGAGAGGAATATCCCATATGTTCTTGCTCAGACAAATCCCTAGCCAGGGTCATTCGGGTTGAGAGAGAAAGGGTTCTCCGGGAGAATCCGATTAGAGCGAGACTCGAGTAGAAACCGTATGGGTCTGACAACACCATGCTTGATATACGGTCTCTGGGATATTAGATGGATGAGGGATTATAGGTACACGGTAACTAAGGACAGACAGGTCCAATGGATTGGATTCCTCTATATCATCTGGGGACTACGGCGTAGTGGCCTAGTACTTCCGTAGTCGATGAGTCAAGTGAATTATTACAGAGATAATAATTCACTGAGTTAGAAGGAGTTTTGATGGGTATAACTCACGGCCAGCTCGATATTGGGCCTAGAGGGTCACACACATATGGTAGGTATTGCGATGAGTAGAGGTTCGGATATGAGATATCCGACGGAGCCCTTGTCTTATTGGATGCAGATCCAATACCCGCTAGGGGAGGACCCATTAGGGTTTGACAGGGGACCTTTATAAATAGGAGGGATTCGGAGCCTCATAGGCTAGAGCCTTTGCTTGCCTTTCCTATTCTCCTCTTCCTCTCCACCTCAGATCAGGCTTGGAGTTTTGAGGAGTATCGTCGCAACCCTGCTGTGTGGATCACCGCTAGAGAGGAGGACGTTTGACCTCCTTTACCCTCTCCTAAGGATCTGTAAGGAAACAGGGATATACGATCTCCCTAGGTAACACAATCTACTCTATACGCAGTTTCATGTTTCGCGGATTTTTACGTACCAATCTTCGTATGACGACGAACATCTTTTTGGGAATCGGGGATTTTATTTTCTTGTTCTTCTGCTGCGTATGTGATGTCGCTCCCATGATTTCCCAACAGTGGTATCAGAGCCAGGTTGTTCGTGCGAATGATTGGTTTTGAACTGCGTGTGTTGTGTTTAGGAAGAATTTTGACGTCAAAATCGTTAACGCAAAAACAAGGAAGGGCAGCAACAATTGCTACCCTCGATCTACGTGCGTGCAGCGCAGCCGAAGGCAGGCAGCACAGCAGCCGGTGCATGCGCAAGCGCTATGCCTGCAGCAGCCGGCCAGCGGCCTGCTTGCAGTGGGCTTGCGTCCGGCGGGGCTGGCAGCCCGCGGGCAGAGGCGCATACGGCCGCTTCTCTCGCGGGGTGAGGTGCCGCAAGGCAGCGGCGCTTGCCACCGCTGCTCCCACGGGCGAAACCCTCCCCCCCACAAGGGCGGCCGCCTGGTGGGACAGCACCCCCTGTATAGGTAGCGGCGCCCGAAGGGGGCGCCCACCCCCAGTGGTAGCGCCGCCAACGGGCGTGCCGCCTACAAGCGTGGGCAGTGCCCTCATTCGCCGCATACGTCGCCGCCAGCAGGGTGGCGGCGGCGGCACCAGCGAAAGGGGGAAAGGGCATTAGGGTTTTCTGGGCAAAAGATAGTTTTGCCCCTCGGAATTTGAGAAATTCCAATTTCTGTCTTTTGTCCAAATTATGAAAATACCCCTATAAATTTAGGAATTCCCTACATGTCCCTGATTTCAGAAAATATTAATTAATTAAAAGGTTTAGTTGATTATTATTTTTATTATTATCTAGTAGTCCTACATGATGATGATTATTTATACATGTGATGTATGATGTGTGGACGGATGATCATGGACCGTGTGATGTGTGTACTTGTGATTATTATTATTGAGGTCTGCGAGCCTCCATTATATTTCTCGTTTATTGTCGGGCCTGCGTGCCTATGATTAAGTTGTAATCACATGAGGAGGTGCAGCGGGAGCGTGGATGCTATAACGGGACCCACGAGACGGACGATCGCGATGCATGAAGATGCATCAAGATGTCGACGGAACCGATGAGGACGAGATGGACGATCACAGGGCATGGAGATGCACCGTTGTACATATAGATCTTGATGTGAGTAATTAGGCCTACTGGCTCGGGCCTAATCACATTAGGTTGTGGTCCATGATCATCTGGTGTGATTGCTTATACACATACTAGATATGTATATATATTTGCATGCGATGTAGATATATATTAAATATGTATATGTGTGACATGTTATATTAGGAGACCAAATCATAGAAACATCTCTCGATAATATTAAGTCAGTAAACGTGAGGCAATTAGATTGACCCACGTGGCCTTCCATCGTTATGAGTAGGAACCGATTCCCGGTGTAGGTTGAGTTAGTCGAGTCCCTCGAGACTCACCTATATCGCGATTCGCTATCTTGCTTACGACATAGAAATATCACCGGTGACCTGAGGGCATGGTATACTTGGACGAGTCTCTCAAGGTTATATCATCAAATCAGACTCATCTTGTAACGAAGGTGTTGACTTAACCAAGCATCATGGTTGGTCGAGTCCCTCGAGGCCATGGTGATTCGGAGGCCGAACAGGACGGGAATCACAAGGAGTTGTGATTGGTAAGAGTTGCCTACCTTTTAGGCTTAGTGTGATTGGTCGAGTCCCTCGAGGTTATACTAAGATGCTGATTGGATCCTGATCCCCACTAGAAGTCTGTCGGAGACTTCCGTTTCACGTGCTGAGGGTGTCACGTTACTCGTTAGTAAAATAGTAGGAGCATATTAAGATAGAAGTCCATATCTTGATAGTTTATTTCTTGCAAAATCTGCATGTTATTCATTTCTGCTGCATCTTTATTTTCAAAAAATGTCGCTTTTAAATCTCTTACATGGCATACTTGATGTCAACCGCCTCACTAGTCCAAATTATACGGATTGGCTCCGTAACTGGAGAATTGTTCTCATAGGGGAGAAAATCGTGTACGTCCTTGATACAGTGATGCCTACGCCCGAAGAAGGGGCAAGCGAGGATGAGATCGCTCGCTACGTGAAGTACATTGATGACTCCACTCTTGCTCAGTGCTATATGTTGGGCTCTATGACTCTTGAGTTACAAAGACAACATGAAAAGATGGATGCTAGATACATTCTCCTATATGTCCGCAAATTGTTTAAGGAACAGGGAAGGACTTAGCGATATGAGATATCCAAGAGCCTCTTCCGCGCTCGGATGACTAAGGGGACACCGGTTCATAACCATGTCCTAAAGATGATTGAGTGGATAGAGAAACTCACAGGTCTAGGAATGGTCCTAGAGGATAACTTTTGTGTGGACATTGTGCTTCAGTCCCTACCAGATTCTTTTTCACAGTTCATAATGAATTTTAATATGAACAAGCTTGAGGTGACTCTCCCAGAGCTCCTCAATATGTTGAGGGAGGCAGAGAATACTATTAAGAAAGAGAAGCCAGTTCTCTACACTAGTGAGACCAGAAAGAAAAGGAAAGCAGAAAGGTCCCTTAAGAAGGGAAAGGGCAAGGGCAGACCAGGTAAAGCAAAAGTTGCTAAGAAAGACCCAGTAAAGGACAAAGGCCAATGCTTCCACTATGGTAAAGATGGGCATTGGAAGTGGAACTGCAAAGGGTACCTTGCAGAAAGGGTGAAACAAAAGCTTGATGAAGCTTCAGGTACATTCATGATTAGTCTCCATTTGTCAGACTCTTATGATAACACATGGGTATTGGATACCGGTAGTGCTTATCATATATGCAATTCGTTGCAGGTTCTTGCAAGGCCTAGGAGACTAGAGAGAGGCGAGATAGACCTCAAGATGGGTAATGGAGCAAAAGTTGCTGTATTAGCTGTTGGCGAGGTCTCCCTACATTTGCCTAGTGGAACTTTTATTGCATTAGATGCATGTTATTTTGTTCCTTCTATTATCAAAAACATTATCTTCATTTCATGTTTAATAGTTAGTGGATATAAATTTGTTTTTGAGAACAATGGTTGTTCGATATTATTAGATGATAAGATCATCACGAAAGGAACATTGCATAATGGTTTGTTTATGCAAGACACTATTCCACATATCATGAATGTAAGTGTCTAAGAGGAAACGAGATAAGGTGAACAGTGCATACCTATGGCATTGTAGGCTAGGTCACATCCATAAAAGAAGGATTCAAAAGTTGCTAAATAATGGATATCTAGATCCATTCGACTATATGTCATATGTAACTTGTGAGCCTTGCATTCATAGAAAACTAACCAACTATCCATTTAGTGGAATTGGAGAGAGAGCCACTAAGTTGTTAGAACTCATACATAGTGATGTATGTGGACCCATGTCAACTCATGCCATTGGTGGTTACTCCTACTTCATTACATTTACTGATGATTTCTCAAGGTATAGATATGTGTACTTAATGAAGTACAAGTCCGAGGCCTTTGAGAAATTCAGAGAGTATAAGAATGAGGTGGAGAACCAGACTGGAAAGAGTATCAAAACTCTTCGATCGGATCGAGGAGGTGAGTACTTAAGTATAGAGTTTACTCAGTTCCTCAAGGACCATGGGATATTATCCCAATGGACACCTCCTTATACACCTCAGCTCAATGGTGTCTCTGAAAGGAGAAATCGTATGTTATTAGATATGGTACGGTCCATGATGAGTTTCGCTGACCTACCCATCTTATTCTAGGGATATGCCCTAGAGACAACAACTTACCTTCTGAACAGAGTTCCAACTAAGTCGGTAGTGTCGACACTATATGAGATATGGAAATGGAAAAAGCCTGATCTTAAGGTTGTTAAGATTTGAGGCTGCCTTGCCCACATTAAAAGACATAACCCCGATAAGTTAGAATCAAGGACAGAGCGATGCAAATTTGTGGGACACCCCAAGGAAACTTGTGGGTATTATTTCTATCATCTCGAGGATCAAAAGGTATTTGTAGCTAAGAGAGCAGTGTTCCTTGAGAAGGAACACATTCTTGGTAGAGACAGTGGGAGAATGATAGAATTGAGCGAGGTTGGAGAACCAAGCTCAAGCACCACTCTACAGCCCAAGTCTGTTCAGGTACCTAATACACAATTTTTAACTTTACGCAGGTCTGATAGAGTATCTCATCCTCCTGAGACATATGTGGGACATATTAGAGGAGAGGATGTTGAGGATATTGATCCTCAAACCTACAAGGAGACTATTATGAGTATAGACTCCGAGAAGTGGCAAGAAGCCATGAATTCTGAGATGGATTCTATGTACTCCAATAAGGTTTGAAACCTAGTTGATGCGCCCGAAGATATTGTACCCAACGACTGCAAGTGGATCTTTAAGAAAAAGATCGGAGCAGATGGAAAGGTAGAGACCTATAAAGCAAGGCTAGTGGCTAGGTGTTGACTACGATGAAACCTTCTCACCCATAGCAATGCTAAAATCCATCAGAATTCTATTGGCTATTGTAGCACACTATGTTTATGAGATCTGGCAGATGGATGTGAAAACCACATTCCTCAACGGAAACCTCGAGGAGGTGTATATGATGCAACCTGAGGGATTCGTGTCCAAGAACTACCCAGATAAGGTGTGTAGGTTGCTTAGATCTATTTATGGACTAAAGCAAGCTTCCCGAAGTTGGAACATAAGATTTGATGAGGCAATCAGATCTTATGACTTCGTTAAGAACGAAGATGAGCCTTGTGTGTACAAGAAGGTACGTCGGAGCGCTATCACCTTTGTGGTGTTATATGTGGATGACATCCTCATCATTGGGAATGACATAGGAATGCTATCCTCAGTAAAGACTTGGTTATCTAGACACTTCTCCATAAAGGACGTAGGGGAAACATCCTATATCTTGGGGATTAGAATCTATAGAGATAGATCCAAGAGGATGCTTGGCTTATCCCAGTCCAGGTACATAGAAACCATTGTCAAAAGTTTTGGCATGGAATATTCCAAGAAAGGGCGAATATGGATATGATACCTTATGCCTCAGCAATATGGTCTATCATGTATGCCATGCTATGTACTAGGCCTGATATAGCGCATGCTCTGAGTGTCACGAGCAGGTATCAGGCGGATCCAGGCTTGGAGCACTGAAAAGCAGTAAAGTGTATCCTTAAGTACTTGAGAAGGACTAAGGATCTTTTACTAATATATTGAGGTAATAGCCTTAAGATTGAAGGCTACACTGACTCAAGTTTTCAGTCTGATGTCGATGATAGCAAGTCGAATTCAAGGTATGTGTGCACCTTGAATGGAGGAGCAGTGTGCTGGAAGAGTACCAAGCAAGATACCATTGCTGACTCGACCACAGAGGCGGAGTGCATTGCTGCATTAGATGTAGCAAAGGAGGGAGTCTGGGTGAAGAAGTTCGTCATAGATTTGGTAGTCGTGCCGGGTAGCGAGTAGCCGATCTCCTTATATTACGACAACAATGGGGCGATTACTCAAATAAGGGAACCCGGGTCTCGTCAGAAGTGTTCTAAGGAGGTTCCAACTTATCAGAAAGATCGTAACCCGAGGAGATGCAGTAGTGGAAAGAGTTCAATCCGAAGATAACATTGCATATCCACTAACAAAGTCGTTGTCTCAGATTGTCTTTGAGCGTCACAGGGGTCTGATGGGGATCAGACATATAAGTGATTGGCTTTAGGTCAAGTGGGAGATTGCTAGTCATAGGTGCCCAGCAAGCCAATCACGTGAGTGATGGCACGTGTGACTTGATATAGAATCTTTTTGCTTATTATATTTTGGCGTATATCACCTTATAACTATTGTATAAATGCATACATATATTGTGATGTCCTTGGATTTGTGCAATGGGAATCGGATCATGATGAGATCACGATAATGAGATCGATTCACCTTTAAACACATATCCTAAATAATCCCGGTCATAGGTAACTCGAGAGGGACATCGTGATAACCAGATAGACTAGTGTGCTGTATACCCATCCATATGATGGATGCAGTTGGTCTCATAGCTGCTCGTGTAGGGACACTAGGGATACAGTACAGGTGCTCATTGGAGAATGAGTTCACTGATTGATCTGCTTACGGAATGCTGGATGGTTGATGATGCCTTATTGTCAAACAGCGATTCCGTAGTCCTAGTGGTGTATTTAGTCCTCAGACTTGAGACACCAAGGATGTCCTGTATGAGTGCTCCACTCTTTGATACTAGACTTATAGGTTTGGCTGTCCCAGATCTAGTACAGCTAGTCATTGGGAGTGGTAGTCGACCTTACGAGGGCTATTGAGTGTCGATAGAGGATCATCCACTCTCGGCGTCATGAGAGGAATATCCCATATGTTCTTGCTCAAACGAATCCCTGGCCATGGTCATTCGGGTTGAGAGAGAAAGAGTTCTTTAGGAGAATCCGATTAGAGTGAGACTCGAGTAGAAACTATATGGGTCTGACAACACCATGCTCGATATACAGTCTTTGGGACATTAGATGGATGAGGGATTATAGGTACATGGTAACTGAGGACAAACAGGTCCAATGGATTGGATTCCCCTGTATCGTTTGGGGACTACGGCGTAGTGGCCTAGTACTTCCGTAGTCGATGAGTCAAGTGAATTATTACATAGATAATAATTCACTGAGTTAGAAGGAGTTCTGACGGGTATGACTCACGGCCAGCTCGATATTGGGCCTAGAGGGTCACACACATATGGTAGGTATTGCGATGAGTAGAGGTTCGGATATGAGATATCTGATGGAGCCCTTATCTTATTGGATGCAGATCCAATACCCACTAGGGGAGGACCCATTAGGGTTTGACAGGGGACCTCTATCAATAGGAGGGATTCAGAGCCTCATAGGCTAGAGCCTTTGCCTCTTTCCTATTCTCCTCTTCCTCTCCACCTCAGATCAGGCCTGGAGTTTTGAGGAGCGTCGTCGCAACCCTGCTGTGTGGATCACCGCTAGAGAGGAGGACGTTTGACCTCCTTTACCCTCTCCTATGGATCTACAAGGAAACAGGGATATACGATCTCCCTAGGTAACACAATCTACTCTATACGCAGTTTTATGTTTCGCGGATTTTTGCGTACCAATCTTCGCACGACGACGAACATCTTTTTGGGAATCGGGGATTTTGTTTTCTTGTTCTTCCACTGCGTATGTGATGTCTCCCCCATGATTTCCCAACAGGTTGAAATCTGGTAGTGTTAGCACCAGCGTCATCATCATGGCTGCCTTAAGTTTGTCGAAGGCAGCGGAGGCTCTGTCCGACCATTGGAAGACATCTTTTTTCAGTAAGAAAGTAAGTGGTGCACTAATCTCTCCATAGTTTTTCATGAACTTGCCATAGTAGCCTGTTAAACCCAGAAAGCCATGTAGCAATTTTATGTTCCACGGGGTCAGCCAGTTTTGCATTGCTCCAATTTTGAAGTGGTCTACTGCCACACCTTCCTCTGATATGATATGCCCAAGATATTCCATCGTCTTATGAAGAAAGCAAAAATTCAAAAGGTGGTTTTCGGTATGTCTTCTTCGCATACTCGTATTTGATGATACCTGGATCGAAGGTCCAACTTTGTAAATATTTGTGCTCCCTTAGCAACTCATCTACTACTGGAATAGGGTATTTATCCTTGATGGTTATGCCATTGAGAGCTCGGTAATCAACACATAATCGTCATATTCCATCCTTCTTTCGTATGAGGAGCACTGGTGAAGAGTAGGGGCTGTAACTTGGCCGAATAACTCCTGTTTTAAGCATCTCTTTTATAATCCTTTCTATTTCATCCTTCTGGAGATGTGAATATTGATATGGCTGAGCATTTCCTAGAGATTTGCCTAGAAGAATCATTATACAATGATCATGCTGACGGGTAAGAGGTAGGTTGTGCGGTTCGTCAAATATATCTGAAAATTCAGCAAGCAAAGGAAGTAGATTTGGATCTATAAATTTTGTTGGCTCTCCCTTAGTTTGTTGCTCAAGTTGTACCAAAAAGCCGCTGCATGCTTTATGCAAAACCTTCTCCATTTGTTGTGTGTAAATCGTCGTTACATCGCCCTCACGTTTCCCGTGCAGTATCAACTGTTTCTCCTTACTGTAAAATTTTATAATTAGTTGCATAAAATTCCAAGAAATATGACCTAATGTCATCAACCATTTAATTCTAAGTATGGCCTCATGATCATCAAGAGGGAGGAGGAAGAAATATGCAATTATCTCTTGGTCCTACAACAACAGTTTCACCTGCGGGCACCTATGATCACACTTCAAAATCCGTCCGTTGGCGACCTTAACGACAAACCTGCTGCAATTCTCAATAGGTAAGTTCATATAGACAGCAACCTTACTGTTTAGGAAGTTATTAGTGCTGCCCGTGTCGATGAGAACAGTGATCGGTTGTTGTTTGAGAAGGCCTCCAACTTTCATCATTTGTGGGATTGAGTAGCCAACTAATGTATGTGCCGTAACTTTGGTCGGTTGTGGCTCTTCTTCTGCATCTTCTTCTTCATGTTCAAGGCTCTCTTTTGGATGTTCAATGACATCTTCTTCTATCGGTTCAATCATAAGAAGTCCCTCTTTACTACAGCGATGCTCACGGCTCCACGGCTCATCATAATGCCAACATAACCCCTTCGCATATCGCTCTCGAAGCTTTTCTCTTGTTAACCTCTTTGGTGTAGGGACTTGGTTGAAAGTACGGGGGGCTAAGGGCTTCAATATTACTGGTTGAGGAGCAACCCTAGTCCTTTGAGCTTCATGGTTCAATTGCTTCTCTTGATGTCATGCGAAAGATATGGCTACCATAAGCGTATACGGTTATCGCGCTTTAACTTCTCCTCAGATCTCCGGCTTCAAGCCCTCAAATGAAGGTTCTCAATAACTGTTTTTGAGACCAATCATGAGTTTGATTAGATAACCTTTCAAACCTGGTTTGGTACTCCTGAATGGTAGAGGTTTGTTGGATCTTTGCTAGTTGTCCGTCAATATTCTCGTAATCGGTTGGTTTGAAGCGGATCAGCAGTCCTTCTTTGAATTGTCGCCATGAAAGGACTCCATAAGTATGTTCAAACCAGTCAAACCACTGTATAGCATCCCCTTCAAGATATATAGCTGTTGAATCTCGTATTTTGATGATGAAACTACTTGATACATGTTTATGATTTAATCTGTGTTTTGAGTGACGTAGGGTGCTTCGATCAGGATGAGACAATTAAAGCAGGAACATCATGTTGTGCCGGAGGAACATGTCAAAAGATTGGACGTCGGGCCAGTAGATCGCTCGACGTATCGATAGAAGGCTTCGGGCCATGGACTCGGGCATCGGGCCAAGAAGAGCGGGTATTGTGCCAAGGATATCGGAGTTGCGGAGTCAAGTGGCCGATTGGGCAATAGGCTGAAGGAAAGGACGATGCGCCGAAGAATCGGACGAAGCGTCGAGGGACCAATGACATGCCGGACAACTTGGTTAATTGCTTAGGATTAATTATCTCGATCGAAGTTTTTGTTTTTGTGTGTCCAGGATTAACTATGATGAAAGTAAGACATGCAGTAGGAGTTGCGTCGGAGTCATGACAATGATCACGCTGGGAGTTCGAGAACTCGACGGAAGTTCGGACAGTCGTCGGAGGTTTTGCGGGAACAAATCCAAGAAGTCCAGAAGCTTGCCAAAGGAGCTCGTCGGAACTTGCCAAGTGGATCGTCGCAGTCCAGGAGTTTGCCGGAAGTCCGCAGGAGCATCACCGAGGGTTCATCGGATGATCGACGGAAGTTCGTCGGAAACTCGCCGGAAGAAGCGAGTGTCGCACCGAAGCAAGTTGCAGAATATGTCTTAGGAAATAATTGTAGTTAGCACAATGATTAAGTTAGAAATGGGAGGTGATCCCATTAACTTAATCTTGGGGCAATCGGGCCCCTGAAAGACCCAAATTAGGCCGAATGGATCAACCCATTCGGACCTGAAATAGTGCCAGGAGGTAGCACCGCCAGGTAGGAGGTAGCACCGCCCAGGAGGCAGTCTCCAAGTGAGACTGGGCAGTGCAACTGCCCCAGCTAGGAGGTGCAACCGCCTGGGCTCAGTCTCCGAGCGAGACTGGGCGGTGCAACCTCTCCTGATAGGAGGTGGCACCGCCTGAGCTCAGTCTTCGAGCTCTGCCAAGCAGTGCAACCGCCTCAGTCAGGAGGTGCAACCGCCCGAGCTCAGTCTGCGAGCTCTGGCAGAGAGGTGCAACCGCCCCTGACAGAGGTAGCACCGCCCAGAGGCTCAGTCTTCGAGCTCTGCCAAGCGATGCAACCGCCCTAGTCAGGAGGTGCAACCTCCTGGTACCGGAATTCCGGGATTTGATCGTTTTGAGCTCCAAATTTGAACTGGGTTGGGGCCTATAAATACCCCACCCATTCAGCACTGAAGAGATACAGACCTACACCGAATTCTTGATCTTTTCTGTGATTCTAAGAGCTCAAATTTGTGTAAAGTCCAAAAGTTCTCCTCTTTCTGTTCTTCAAGTCTTGAGTTGTAAAGAGAGGAGAGAAAAGTTCTGTAAGGGTTGTCTCCTGAGCCCGTCAAAAGGAGTGAAACTGTAAAAGGGCAGTTGGCCTTCGCCTATTGAAGGAAGGCCTCTAGTTGACGTCAGTGACCTCGTCGGTGGAGGAAGCCAAAAGTGGAGTAGGTCAAGACTGACCGAACCACTCTAAATCTCTGGTTTGCTTTTATTTTGAGCACTTTATCATTACTGCAAACCTCCTACATAGCTACTGCTCTCTGCGCTTTTACGAACAAGTTTCTAAGTTCTGATCTTTCCGAATCTGCATTTAGACGTAAATCGGTGTTTTCGTACGATCTTTACATTGCAGTTTACATTTACGTTTTGATTCCATTTATAACTGCAAACTGCCTTCTGCGCTTTTACGAATGAGTGTCTAAGTTCAGATCTTTCCGAATCTGTGTTTAGACGTAAACTACGTTTTGACGTAAAACTGTGTTTAGACGCAAACTGTGCTTAGACGCAATCTGTGCTTAGACGCAAACTGCGCTTAGACGCAATCTGAGCTTATACGCAAACTGCGCTTAGATGCAAACTATGCTTAGACGCAATCTGCATTTAGACGCAAACTGCATTTAGATGCAAACTGCATAAACTGCGCTTAGACGCAAACTGTGTTTAGACGTAAACTGCACTTAATCATAAGTAATCTTAGAATCGGCTTTTGCATCAAAATAGTTTTTATCGAACGAACGCAGCTTTCATTTTTGATCGTTGAAAGATTTCCGCTGCACTAATTCACCCCCCCCCCCCTCTTAGTGCTCTCGATCCTAACAATAGCTACAATTTTCACCATAGATGCATCCGCGATTTTATGGTACCGAAATATCGCTCTGCGCGCGAGATCCAACCAATTGGGTCTCCTTCTTCCCATCTAGGGAAGTCCACTATCATGCATGGATAGTTGGGGTTGGTCATAGAGCTTCCCCTCTCTTTGAAGTCATATCTTTAGGCTTAGTGTGATTGGGCAAAGCTCTCTCCTTGATATGATTTCTTCGGGCTTAGTGGTCGGCCCAATCTGAGTTCGGTAAAGAGCGTCCGAATCTTATCCTCCATTCGCGCCTCCAAGGCTTCGAATTTAGCATTGATTGCCTCCTTAGATGCCATAGTATATGCCTCCAAATCTATAATGTTAATATCTCTCTCCAAAGGCATGTATAGGTTGAGAGAAGTGATGGTCGAAAGGGTTGGTGGATCGGTGGATGTAGGCTACGATTTAGGCTTGTTTTGTGACAGTTTTGGGTCCAGTTTGAGGGTGTGGTTTAGTGGAGTTTTAGGGCTGTGGATGAAAGTTTTGGATCTGTGGTAGATGGCAGCAAAGGTTTGGTAGCAATCAGTGGAAGTTGTAGCAAGTATGTGCTGTCTTGTAAGAGTAGAATTGTCGTCGAAGAAACAATGGTTTCTCGATGTAATTTCTACCAAAAACATAAGAGAATTGAGGAGGGAATTGATAGCAAAATCACAGATTATATGACAGCAAGGATGTCTAATTTAATCAAGAGAATTTCAGCAGTATACAAGCAAGAAAATTGGTGCAAGTTGCGATAGCAGAATTGTCGTCGAAAAATTTCAGCTGGTTACGACGAAAATTTGCAGCAACATAAATTCATTTTTAGAGAAGAATTTCTTAATAGATAAATCTTAGATGGAAGCCAAGATGATCCATGAAGTGTATAAGAAATTTCATTCAAAAAAGATTACAAATAGATGGGTTAAGGCAACAATATGCGGCTGAAATTTTCTGCAGCACAGATTTTTAGGTATAGCAGACTGGACGTAAAAGATCAATAGTTTATATTGAGAATTTTTTGATGAAACCAAAGGGAAATCCACTGTTAGGAAGTGTCAAAGCTATCATAAAAATTTTGTAGAGATTTGGATAGAAACAATGTAGTATCAAGATCAAACAAACAGTACTATGCGGCTGAAATTTTACAGTGCAGATTTTCAAGTATAGTAGATTTGACGTAAAAGATCAATGGTTTATATTGAGAATTTTTTGAAAAAACCAAAGGAAAATCTGCTATTAGGAAGTGTCAAAGATGTCATAAAATTTCATAGAAATTTGGATAGAAAAAGCATAGTAGCAAGATCAAACAGATGGTACTATGCGGTTGGAATTCTGTAATGTATCTTTCGTCGTAGAGATGAAAACTTTGTGACGGAAGGTTTATGCAGCAATATAGGAACAGTTTTTTTTTTGGATTTTCGAATAAGGATAACTAAATTATAGCAGCAGTTCGGTAGGAAACCAGAACCTGTTGCAATTCATGGGGAGATCAAAGGATGATCCGTGGTGGTAGTGATGAGGCAGAATTCGACGACGATCTTTTAAGCAATTGTGGGAATTGCTTTGGGCAGTTGTGGAGGGCTGATGGATGGCAGTGGAAGGGCAGCGAGATGCCAAGAACGCTGCTCTGATACCAGGTGTTAGAACCCTTGCAGATTCTAAACTTGGGGTTAATCTCTTTAGGGGATCGGCCTCCTTGGAACTCTATAGGGGTTCCTCCCTCCAAGTTGCTGCTCAAAGGCTGCAGAAAAGATTCATCTATTGCTTATGAATAGAGAAGGAATACATGGCTATTTATAGGGCTTCTAAACCCTAACTCCTAATAGGACTCCTACTTAAGACTCTTACTTCTAACCAACTCCTAGTAGGACTCCTAGTCAAGACTCCTATTCCCTTACAACTCCTAATTCTTCTCTAAGAAAATACCTCCTACATGAATGCCCCTCTCAATTAGGAATCTCCTAGCTAGAGTCCTAACAGAATGTCCCTCTCCATTAGGACTCTCCTAGCTAGAGTCCTAACAGTTTTACATGAATGTCCCTCTAAAATAGGACTCTCCAAGCTAGAGTCCTAACACAAGCCCTCAATAAAGGTCCTCAATAACTATTTTTGAGACCAATCATGAGTTTGATTAGATAACCTTTCAAACCTAGTTTCGTACTCTTGAATGGTAGAGGTTTGTCCGATCTTTGCTAGTTGTCCGTCAATATTCTCGTAATCGGTTGGTCTGAAGCGGATCAGTAGTCTTTCTTTGAATTGTCGCCATGAAAGGACTCCATAAGTATGTTCAAACCAGTCAAACCACTGTATAGCATCCCCTTCAAGACCATAGCTACAATTTTCACCATAGATGCATCCGCGGTTTTATGGTACCGAAAATATCGCTCCGCGCGTGAGATCCAACCAATTGGGTCTCCTTCTTCCCATCTAGGGAAGTCCACTCTCATGCATGGATAGTTGGGGTTGGTCATAGAGCTTCCCCTCTCTTGGAAGTCATATCTTCGGGCTTGGTGTGATTGGGCAAAGCTCTCTCTTTGATATGATTTCTTCGGGCTTAGTGGTCGGCCCAATCTGAGTTCGGTAAACAGCATCCGAATCTTATCCTCCATTCACACCTCGAAGGCTTCAAATTTAGCATTGATTACCTCCTCAGATGCCATAATATATGCTGCCAAATCTGTGATGTTAAGATCTCTCTTTTGTTGTCGGGTTAAAGGCATGTATTGGTTGAGAGAGGTGATAGTCGAAAGGGTTGGTGGATTGGTGGATGTAGGCTACGGTTTAGGATTGCCTTGTGGCTATTTTTGGTGCAGTTTGAGGGTGTGGTTTGGTAGAGTTTTAGGGCTATGGATGAATGTTTTGGATCTGTGGTAGATGTAGCAAATGTTTGATAGAAATCAGTGGAAGTTGCAGCAAGTATGTGCTGTCTTGTAAGAGTAGAATTGTCGTCGAAGAAACGACGGTTTCTCGACGTAATTTCCACCAAAAACTTGAGAGAATTGAGCAGGGAATTGATAGCAAAATCACAGTTTATATGACAGCAAGTATATCTAATTTAATCAAGAAAATTTCGGCTGTATAACAGCAAGGAAATTGGTGCAAGTTACGATTACAGAATTATCATCGAAAAATTTCAACAGTTTACGACGAAAATTTATAGCTACACAAAATCATTTTTAGAGATGAATTTCTCAATAGATCAATCTTAGATGGAAGCCAAGATAATTTATGAAGTGTATAAGAAATTTTATTAAAAAAAGATTACAAATAGATGGGTTAAGGCAACAATATGCGGCTGAAATTTTCTACAGCACAGATTTTTAGGTATAGCAGATTGGACGTAAAAGATCAGTGGTTTATATTAAAAGTTTTTTAAAGAACCAAAGGAAAATTTACTATTATGAAGTGTCAAAGCTATTATAAAAATTTCATAGAGATTTGGATAGAAACAATATAGTATCAAAATCAAACAAACAGTGCTATGCGGCTGAAATTTTATAGTGCAGATTTTCAAGTATAGCATATTAGATGTAAAATATCAATGGTTTATATTGAGAATTTTTTAACAAAACCAAAGGAAAATCAGCTGTTAGGAAGTGTCAAAGATGTCATAAAAAATTTGTAGAGATTTGGATAGAAAAAACATAGTAGCAAGATCAAACAGACGGTGCTATACGGTTGGAATTCTGCAATGTATCTTTTGTCGTAGAGATGAAAACTTTATGACGAAAAGTTTATGCAGCAATATAAGAATAATTTTTTTGAGATTTTCAAATAAGGATAACTAAATTGCAGCAGCAGTAAGGTAGAAAACCAGAACCTATTGCAATTCACGGGGAGATCAAAGGATGATCCGTGGTGGTGGAGATGACGGTGGAATTTGTCAACGATCTCTTAAGTAATTGTGGGAATTGCTTTGGGCGGTTGTAGAGGGTTGATGGATGGCTGTGGAAGGACAACGAGATGCCAAGAACACTGCTCTAATACCAAGTGTTAGAACCCTTGCAGATTCTAAACTTGGGGTTGATCTTTTTAGGGGATCGGCCTCATTGGAACTCTATAGGGGTTCCTCCCTCCAAGTTGCTGCTCAAAGGCTGCAGAAAAGATTCATCTATTGCTTATGAAAAGAGAAGGAATACATGGCTATTTATAGGGCTTCTAAACCCTAACTCCTAATAGGACTCCTACTTAAGACTCTTACTTCTAACTAACTCCTAATAGGACTCCTACTCAAGACTCCTATTCCCTTACAACTCCTAATTCTTCTCTAAGAAAAAACCTCTTACATGAATGCCCCTCTCAATTAGGACTCTACTAGCTAGAGTCCTAATAGTTTAAATGAATGTCCCTCTCAATTAGGACTCTCCAAGCTAGAGTCCTAAAACCTACCCATCTCATACTAGGGATATGCCCTAGAGACCGCAGCTTACCTTCTGAACAGAGTTCCAACTAAGTCGGTAGTGTCTACACCATATGAGATATGGAAAGGAAAGAAGCCCGATCGTAAGGTTGTTATGATTTGGGGCTGCCCTGCCCACGTTAAAAGACACAACCCTGATAAGTTAGAATCGAGGACAGAGCGATGCAAGTTCGTTGGATACCCCAAGGAATCTTATGGGTATTATTTCTATCATCTCGATGACTAAAAGGTCTTTGTAGCTAAGAGAGCAGTGTTCCTTGAGAAGGAATGCATTCTTGGCAGAGATAGTGAGAGCATGATAGAGTTGAGCGAGGTTGAAGAACCTAGATCAAGCACCACTCTATAGCCCGAGTCTGTTCAAGTACCTAACACATAAGTTCCAACTTTACGTAGGTCTAGCAAAATATCTCATCCTCCTGAGAGATATGTGGGACATATTAGAGAAGAAGATGTTGAGGATATTGATTCTGAGTATGGACTCTAAAAAGTGGTAAGAAACCATAAATTCTGAGATGGATTCTATGTACTCCAACAAGGTTAGGAACCTAATTGATGCTCTCGAAGGTATTGTACCCATCGGTTGTAAGTGGATCTTTAAGAAAAAGATTGGAGTAGATGGAAAGGTAGAGACCTATAAAGCAAGGCTAGTGGCTAAGGGGTATCGGCAAAGGCAAGGTGTTGACTATGATAAAACCTTCTCACCCGTAGCAATGCTAAAATCCATCCAAATTCTATTAGCTATTGCAGCACACTATGATTATAAGATTTGATAGATGGATGTGAAAATTGCATTCCTCAATGGCAACCTTGAGGAGGAGGTGTATATAATACAACCTGAGGGATTCGTGTCTAAGAACTACCTAGATAAGGTGTGCAGGTTGCTTAGATCCATTTATGGACTAAAGCAAGCTTCTCGAAGTTGGAACATAAGATTTGATGAGGCAATAAGATCTTATGACTTCGTTAAAAACGAAGATGAGCCTTGTGTGTACAGGAAGGTAAGTGGGAGCACTATCACCTTTTTGGTATTATATGTGGATGGCATCCTGATCATTGGGAATGATACAGGAATGCTATCTATAGTAAAGACTTGGTTATCTAGACACTTCTCCATGAAAGACTTAGAGGAAGCATCCTATATCTTGGGAATTCGGATCTATAGAGACAGATCCAAGAGAATGTTGGGCTTGTCCCAGTCCAGGTATATAGAAACCATTGTCAAAAGGTTTGGCATAGAAAACTCCAAGAGAGGTCTCATACCGATGAGACATGGGATATCACTTTCAAGGAGTATGTCCCCAAAGACTCCAAAAGAAAGGGCGAATATGGATTTGATACCTTATGCCTTAGCGATAGGGTCTATCATGTATGTCATGCTATGTACTAGGCCTGATATAGCGCATGCTCTGAGTGTCACGAGTAGGTATCAGGCGGATCCAGGCTTGGAGCACTAGAAAGCAGTAAAGTGTATCCTTAAGTACTTGAGAATGACTAAGGATCTTTTACTAGTATATGGAGGTAGTAGCCTCAAGGTTGAAGGCTACACAGACTTGAGTTTCCAGTTTGATGTCGATGATAGTAAGTCGAATTCGAGGTATGTGCACACCTTGAATGGAGGAGTAGTGTGCTAGAAGAGTTCCAAGCAAGATTCTACAACTGACTCGACCACAGAGGCGCAGTACATTAGTGCATCAAATGCAACAAAGGAAGGAGACTGGGTGAAGAAGTTCATCACAGATTTGGGAGTCGTGCCGGGTAGTGAGGAGCCGATTTTCTTATATTGCGACAACAACAAGGTAATTGCTCAAGCGAAAGAACCCAGGTCTCATCAGAAATCTAAGCATGTTCTAAGGAGGTTCCACCTTATCAGAGAGATCGTAACCCGAGGAGATGTAGTAGTAGAAAGAGTTCCATCTGAAGATAACATTGAATATCTATTGACAAAGCCGTTGTCTCATATTGTCTTTAGCGTCACAAGGGTCTGAGGGGGATCAGAAACAGAGGTGATTGGCTTTACGTTAAGTGGGAGATTGCTAGTCATAGGTGTCCAGCAAGCCAATCATATGAGTGATGACACGTGTGACTTAACACGGAATCTTTTTGCTTATTATATTTTGGCATTTATCACTTTATATTGATTATTACATATATATATATATATATATATATATATATATATATATATATATATATATATATATATAGTGATATCCTTGGATCCATGCAATGGGAATCGGATCATGATGAGATCACAATAATGAGACCGAGATCCTAAATAATTCCAGTCATAGGTTACTCGAGAGGGACATCGTGATAACCAAACAGACTGGTGTGTTATATACCGGTCCATATGATGGATGCAGCTGATCTCATAGTTGCTCGTGTAGGACACTAGGGATATAATACAGGTGCTCATTAGAGAATAAGTTCATTAATTAATCCACTTTTGGAATATTGGCTGGTTGATGATGCCTTATTGTCAGGCAGTGATTCCATAGTCCTAGTGGTGTATTTGATCCTTAGACTTGAGATACAAAGGATGTCCTATATGAGTGCTCCACTCTTTGATACCCGACTTATAGGTTTGGATATCCCAAATCTAGTACAACTAGTCATTGGGAGTAGCAATCGACCTTACGAGGGTTATTAAGTGTCGATAGAGGATTATCCACTCTCGGCATCATGAGAGGAATATCCCATGTGTTCTTGCTCAGACAAATCCCTGGCCAGGTTGAGAGAGAAAGAGTTCTCCAGGAGAATCTAATTAGAGCAAGACTCGAGTAGAAATCGTATGGGTTTGATAGCACCATGCTCGATATACGGTCTTTGGGATATTAAATGGATGAGGGACTATAGGTATACAGTAATTGAGGATAGACAGATCAATGGATTAGATTCTCTTGTATCGTTTGGGGACTACGGCGTAGTGGCCTAGTACGTCCGTAGTCGATGAGTCAAGTGAATTATTACAGAGATAATAATTCACTAAGTTAGAAGGAGTTCTGATAGGTATGACTCAAGGCTAGCTCGATATTGAGCCTAGAGGGTCACACACATATGGTAGGTATTGCGATGAGTAGAGGTTCAAATATGAGATATCCACTAGAGCCCTTGTCTTATTGGATATCCAATAAGCCCCTAAATTATTGGATCTCATGGACGAGAGCTAATAAGAGCCCATGAGAAATTATTAGATAGAGATCCACTAATTTAAAATGCTTGGGTAATTGGATACAGATCTAGTACCCACTAGGGGAGGATCCATTAGGTTTTGATAGGGGGCCTCTATAAATAGGAGGGATTCAGAGCCTCTTAGGCTAGAGCCTTTGCTTGCCTCTCCTATTCTCCTCCCCCTCTTCACCTTAGAGCAGGCCTAGAGTTTTGAGAAGCATCATCGCAGCCCTACTGTGTGGATCACTACTAGAGAGGAGGACGCTTGACCCCCTTCACCCTCTCCTAAAGATCTGCAAGGAAACAGGGATATACGATCTCCCTAGGTAACACAATCTACTCTATACGTAGTTTTAAGTTTCACGGATTTTGCGCACCAATCTTTGCATGACGATGAACATCTCTCTGGGAATAGGGGATTTTATTTTTCTTATTCTTCCACTGCGCATGTGATGTCGCCCCCAAGATTACCTAACAATACTTGATATGTATATATATTTACATGCGATGTAGATATATATTACATATGTATATGTGTGACATGTCATTTTAGAAGACCAAATCATAGAAGCCCCTCTTTCGATAATATTAAGTCGGTAAATATGAGGCAATTAGATTTGTTAAGATCAAGAGTTAGGGTCAACACTAAGAGGGAGGGTGAATTAGTATAACGGTAAAATCACATTTTCAAAAATGTTTCGTTTCGATAAAACCGGTTTCGTAAAGATAGCTGAAAAGCATACGAAAAAGAATTGAAGGTAGTCAGCTATTAAAGAGGTTTGTAGTAAGGATAAATTGCTCAAAGTAAAATGCAAACCAATTTATAGTGGTTCGATCATCGTGACCTACATCCACTTCTCTGATTCCTCTTCTATTGAGGCTACAGAATACTACATTGTTTATAAAAAATTTTACGAAATTATTTATCAATAACTACATTTGCATACACTTTTAAGTAAATACCTTCCGAGATCGGCTATAATCGTATGAAGATTTTACGAAACTGACACTTTTCATTTGTGCAATTTATATTACTACAAATCACCTTAGTCTTCTCTTGCACTTTTATAAAAGCTTTCAAGTTCAAATTCTTTCCGAAATGGATTGAATCGAAAGCATTCTTGTCAGAATTGATTTTAATCGAAACTAGTTTTTTAAAATAACGAAAGTTTTCCGCTGCACTAATTCACTCCCTCTCTTAGTGTCGCTCTTGATCCTAACAATTGGTATCAGAGCAAGGTTCACTTTTATTTGGTTTTAAACCCAAGAGAGATAGCATTTACTAGCAGCCTAGAGGGCCATTCAATTACACATCTACCCATGTTCAATGGGACGGATAACATATATTAGAAGACTAGAATGGGGATCTTCCTAATTTTAATGGATTTTGAGTTTTGGAACATTGTCGAAAACGGTTTTCAAAAGTCTTCTTTTCCAATGAATGATTAGAATGAGTTGGAGATGAAGACTTTTACTTTAAGCGCAAAGGCTATGAATATCTTATTTTGTGTATTAGATAAAAATAAGTTTAATCGAGTATCAATTTGTGAAATGGCTTTTGATATTTGGCACACACTCGAAGTTGTTGAATCTTGTATTTTGATGATGAAACCACTTGATATATGTTTATGATTTAATCTGTGTTTTGAGTGATGCAGGATGCTTCAATTAAGATGAGACGATTAAAGTAGGAAAAATTATGTTGTGCCGGAGGAACATGTTAGAAGATTGGACGTCGGGCCGGTGGATCGGTCGACGTATCGACAGAAGGCTTCGGGCCGTGGACTCGGGCATCGGGCCAAGAAGAGCGGGTATTGCGCCAAGGATATCAGAGTTGTGGAGTCAACTGGCCGATTGGGTAATAGGCCGTAGGAGATGATGATGCGCCAAAGAATCGGACGAAGCATCGAGGGACCAATGACTTGCTGGACAACTTGGTTAATTGCTTAGGATTAATTGTCTCGATCAAAGATTTATTTTATATGTGCAGGATTAACTACGATGGAAGTAAGACATGTAGTAGGAGTTGCACCGGAGTCAAAACTATAATCACGTTGGGAGTTCGAGAGTTCGATGGAAGTCCGGACGATCGTCGGAGGTTCTGCGGGAACAAATCCGAGAAGACCAGGAGCTTGCCAAAAGAAGCCCGTCGGAACTCACCAAGTGGACCATCGTAAGTCCAGGAGTTTGTTGGAAGTCCGTAGGAGCATCACCGAGGGTTCATCGGATGATCGACAGAAGTTCGTCGGAAGCTCGTCGAAAGAAGCGATTGACGCACCGGAGCAAGTTATAGTAAATGTCTTAAGAAATGTCGTAGTTGTTAGGATCTAGAGCACTAAGAGGGGGGGGTGAATTAGTGCAGCGGAAATCTTACAGCAATTTAAAAACCGAAAGGTGTGTTCGTTCAATAAAATCTATTATGATGCAAAAGCCGATTCACAGTTTGTATTTAAGCGCAGTTTGCGTCTAAGCGCAGATTGCGTCTAAGAGCAATTTACGTCTAAACGCAGTTTGCGTCTAAACGCAGTTTTACGTCTAAACGCAGTTTTACGTCTAAACGTAGTTTTGCGTCTGAACGCAGTTTTACGTCTGAACGCAGTTTTACGTCTGAACGCAGTTTTGCGTCTGAACGCAGTTTTGCGTCTGAACGCAGTTTTGCGTCTAAACGTGGTTTTACGTCTAAACACAGTTTTGCGTCTAAACGCAGTTTTACGTCTAAACGCAGAAACTGAACTTTGAAAATCTTTTTGTGAATGTGCAGAAAGCAGTTCGCAGTTATGAATGGAATCAAAGCGTAAGCGTAAACTACGATGTAAAGATCATACGAAAACACCGATTTACGTCTCAATGCAGATTCGGAAAGATCTGAACTTAGAGAATCGTTCGTAAAAGCGCAGAGGGCAGTAGCTATGTAGGAGGTTTGTAGTAATGATAAAGTGCTCAAAAATAAACGCAAACCAGAGATTTAGAGTGGTTCGGTCAGTCTTGACCTACTCCACTTTTGGCTTCCTCCACCGATGAGGTTGCCGACGTCAACTAGAGGCCTTCCTTCAATAGGCGAAGGCCAACTGCCCTTTTACAGTTTCTCTCCTTTTGACAGGCTCAGGAGACAACCTTTACAGATCCTTTCTCTCCTCTCTTTACAACTCAAGACTTTGAAGAACAGAAAGAGAAGAACTTTTGGACTTTACACAATTTTGAGCTCTTAGAATCACAGAAAAGATCAGGAATTCGGAGTGGATCTGTATCCTTTCTGTGCTGAACGGGTGGGGTATTTATAGGCCCTAACCCAGTTCAAATTTGGAGCTCAAAACGATCAAATCCCGGAATTCCGGGATCAGGCGGTTGCACCTCTTGACTGGAGAGGTTGCACCGCCTGGCAGAGCTCGAAGACTGAGCTCAGGCAGATGCACCTCTCTGTCAGGGGTGGTTGCACCTTTCTGCCAGAGCTCGAAGACCGAGCTCAAGCGGTGCATCTCCTGACCAGAGAGGTTGCACCTCTCTGCCAGAGGTGGTTGCACCTCTCTGCCAGAGCTCGAAGACCGAGCTCAGGCGATGCATCTCCTGTCCAAAGAGGTTGCACCTCTCTGCCAGAGCTCGAAGACCGAGCTCGGTGGTTGCACCTCTTTGCAGAGCTCGAAACTTGAGCTCTGGCGGTGCTACCTCTTGACAGAAGAGGTTGCACCGCCCAGTCTCACTTGGAGACTGAGCCCTGGGCGGTTGCACCTCTTGGCTGGGGCGGTTGCACCGCCCAATCTCGCTGGGAGACATAGCCTGGGCGGTTGCACCTCTTGGCTGGGGCGGTTGCACCTCTTTCACTATTCCAGCTCACTTGGTTTGGCTCCAAACTTGGTCCAAACCAGTCCGAACTTGGGCCTAATTGGCCCCTACTTGGGTTATAGGATTAACACCTAATCCTAACCCTAATTAACGTGCTAACTATGAATTTAAAGACATTTTCTAAGCTATTACAAAGTCCGCAAGTCAAGACTTCTTCTAGCGAGCTTCCGGCAAACTTCCGGCGGTCTTCCGATGAACTCTCGGAAACCATTCTGCGGACTCCCGGCAAGCTCCTAGACTTCACGATTTGATCATAGCGAGTTCCAACGAGCTTCGTCGGCAAGCTCCGATCTTTCTCGGTGAGCTCCGCGAACTTCCAACGAACCTTCCGGCGAGCTTCCGAAAAACCCTTCGGCAAGCTCCCAACTCATTCTCGGCTAGTTCCGGTAGCATTCCCGACGAACCTTCGGACTTCCGTCGAACTCTCGAACTCGCAACAAATCCTTCGCGCTTGACTCCGACACTTTGTTTCGCTTTATGTCTTCATCGTTATCATAGTCAATCCTGCACAATTAAAATAAAACTTCGATCGAGACAATTAATCCTAAGCAATTAACCAAGTTGTCCGATATGTCGTTGGTCCCTCGACGCTTCGTCCGATTCTTCGGCGCATCGTCCTCTTCTGCAGCCTATTGCCCAATCGGCCAGTTGACTCTGCAACTCCGATATCCTTGGCACAATACCCGCTCTTCTTGGCCCGATGCCCGATTCCATGGCCCGAAGCCTTCTGTCGAAACGTCGACCGATCCACTGGCCCGACGTCCAATCTTCTGACATGTTCCTTCGGCACAACATGATTTTCCTGCTTTAATTGTCTCATCCTGATCGAAGCATCCTGCGTCACTCAAAATGCAGATTAAATCATAAACATATATCAAGTAGTTTCATCATCAAAATACGAGATTCAACAATCTCCCCCTTTTTGATGATGACAACCACTTGATGACGGAGTTAAACTTAACTCCCGGAGTTTAAACAAACTCCCCCTATCAATATGCCATATTGATAGAACCTTGAATTCAAACTGAATTCAAGTCATTGCAATATTCATCATGAATACTTGCAACACGTCAACATGAACATATGCATAAACTTTATGCATCACATGTCATGTCATCAACATACTTCTCCCCCTTTGTCATCAACAAAAAGGAGAAGTATCACAATTAATCGTTTGTGTGTGATATTGGTTCAACTCGTTGCATGAAAATCATAATATCAAGTTTTATCATCATGCAATCTTGTAGCTAGAAGATTTAGTAAGTGTTACATCATGCTTAGAACATTCATGCTATCAAGTTTTAGATATGCAAGTTTTATAGCATATAAGATAGCACTTTTGGTAATGTTCAAGATAGCAAGTTCTACATCATGCAAGCTAGCAAATTAGAGATGTTCAAGAAGGCAACTCTTGCTTCTTGAAAATTTTGCTCACTTTGCTAGATGCGCAAGTTAGCATTTTTGCCTCTTGAGATAGGCAAGATAGCACATTTGCTTCTTTTGAGATAGCAACTTTTTGCTTCTCTTTAGACCAACAAGCTAGCAATTTTTACGATATACAAGTTTCACAATATATAAGCTAGCAAAAATTTCGAAAGCAAATGCAAGATAGCTTTCTTGTGTAAGCTCATGATTCTTGCTTCCTATTGCAATGTGCAAATTGCAAGTTTTGCTTCTTGAGATATTCAAGACAGTGATGTTCAAGAAGACAATTTTTCTTCTTGAAATAAGCAAGTTAGCAATCTTTGCTACTTAAAATAGGCAAGCTAGCAATCAAGTTTTTGCATCTTCTTGACTTGTACAAGCTAGCTATCTCCCCCTTTGTCATTGTAAAAAAGAAAGAGAGAATACAGTTTTGTAGTTCTCTTTTCCTTTTACAACGATTTCAAAATCATGACAAATGATGAATAATCAAGTTATGAATGTCAAGACAATTTTTCATCATGAATATTTTATCATTGCATGCATCATTATTGAAGTATTACATGCATGATATCATATCACCATTCATAATTACATTAATGTTTCAATATAACAATTTCTTCTCAAAATGTGTAACTTGGCACTCATAGCATTTTAAATCATGATTTACATTATATGCAATACATCACATCATAATTAGAAAGCACAAGTATTGCATACATAATTGCACATCATAAATGTTTCATATCATGATGGTATCAATTTTGTCAAATTATATCCTACCATGCATGATCAAAACTTCTCCCCATTTTATCATTGAAAACAAGAAGAAAGTAGGGGGAAGAGCATAAAAGTGTTAAATATTTCAATCATTTCAAAGCATTTACATCATAGATCAAGTCATGATTCGTGATTCATCATAAAGCAAGTTAGTTTTCAATCATCACATAAGGCTTTTAAGGAATTTTTGAAACATAGAAGAATGATTAATTTAAGCATACAATGTTTCAATCCATGAATACCACAAGATATTATTTGTGACTTCAATTTTGTAAGATCAAGATTATGATTTAGATAAAACTTATTCAAATCAAATCATTAACTTGAAATTCATAATCAAGTCATTAAAATTAATTTCGAGATTCACAAAATATCATGAAATCATTAATCTCGATTAGATGGGAAAATCAAATTTTTTTTTTTTAAGAGATTCTTTTTCATCTAAGCATGCCTTAGTCTTTATATGCCAAATTAAGATAAGCATGAAAGTTCAAGACATAAGGCAAATAAATCTTGTATTATGAAATATATGATATCAAGGCTCATGATTCATTCGAAAAGATATAGTACAAAGAGCAACTTGAAACATTCTTATCAAGATCACATTTTAAAATATTCCAAGTTTCAAGATATCAATATGACACTTCATTGAATTACATTTCATTTGAAGAAACCCTTTTTGATAAATGTAGGGAGCATAATGAACGATCTTGATTTATAAAGAGCTTCATGTTATAATTATCAAGATCATGATTATGATTATTCTCTTTAGCAAAGAATCACAAAAGCACTTTATTTTTGCATAAGAAATCTCATTGTATTATGATTTATAAATTCTTTTTCTGCACATGAATCATAGGAGATATGAATGTGAAACAAATCTTTGCAAGCAAACACACTATCATTCATATTTCAAGATGGAATTTATAAGCAGGAATCATTTCATCAAATCTATTTTAGAAAAATATTTTTTATAAGTGTATGAGAAAATCTGATTGTTAGGATATCAATTGTTAAGTGAATCCGAGAATGAAATTAACATTTTCATATATTCAGACATGATTTTTGCTATAGATCTTGAAATTAAATCAAGAAGATTAAACAAGCTCATGATCATGGATAACTTAAAATCTCATGCATAAAATTGTTAATAACCATTTAATATTACATCTTTATGCATTACTTTAAATCAAACGTGATTTCATTCAACAATGTTAATCAAACATGATAAACATTATTACTTCTTAACCATGATCAAAATCATTTTATTTGTTTATCATGCAATATTATCATTTTCGAAATTATCAGCATGATCATAATTTTTTGTATTTTTATTTTTAAACATGTAATTTTCAAGAAAATTAATTCTAAAAGAAAATATATCATGAAAGCATCAAGTAATTTTAAAATAAACCAAAGGCATTTTAATTACCTCAGTGTCGTAGGCTAGTAAGGCGTAGTTTGCCGCCTTGCTTTTGTTGACTTTCTCGTCTTTAGATGAGCTCGATTCATCCCAATTTTTGTTCTTCTTCTTGCGTTTAAAGCAAGTAGTTCCATTCTTTTTGCTTTTTAATTTTCGTTTCATTTGTAGTTTAAGTTCACCATCACTTGAGCTTACGCTCGAGTGGTCTTCAAATGTTCTATGTCCCAAATCCTTCCTGTTCTTTGGAAGGTTGGTTTGTTCATCATTGTCCTCATCACTTGAGTCATCGCTCAAGTGGCATTCATTTGTCCAGAGTTCCAAATCCTTCCTGTTCTTTGGAAGGTGATTGTGTTCAACATGTTCATCATGTGCATTGTGCACCATTTCATATGTCATCAATGAACCAATTAGTTCTTCAAGTGGTAAGTTGTTTAGATTTTTAGCTTCTTGTATTGTAGTTACTTTTGAATCCCACTTTTTAGAAAGAGAACGCAAAATCTTGTTTACGAGTTCAAAATCCGAAAAACATTTTCCAAGAGCTCTTAAACTATTGACGACATCCGTGAAACGGGTGTACATGTCGCCTATAGTCTCGCTTGGTTGCATTTGAAAAAACTCAAAATCATGCAATAAAAAGTTAACTTTCGAGTGTTTGACTCTACTAGTTCCCTCGTGCGTGATTTCAAGAATTCGCCAAATGTCAAAAGTCGTTTCACACGTAGAAATCCGATTGAACTCATTTTTGTCCAATGCGCAAAATAAGGCATTCATAGCCTTTGCGTTTAAAGAAAAATTCTTCTTCTCCAAATCCGACCATTCGTTCATCGATTTGGAGGGAAGTTGAAAACCGTTTTCAATGATACTCCATAAGTCTAAATTCGTAGAAATCAAGAAAACTCTCATTCGAGTTTTCCAATAAGTGTAGTCCAATCCGTTAAACAACGGTGGACGAAAGACCGAAAAGCCCTCTTGAAGAGCCATTTCTCTCAGGTGTAAATCCGAAATGAGAAATACCCCGCTCTGATACCAATTGTTAGGATCTAGAGCACTAAGAGGGGGGGGGTGAATTAGTGCAGCGGAAATCTTACAGCAATTTAAAAACCGAAAGGTGTGTTCGTTCAATAAAATCTATTATGATGCAAAAGCCGATTCACAGTTTGTATTTAAGCGCAGTTTGCGTCTAAGCGCAGATTGCGTCTAAGAGCAGTTTACGTCTAAACGCAGTTTACGTCTAAACGCAGTTTTACATCTAAACGCAGTTTTACGTCTAAACGCAATTTTACGTCTAAACGTAGTTTTGCGTCTAAACGCAGTTTTACGTCTGAACGCAGTTTTACGTCTGAACGCAGTTTTGCGTCTGAACGCAGTTTTGCGTCTGAACGTAGTTTTGCGTCTAAACGTGGTTTTACGTCTAAACACAGTTTTGCGTCTAAACGCAGTTTTACGTCTAAACGCAGAAACTGAACTTTGAAAATCTTTTTGTGAATGTGCAGAAAGCAGTTCGCAGTTATGAATGGAATCAAAGCGTAAGCGTCAACTACGATGTAAAGATCGTACGAAAACACCGATTTACGTCTCAATGCAGATTCGGAAAGATCTGAACTTAGAGAATCGTTCGTAAAAGCGCAGAGGGCAGTAGCTATGTAGGAGGTTTGCAGTAATGATAAAGTGCTCAAAAATAAACGCAAACCAGAGATTTAGAGTGGTTCGGTCAGTCTTGACCTACTCCAATTTTGGCTTCCTCTACCGATGAGGTTGCCGACGTCAACTAGAGGCCTTCCTTCAATAGGCGAAGGCCAACTGCCCTTTTACAGTTTCTCTCCTTTTGACAGGCTCAGGAGACAACCTTTACAGATCCTTTCTCTCCTCTCTTTACAACTCAAGACTTTGAAGAACAGAAAGAGGAGAACTTTTGGACTTTACACAATTTTGAGCTCTTAGAATCACAGAAAAGATCAAGAATTCGGAGTGGATCTGTATCCTTTCTGTGCTGAACGGGTGGGGTATTTATAGGCCCTAACCTAGTTCAAATTTGGAGCTCAAAACGATCAAATCCCGGAATTTCGGGATCAGGCGGTTGCACCTCTTGACTGGAGAGGTTGCACCGCCTAGCAGAGCTCGAAGACTGAGCTCAGGCGGATGCACCTCTCTGTCAGGGGTGGTTGCACCTTTCTGCCAGAGCTCGAAGACCGAGCTCAAGCGGTGCATCTCCTGACCAAAGAGGTTGCACCTCTCTGCCAGAGGTGGTTGCACCTCTCTGCCAGAGCTCGAAGACCGAGCTCAGGCGATGCATCTCCTGTCCAAAGAGGTTGCACCTCTCTGCCAGAGCTCGAAGACCGAGCTCGGTGGTTGCACCTCTTGGCAGAGCTCGAAACTTGAGCTCTAGCGGTGCTACCTCTTGACAGAGGAGGTTGCACCGCCCAGTCTCGCTTGGAGACTGAGCCCTGGGCGGTTGCACCTCTTGGCTGGGGCGGTTGCACCTCTTTCACTATTCCAGCTCACTTGGTTTGGCTCCAAACTTGGTCCAAACCAGTCCGAACTTGGGCCTAATTGGCCCCTACTTGGGTTATAGGATTAACACCTAATCCTAACCCTAATTAACATGCTAACTATGAATTTAAAGACATTTTCTAAGCTATTACAAAGTCCGCAAGTCAAGACTTCTTCTGGCGAGCTTCCGGCAAACTTCCGGCGGTCTTCCGATGAACTCTCGGAAACCATTCTGCGGACTCCCGGCAAGCTCCTAGACTTCACAATTTGATCATAGCGAGTTCCAACGAGCTTCGTCGGCAAGCTCCGATCTTTCTCGGTGAGCTCCGCGAACTTCCAACGAACCTTCCGGCGAGCTTCCGAAAAACCCTTCGGCAAGCTCCCAACTCATTCTCGGCTAGTTCCGGTAGCATTCCCGACGAACCTTCGGACTTCCGTCGAACTCTCGAACTCGCAACAAATCCTTCGCGCTTGACTCCGACAATTTGTTTTGCTTTATGTCTTCATCGTTATCATAGTCAATCCTGCACAATTAAAACAAAACTTCGATCGAGACAATTAATCCTAAGCAATTAACCAAGTTGTCCGATATGTCATTGGTCCCTCGACGCTTCGTCCGATTCTTCAGCGCATCGTCCTCTTCTGCAGCCTATTGCCCAATCGGCCAGTTGACTCCGCAACTCCGATATCCTTGGCACAATACCCGCTCTTCTTGGCCCGATGCCCGATTCCATGGCCCGAAGCCTTCTGTCGATACGTCGACCGATCCACCGGCCCGACGTCCAATCTTCTGACATGTTCCTTCGGCACAACATGATTTTCCTGCTTTAATTGTCTCATCCTGATCGAAGCATCCTGCGTCACTCAAAATGCAGATTAAATCATAAACATATATCAAGTAGTTTCATCATCAAAATACGAGATTCAACAGTAGTTAGCATGTAGATTAAGTTAGGAATGGGAGGTGATCCCATTAACTTGATCTGGGGACAATTGGGCACTTGATAGACCCAAATTGGGCCAAATGCATCAACCCATTTGGACCAGAATTCCTATCAGCTTGTGGTACCACTAGGGTCGGCGGTGGCACTGTCACGCCCCTCAAAATATCCATAATATTAAAATTTTCATTAACATAAATCCATCCAGGATCCAATCACACATTTGAGGTCACTAGGAAAACATTCCGATCAAAATTTCACCTCTATAATCTACAAATTTATAAACCCTGTGCAGTTCGTAAACATACAACACATCGTTCAATGATTCATAAAATCTGAACCCAACTGTCACGCCCCTCCCGAATTTAATTCTCATTTAGGAGGTGTGAACCTAATTCAAGATTGATAAATTTAATTCAACAAATAATCCAGGATCCAATAACACATTTGAGGTCACTAAGAAAAACATTCAAGTCATTCACCTCTACAATCCACAATTCACAAAACCTGTGCAGTTTATAATCATACATCATGTCACTAGATGATTCTTAAAATCCAAAAGTAACTTAACTAAACCATAACTATATCATAAATCAATAAGCGCGGCAATTAATGCAATCACAAAACCAACATATACTACATGTTTATATCAGTACACAGTTTAGACTTAACATTTCCAAAATCCTGACGTAAGAGGTACTTATCAAATACTTACAAGATACATCAATCTAGATTTGTCATTGATATTTCATTACACCCAAAAAGAACTTATACAACATCAACCTATCAAGTACAAAATATTTGCCCTAAAATCTTCTAGTCTTCCACTGCCTCAAACCAATTTACACATTTTAGTGAGCGATAAGCTATCCTGAAAAATTTATATAGCAACGGGGTGAGCATATAAAGCTCAGCAAATGACTAACATATCCGTAGCAAAGATGACAGTTTTCAAACAAATGAGGTATCAAAATACAAAGCAGAGATACAAGATGAAACAGTAGCATGTTTTGTTTGAATGCAGAATTACAATATCGTATCGTTCAAAGCACATTTTATTCATACAATCGAGGAAAGGTAATTGGAGCATATCATTGGCATAAGGAGCATATCGATGACATATGGTAGCTTTCAAGGTATAACAAAGACTTATAACATTTCGGAAATATATCAAAGAGCAAAACATGAATAGAAGCTCAAATGTCACATGACGATGCATTCATTCATTCTTATCCAAAGCATGCATAGAAACATAGCCAAAGCTTTGGATATCATATCAAACACATAGAAGGTAAAGTGGGATCATAACAAAATATGGTCCATCAATTTCTGAATGACCAACAAACATAAGTCTCCCACGTCTGGGAGCTCCATCCACCCACGTCTGAGTGAAGTCATAGGGGACCGGTAGAGCATCGCGGGCTCTAAGCATAACTCCCTTTACCATTTCTAACAAAGGTTCACATTTATCCCACAAACACCAGAGTACAAAGGGATAATATGAATACTGAAATTAGCATATATTGGAAGCACATGCGGAACAATGAAATGTACATATGCCTTTCGAGTCAATACGATACAAACATAATCTTTCACAATGTATTCAGATTTGAAAGGAAACAAAAGCAAGAGCATACAAGGATTCCAAGAAACCATATATAGCTCAATTGAAATAAGAAAGTTAGATAAGTTCAATATCCAAAGAAATGAAACTAGAAGAGGCACATATCGAAAGCAAATGCGGAACAATGAGATGCATGTGCCGAATCATTACGATGCAAACATGATCTTCAGATGATAGCTGCAGATGTACAAATAAATAAGGACAAAAGTATACAGGAATTTAAGGTATAATGTAAAGCTTAAATGAAGTAAGAGTTTTTGCCAAAATCGATTTCCAAAGAGAAAAAACAAGGAAAGCCGAAATCGACCAAAGCTCGATTATGGCAGAATTTGATAGGAACATTGTATGAACTATTTGGACAACCAATTTTGCTCCAATTTATACAAAATAGGTGTCATTAGAAATATTTATCAATCTAGTTTTAGGCAAATCAAGTTTAAGAAGAATTGGAATTTACAACAAGGAATTACAGATAATTTCGTAGTGAAAGGTTTGAAAATATTAGCTTTATTTTACTGAATCTATAGGGTCGATAGAAGCAGATGTTTCAGTTAGCAATTGTACTCCAAAAATTTCAAATTAGGTATACAAAAAGAATTTTGAGTCTAGCTTCGAATAAATCATACTTTGTATGAATCTGATTTCATAGCAGAAAGTTATAAGTAGTTAAGCAATAAGATGTCAAAAATTTCAGTCCCTATTTTACAGAATCTGTAGGGTTATTTTAAACAGAAGTCTTAGTAGGCATTTAAACTCCAAATCATTCGATCTTAGTATCAAAATAAATATTTTTTTGTCTACTTTCAAATGGAATAGCTCTTGTCTAAATCAGAGTTTATTACAAAATGTTATGACTGAAACATTGCATAGAGGTCAGATTACCGAAAAATTACAGATTCATAGCTTTATATCAAAACGAAAGAAGGTCTGGTTCTCAGTTGAAATCTTTCAAATTTTGCAGAATAAAAATAGAAACAGAGATTAAGGTTACTATGGGATGGGGTTAGAACACTTGCCTTAAAATTATTTGAATCCCAAATGTGAGAAAATTTGATGAAAAACCTCAAGCTCTTCTTCTTCTTCTTCTTCTTCTTCTTCCCTTCTCTTCTTAAACTCATGTTGGCTGCAACTCTTCAGGTTTGTTTTCTTTAACCTTTCATCTAATTATTTGGGTTTTGGCTAATGCAAAAGTTGTAAGGTGTCATGCATGCATGAAAGGGGCTAGGTGTCATCTTTAGAGCAAAGATAAGTGGCACTCTTAGGTTAGCTAGTGACACATGTCCACTATATATATATATATATATATATATATATATATATATATATATATATATATATATATTTTAACTTAAATCTGAATCTTTCATAAATTATATCAAACTTCTAATATTTACTCTTAGGTCCCTAGCCATAAACTTTTAATATAATATCATTGAATATAAAATAATTATTAAATAATCCTTATTTTTACAAACAAACCTTTTACTAATTTTTTTTTTTTTTTAAATGGGGGATGGTACACCAACTCACCAACATAATAACCACAACATAAATTCACAAGTATACGAGTCTATACAGTCACAAAACCAACGTTTACCATAAGTTCATATCATTACACGAATTAAACTTAACATTCCAAAATCCTAGACATGAGAGGTCCTTTAATCTTATAAAAAATCCACAAGTTTAGATTCATCGTCAATATTTCATTAGATGCAGAGTGTGCTTATACAACAAAAACAAATATACTAATAAAGATCTGCCCAAAATCTTTTAGCTTTCTACTGCCTCAGCCCAATCTTAACATTTAAGCGAGCGAAAAGCTATCCTGAAAAATTTATACAGTAAAAGGGTGAGCATATAAAGCTCAGCAAGTGACTAACATATCTATGGTAAAAGAGGAAAATTTTTAAACAAATAAGCTTTCATAATGCAAGGTAGAATATAAGAATCCATAGACATAATCTTATTGGGTGTAGAATCACAAATATCATTTCAATCAAACATAATTGGTTCATACAGATGGAGCATAGAGTAATTGGAGCATATCAATAGCATAAGAAATGTTCCGGAGCATATCAACAACCTATGGAACATTTCGAAGCATAACAATAACAAATGAAACATTTAGGAGCATATCAAAGGCGTACGAAATGTTTCGGAGCATATCAATGATAAACGAAATATTTCGGAACATATCAATGGCATATGGACCATTTCGGAGCATTTCAAAGATAAATACGAAATAGAAGCTCAAATGTCGAATTTGACGTTGTATTCATATCATTCATATCCAAAGCATGTATAGAAACACATAACTAAAGCTCTGGATACCATATCAAGTATACAGAAGGTGAAGCGGGACCATAACATAATATGGTACATCTATTTCTGAATGACCACCAAAGATAAGTCTCCCACGTTTGGGAGCTCCATCCACCCATGTCTGAGTGAAGTCATAAGGGTCGGCAGAGCATCTTAGGCTCTATGTATAACTCCCTTCACCATTTCTGGCGAAGGTTCACAATATCCCACAAACACCAGAGTACAAAAGGATTGTATGAACAATAAATAGTACATATCGGAAGCACACGCGGAACAACAAAACGTACATGTGCCTTTACGAGTCAATATGAAGTAAGCAATAATCTTTCATAATTATATTCAGATTTGAAAGGAAATGAAAGCAAGGTCACACATGGAATCCAAGCAATCACATACAACTCAATTCAAATAAGAAGGTTAGATGAATTTGATATCCAAAGGAATGAAACTAGAATAGGCACACATCAAAAGCAAATGCGGAACAATGGGTTATACATGTGCCTATATAAGTCAATGTGATATAGCATAAACGTTACACAATATGTTCAGGAATGGTAATAATTTATAGACAAGAGCAAACGAGAATTCAAACATTAATATAAGCCACAATTGAGTGAAGGGAATTGAACAAAATCTATTTCCAAACAAACAAAAACAGAAGATGCGAAATCGATCAAAGCTCGATTTCTGACATAATTCGAGAGGCTCATTGGATAAATACTTCAGATTGTCAATTATGCTCCAATACCCTCAAGAAGGCTATTTTTGAAAGATATATCAATCTATTTTCTGTTGAAACAAGTTTCGTACGAATCATGATTTCCAACAAGGAGTAACCTTTGATTTGGTAACACAACAAGGTCAAAAACAAAATCACTGTTTTGTAGAATTCATAGGGTCAGATTCAACAGATAATAGGGTAGGCATTTGAATTCCAAATTTTTCAATCTATATGTCAAAAGAAAGGTCTACAAGTCTAGTTTCGAACAAAGTTAGTTTGGTACAAATCAGAATTTCCAACAGGGACTTATAGGTATTTTTGTATCAAAGGGTCAGAAATTTTGATCCCTGTTCTATAGCATATATAGGCTCATTTGAAATAGACGTTTGGGTAAGTATTCGGTGTCCAAATTCTACAAAATTAGAGTCAAAAGAAAGATATAAGAATTTAATTTCAAACAAGCTAGGTCTTGCCTAAATCCATATTTGGGGCTAAAAATTATAGCTAAAACAGTGTATAGGGGTCAGTTTATCGAAAAAATTTGAAATCCTTGGTTTTATGTCCAAAGAGAGAAATATCATGTTCTAAGCATAAATCTTTCAGAATCAATATAGGAACATAGACTAATACTTCTGTAGAATGGGGTTAGAACACTTGCCTTTGAGAATTATGATCCTAAATGAGAAGATTTGAGCAAGAAACCTTAAAGCCCCAAATTTTTTTTTCTTCTTCTTCTTCCCCCTTTTTTCTTCCTCTTCTTCTTTCTTTCTCTCTGTTCATCCATGTAGCTGCCTTCTCTGGTTCCTTAAGAATGAAGGCAGAGAGGCTTAAACGATGGGATTTGTAATTTTGTGCATTTTGTAGTTTAGTCCTTGTATTATTATATTTACAATTAGGTCCTCAGGGTTTACATATAGGTCCTCAGATTTTTTTTTTTTTGAACAAATCCTCCAAATCTTATGAATAAGTTCTCAGATTCATACTTTGGCTCTTTTATCAAATTTAAAATAGATACTTACATTAAAACTAGAAACTTATACGAAAATTCAGAAATGAGGGATGTTACACTCTCCCCCCCTTAAAAGAAAAATTTAGTCCTCTAAATTTATCATACCTCTATCAATGAAAAGATGGGGATAGACCTTTTTCATTTCCCCCTCTAGCTCCCAGGTTGTTTCCTCTCTAGAATAATGTCTCCAAATTACTTGCACCAGAGTGATGACCCGATTCCTTAGGATCTTTTCCTTCTTATCAACAATTTGAGTGGGCTCTTCCACATAAGATAAATCTTTATCGATCTCTATCTGCTCATACTCAATGATATGAGAAGTATCAGGTATATACTTCCTAATCATCGAAACATGAAATATATCATGGATATGGCACAATGCTGGTGGCAAGGCAATCCTGTAAGCGACAGAACCAACCCTCTCAAGAACCTCAAAAGGTCCAATAAATCTTGGGCTTAACTTTCCTTTCTTTCCAAACCTTATAATGCCTTTGGAAGGGGAGACCTTTAAGAATACAAAATATCCTATTTCAAACTGAATATCTCGTCTTCTATTATCAGCATAACTCTTTTGACGACTCTGAGCAGTTTTTAACCTTTTCCTTATCACTTGAATTTTCTCGGTAGTTTCTTGTACTTTGTCCGGTGGTAACAACTTTCTGTCACCAACTTCCTCCCAACATATAGGTGTTATGCACTTTTGCCCATATAAAGCTTCATAAGGAGCCATCTAAATACTTGAATGATAACTATTATTATAAGTGAACTCAATAAGTGAAATATCTTTATCCCATTCATCTTTCCAATCCATAACATATGCTCTAAGCAAATCCTCAAGTGTTTGAATTGTTCTTTCTGATTGACCATCAGTCTGAGGATAATATGCAGTACTAAACTTGACTTTAGTGCCTATAGATTCCTGTAATCTGCTCCAGAATCTAGAGAGAAATCTGGAGTTTCTATCATAGATGATCTCTTTTGGAATACTATGAAGTCTTACTATTTCATTGACATATAGATCTGCAAGTCTATCAAGCGAATAAGTCATATTAATCGGTAGGAAATGTGCAAATTTTGTTAACCTATCAATGATAATCCAAATAGCATCATGCTTTTAGAGGTTCTGGGTAGTCCTGAAACAAAATCCACAGTAACACATTCCCATTTCCATTCAGGAATATCTAAAGGTTGCAACAACCCTCCAGGTCTTCGGTGTTCTACTTTGATTTGCTGATAAGTCAAACATTTTAAAACATACATTGTAATTTCCTTCTTCATGCCTTCCCACCAATAATGACTTTGGAGATCTTTATACATCTTAGTGCTCCCAGGATGCATGGTGTACTTTGAAGTATGACTTTCCTTTAGGATTTGATTCTTGATATTTGGTTCATTCGGTACACATACTCTCTCCCCAAATCTCAATAGGTCATCCTTTGAAACTTGAAATTTTGGCTTCAATTCTTTTTCTACTTCATTCCTCAAGTAGATTAAACGTGGATCTCCTAATTGTCCTTCCTTAATTTGTTGAATAAGATCAAATTGCACTTGAATGGAGGCCATCAATATCATCAAGTCTTGCTCTTTCCTCAAAGCTTTCAAATCAAAATTTTCTTCTAATAACTTCCATTGCTTCATAACCAGACTAGCCATAAAACTTGTAGATTTTCTACTAAGTGCATCAACTACAACATTGGCTTTGCCCGGGTGATAACGGATGGCACAATCATAATCCTTCAGAAGTTCTATCCATCTTCGCTGCCTCATGTTTAACTCTTTCTGAGTGAAAATATATTTTAAACTCTTGTGATCATTAAAGATTTCAAATTGTGGACCATACAAATAATGTCTCTAAATCTTTAGAGCAAAAACAATTGCTGCCAATTCCAAATCATGAGTTGGATAATTTAGTTCATAACCTTTTAGTTATCTAGAAGCATAATCAATCACTCTCCCTTCCTTCATTAAAATACATCCGAGGCCCTTTCTTGAAGCATCAGTATAAACTACAAATCCCTCACTACACTTAGAATAGTGAGAATAGGAGCACTAGTCAATCTTCTTTTTAACTCTTGAAAACTTTGCTCACAATCATCACCCCGTACAAATTTCATATTCTTTTTAGTGAGTTTGGTGAGAGGTTAGCGATTCGAGAAAATCCCTCCATAAATCTCCTGTAATAACCTACCATGCCCAAGAAGCTTCTAACTTCTGTTACATTTGTTGGTACATCCCATTCAACTATAGTTTCTATTTTCTTTGGATCAATAGATATACCCTTCCCTGAAATCATATGGCCTAAGAAAGCAACTTCATTCAACCAAAATTCACATTTGCTGAACTTTGCATACAACTTCTTTTCTCTTAGTATGGACAATACATTTCTCAAGTGTTCCTCATGCTCCTGGTTACTCCTTGAATACACCAATATGTCATCAATGAATATAATTACACAGTCATCCAAGAGCGGTTGAAATATCCTATTCATTAGTTCCATAAAAGCTGCAGGGGCATTAGTCAAAGCAAAAGGCATCACCAAGAATTCATAGTGACCATATCGAGTTCTAAAAGCTGTTTTTGGAATATCCTCCTCCTTGATCTTCAACTGATAGTAACATAATCTCAGGTCAATCTTAGAGAATACTTGTGCACCCTACAGTTGACCAAACAAATCATCAATTCTGGCTATGGGATACTTTTTTTTGATAGTCACCTGATTCAATTGTCTATAATCAATACAAAGCCTCAATGTTCCATCCATCTTTTTAACTAAGATCACCCCATGATGAAATATTAAGCCAAATAAAATCCTTGTTTAATAGTCCTTGTAGTTGCTTTTTCAATTCTACTTACTTAAATGATATCATTCTGTAGAGAGGCTTAGATATTGGGATTGTCCCAAGGACCAAATCAAAAGCAAAGTAACATTTGGAGGTAATCCAAGCAAGTCATCCTGTGATACATTAGGCAAGGAGATAAATCATGTCTAATACTCTAAAAATAAAAGATCGACTAATCAAATATGCAAAAAGTAATCATTCGTTATATACCAATCCATACTGGTATGATAGGAAGATAGCCAATTCATACCAAGTATATTATCAAAACTTCAAATCTCTAGGAGAACTAAATCAGCAAAAAGTTGAAGTTCTCCAAAAAAATCGAACAAGAGGATCAGGTTCAAGTTCGTTATCAAAGAATCTCCAATGATCATATTTACATATATCACATAATGTAGTGGTCTAGGTTGAATGCCCAAGTGATAAGCAAAATATTACGAATCAAATCGTAGATAGGACCCATGGTCAAACAAATATTTACATTCTTTCATAAACATGCATGCCATCACATTGTAGGGTTTGCACCATTTCTATTCTCCTTAGCTTCCTTAGTAGCAACGTTCGCTTACTCGACCTTGTCCTTTGAGTTGTCGGGCACCCTTAAGTGAATATGGGCTCTAGAGCAATCAAACTCTCCAACTGCTTCGATCATACCTCTATATGATAAAGTCCCTCCCATGGGATTCACTAGTACTTGCATTCGAACTTTTCCCTTGGTGGAACTCAGCCCCCATATGCTGATGACCAAGGTTTTCATCCGATGCAACATTCGATGCACGCACGAAAGACCCGCCTCTGCGGTACCATGGCCTTCACTCCTTGAATCCATAGCCCTTCTTGCCATCATGTTGTTCACCGAAGTGGAGCTTCTAGTAGCAACCGATCATACCTTCATATGATCTAGTCCCTCACGGGACTATGTCGTGTGTATCGCATTTGCCACGAATTGTTCCACCACGATCCGCTACACCATGTCACCTCCTAGTGACATCTTCATTGTATTCTGATCCTTGTGGGATGAACTCGAATTGTGATCCCTCTATGTGTGGCCTCTACCAATACATCGCAAGGTCTCTTCCACCTTCGAATTTGTTTGCTCCTTTGGCAATCGACCTTCATCCACCCACTCTTGGGTCACACCTAGATGAAGCACCACTCTAGGATAGTCTGTCGCCTAGTAGCTCCTGAAGTCCACTGACTTCGCTGTAATTAGTGCACCATTGTTTGGATCCTGGGCCTTTGCCCCTACTAGCACAATCTCCATTGTGCACCACTTCCTTCATGACAACTTGAATGGCAACACTATGGCATATTCTTCAAGAGTACCCACCTCTGAGTCCTCTTGCCCCGTGCTAAGGCCTTCTGAACCCAACTTTGCCTCTACAAATTGAGTCGCCTTAGTTCCTCCATCAAATGCTCCTCCGAGATAAGGTGCATGTGCCCAGAAGCTCCCTTCGTCTTTGGCACCATGCAAGATGAGTCTGCTCCATCAGAATGAATGACCCATGGAACAACATGATCCTGCTCTTGCCTCTGCAAGAGTTAATGTCCTTGACCTCTGTCCAAGGAAAGCACTATGGCTCCGCTCCATGTTCCATCTTCTATGCTGGCTCTTTTCATGCGGCTTGGGTACTTCGCCAAGTTACACCCAAGTTGCTTTGCTTCTCATTTTTGCATTAAGTTGATGGTGGCCCTCGTGCCCACCATTCCACGGGTTAGCCCTCCCTTGAGTCTGATCTCCATATCGACTCCAAGTGTGCCTTCATTTGTGTTGCTTTGGGTCGCTCCCCCACTTGATCTCGCAATGCATCTACCAATGCATTCTCTCGAGCGAGATCATGCGATGACTCCTCGCCGCTTGCTTAATCCATTGAGCTTTGTGGAATTGTTGTTTGTTGAGGTACTCCTCTCAACTTGTGAGGTCCGTCCCACATGATTCTCCCTCTGGAGAGCTGGTACTTATCCCTCCTGGATAACTGTCCCGTTGGAGCAACATCTCTCTTCATTTCGGAGACCACCATCCCCTTGGACTACTCCGATCTACGGAACAAACTGTGCATTGTTCTGCCTCCTACAAACGCACTTGCTAGATTGTGACTCCATGTCAATACAGCCCCTACTGCACCACTCAAGGCCTAGCAACATGCTGAACTTGTTGCACACTTCAGCCTCCTATGGACGTATCCTTCATATGCCGAAGAGAAAGTTTTAATGCTCTATGGTGCTGAGTTTCGGTCGCCTTGGGATGGCCATGAACATTCCATCGTCCGCATACAAGCCCATGCATGAGTACCAAATTCTTTGAGCTAGCAATTCCCCTCACCTTTGTGAGCTTTGCATAACTCTTTGGGTCGTTGAGCAACTCATTCCACCTTGCATGGTCTCATCCTTTACCAAGCACCTCGCTTGCCTTGAGCACCATCAAGTATAGTTGTCAACATTGAGCCATAGCTCAAACTCAACCATCCCAACCTTTGTGCACTCTGCATTCTTCCAAGCTTGCCTATTCTCTTAGTGCCTCTTGCACAAGGGGTTGGCCATTCCTCTGAATGCTAATGTTAGATGCCCACTCCTTCGAGCGACTCCTTTTCCCTACATCTCCATGCCCATTTTTCCCCCAAACTGTCGTGCGTGTGCTGACTGCCCTCAACGCAGCCCCGCTAGGTCCCCCACATTTGCATGCTAAGTGTTTCTATGAGTGATTATCCCACTCTAATACCATCTATCATGGACTTAGCTGGTTTTGCCTAAGTCGTGCGGCACCCTTGTGTGTCTGTCCGCAAAGGTCAACCTCCCCGAAGCCTCCTACGTCCCTTAGGACCCACAAAAGAGAGGACGAATTAGAGAAAACGCCTCATTCGGGATCCACAAGCAAATATTTCCGAAAAACACTTCATAGACAATGCAAATTACAAACAGACTTTACAAGCTCTGAACAGTTGCACAATAAAGGGTAAAATGTCTATTATAGACCGAAAATCTCTCACACGTGTCCACATGACACAACCTTTATTTGCAAGCCTAAAGCGGCCAACAACCTAACTAAAATGAGACTATTAAGCCTTTGGTCGTCCCTCTACATGCTGTACAAAGTATGAACATACCAAAAGATATGGACATACATAAGCATTACATCAAATAACCTGTTTAGAAGTTTGTCCATGACAGTTGGGCAGTGTAACCGCCTAGGTCAAGCGGTGGCACCACCAGGGCTCAGTCTCCGAGCGAGACTGGGCGGTGCAACCGCCCTAGGCAAGCGGTGGCATTGCTTGGGCTCAGTCTCCGAGCAAGACTAGGTGGTTCAACCGTCCCTGACAAGAGGTGGAACCGCCTTAGCTCGGTCTTAGAGCTCTGCCAGGTAATGGCATCGAGGCTCAGTCTTCGAGCTCTGCCAAGCGGTGCAACCGCCCCTGTCAGGCGATGCAATCGCCAGACCCCAAAATTCCAAGAGATGATACTTTTGAGCTCGAAATTCAAACTGGTTTGGGGCCTATAAATACCCCACCCTTTCAGCAATAAAAGGGTAACCCAAACCATCGAAAGCTTGATCTTACTCTGTGATTTTAGAGCTCAAAAGTGTTGTAAAGTCTAGAAGTTCTCCTCCCTCTCTTCTTCCAAGTTTTGATCTTTCAAGAGATGAGAGAAAAGTTTGTAAGGGTTGTCTCCTAAGCCCATCAAAAGGAGTGAAACTGTAAAAGGGTGGTTGTGCTAGTCATAGATGCCCAGCAAGCCAATCACGTGAGTGATGGCACGTGTGACTTGATACAGAAGTTTTTTGCTTATTATATTTTGGCGTATATCACTTTATAACGATTGCATAAATGCATATATATATATATATATATATATATTGTGATGTCCTTGGATTTGTGCAATGGGAATCGGATCGTGATGAGATCACGATAATGAGATCGATTCACCTTCAAACACATATCCTAAATAATCCCGGTCATAGGTTACTCGAGAGGGACATCGTGATAACCGGATAGACTGGTGTGCTGTATACCCGTCCATATGATGGATGCAGCTGGTCTCATAGCTGCTCGTGTAGGGACACTAGGGATACAGTACAGGTGCTCATTGGAGAATAAGTTCACTGATTGATCCGCTTACGGAATGCTGGATGGTTGATGATGCCTTATTGTCAGACAGCGATTCCGTAGTCCTAGTGGTGTATCTTGTCCTTAGACTTGAGACACCAAGGATGTCCTGTATGAGTGCTCCACTCTTTGATACCAGACTTATAGGTTTGGCTGTCCCAGATCTAGTACAGTTGGTCATTGGGAGTAGTAGTCGACCTTACGAGGGCTATTGAGTGTCGATAGAGGATCATCCACTCTCGGCGTCATGAGAGGAATATCCCATGTGTTCTTGCTCAGACAAATCCCTGGCCAGGGTCATTTGGGTTGAGAGAGAAAGAGTTCTCCGGGAGAATCCGATTAGAGCGAGACTCGAGTAGAAACCGTATGGGTCTAACAACACCATGCTCGATATACGGTCTCTGGGATATTAGATAGATGAAGGACTATAGGTACATGGTAACTGAGGACAGACAGGTCCAATGGATTGGATTCCCCTGTATCGTTTGGGGACTACGGCGTAGTGGCCTAGTACGTCCGTAGTCGATGAGTCGAGTGAATTATTACAGAGATAATAATTCACTGAGTTAGAAGGAGTTCTGACAAGTATGACTCATGGCCAGCTCGATATTGGGCCTAGAAGGTCACACACATATGGTAGGCATTGCGATGAGTAGAGGTTCGGATATGAGATATCCGATGGAGCCCTTGTCTTATTGGATGCAGATCCAATACCCACTAGGGAAGGACCCATTAGGGTTTGACACAGGATCTCTATAAATAGGAGGGATTCACAACCTCATAGGCTAGAGTCTTTGCTTGCCTTTCCTATTCTCCTCTCCCTCTCCACCTCAGAGTAGGCCTGGAGTTTTGAGGAGGGTCGTCGCAACCCTGCTGTGTGGATCACCGCTAGAGAGGAGGACGCTTGACCTCCTTCACCATCTCCTAAGGATCTGCAAGGAAATAGGGATATACGATCTCCCTAGGTAACACAATCTCTATACGCAGTTTTGTGTTTTGCGGATTTTTGCGCACCAATCTTCGCACGACGACGAACATCTTTTTGGGAATCGGGGATTTTTGTTTTCTTATTCTTCCGCTGCGCATATGATGTCGCCCCCCATGATTTCCCAATAGTGGTATCAGAGCCGACGATCGTGATGCATGGAGATGCATCAAGATATCGACGGAACCGACGAGGACAAGATAGACGATCGTGCGGATTTTTGCGCACCAATCTTCGCACGACGCCTCTGCCCGTGGGTTGCCAGCCCTGCCAGCAGGCGCCGCTGCCCCGCAGCGCCTCTGCCCGTGGGTTGCTAGCCCCGCCAGCAGCAAGCCTGCGCAGCGGAAGCGTGGTGGGCTCATAACCCATAGGTCCCAGGATCGAAACCTGGCTCTGATACCACTGTTGGGAAATCATGGGAAGATTGGTGCGAAGATTGGTGCGCAAAAAGATGTTTGTCGTCGTGCGAAGATTGGTGCGCAAAAATCCGCAAAACACAAAACTGCGTATAGAGATTGTGTTACCTAGGGAGATCGTATATCCCTGTTTCCTTGCAGATCCTTAGGAGAGGGTGAAGGAGGTCAAGCGTCCTCCTCTCTAGCGGTGATCCACACAACAGGGTTGTGACGACCCTCCTCAAAACTCCAGGCTTACTCTGAGGTGGAGAGGGAGAGGAGAATAGGAAAGGCAAGCAAAGACTGCCTATGAGGCTGTGAATCCCTCCTATTTATAGAGATCCCGTGTCAAACCCTAATGGGTCCTTCCCTAGTGGGTATTGGATCTGCATCCAATAAGACAAGGGCTCCATCAGATATCTCATATCCGAACCTCTACTCATCGCAATGCCTACCATATGTGTGTGACCCTCTAGGCCCAATATCGAGCTGGCCGTGAGTCATACCTGCCAGAACTCCTTCTAACTCAGTGAATTATTATCTCTATAATAATTCACTCGACTCATCGACTACGGACGTACTAGGCCACTACGCCGTAGTCCCCAAACGATACAAGGGAATCCAATCCATTGGACCTGTCTGTCCTCAGTTACCATGTACCTATAGTCTCTCATCCATCTAATATCCCAAAGACCGTATATCGAGCATGGTGCTGTCAGACCCATACGGTTTCTACTCAAGTCTCGCTCTAATTGGATTCTCCCGGAGAACTCTTTCTCTATCAACCCGAATGACCCTGGCCACGTATTTGTCTGAGCAAGAACACATGGGATATTCCTCTCATGACGCCGAGAGTGGATGATCCTCTGTCGACACTCAATAGCCCTCGTAAGGTCGACTACCACTCCCAATGACCAACTGTACTAGATCTGGGACAGCCAAACCTATAAGTCTAGTATCAAAGAGTGGAGCACTCATACAGGACATCCTTGGTGTCTCAAGTCTAAGGACCAGATACACCACTAGGACTACGGAATCGCTGTCTGACAATAAGGCATCATCAACCATCCAGCATTCCGTAAGCGGATCAATCAGTGAACTCATTCTCCAATGAGCACCTGTACTATATCCCTAGTGTCCCTACACAAGCTGCTATGAGACCGGCTGCATCCATCATATGGACGGGTATACCGCACACTAGTCTATCCGGATATCACGATGTCCCTCTCGAGTAACCTATGACCGGGATTATTTAGGATATGTGTTTGAAGGTGAATCGATCTCATTATCGTGATCTCATCACGATCCGATTCCCATTGCACAAATCCAAGGACATCACAATATATAAATGCATTTATGCAATAGTTATAAAGTGATATACGCCAAAATATAATAAGCAAAAAGATTCTGTATCAAGTCACACGTGCCATCACTCACGTGATTGGCTTGCTGGGCACCTATGACTAGCAATCTCCCACTTGACCTAAAGCCAATCACCTATGTGTCTGATCCCCATCAGACCCCTGTGATGCTCAAAGATAATCTGAGACAACGGCTTTGTTAGTGGATCTGCAATGTTATCTTCGGATGGAACTCTTTCCACTACTACATCTCCTCGGGTTACGATCTCTCTTATAAGCTGGAACCTCCTCAGAACACTTCTGATGAGACCCGGGTTCCCTTATTTGAGTAATCACCCCATAGTTGTCGCAATATAAGGAAGTCGACTTGTTGCTATCTGTATCGACTCCCAAATCTGTGATGAACTTCTTCACCCAGACTCCCTCCTTTGCTGCATCTGATGCAGCAATGTACTCCGCCTCTATGGTCGAGTCAGCAGTGGTATCTTGCTTGGAACTCTTCCAGCACACTGCTCCTCCATTCAAGGTGTACACATACCCTGAATTCGACTTACTATCATCGACATCAGACTGAAAACTTGAGTCAGTGAAGCCTTCAACCTTAAGGCTATTACCTCATATACTAGTAAAAGATCCTTAGTCCTTCTCAAGTACTTAAGGATACACTTTACTGCTTTCCAATGCTCCAAGCCTGGATCCACCTGATACCTGCTCGTGACACTCAGAGCATGCGCTATATCAGGCCTAGTACATAGCATGGCATACATGATATACCATATTGCTGAGGCATAAGGCATCATATCCATGTTCGTCCTTTCTTAGAATTTTCAATGCCAAACCTTTTGACAATGGTTTCTATGTACCTGGACTAGGACAAGCCAAGCATCCTCTTAGATCTATCTCTATAGATTCTAATCCCTAAGATATAGGATGCTTCCCCTAAGTCCTTCATGGAGAAGTGTCTAGATAACCAAGTCTTTATTGTGGATAGCATCCTACATCATTCCCAATGATAAGGATGTCATCCACATATAACACCAAAAAGGTGATAGCGCTCCCACTTACCTTCCTGTATACACAAGGCTCATCTTCGTTCTTAACGAAGTCAGAAGATCTGATTGACTCATCAAATCTTATGTTCCAACTTCGGAAAGCTTGCTTTTATCTATAAATGGATTTAAGCAACCTACACACCTTATCTGGGCAGTTCTTGGACACGAATCCCTCAAGTTGCATCATATACACCTCCTCCTCGAGGTTCCCATTGAGGAATGCGGTTTTCACATCCATCTGCCAGATCTCATAATCATAGTATGCTGCAATAGCCAATAGAATTCTGATGGATTTTAGCATTGCTACGGGTGAGAAGGTTTCGTCGTAGTCAACACCTTGCCTTTGACGATACCCTTTAGACACTAGCCTTGCTTTATAGGTCTCTACCTTTCCATCTACTCTGATCTTTTTCTTAAAGATCCATTTGCAACCGATGGGTACAATACCTTCGGGCGCATCAACTAGGTTCCAAACCTTATTGGAGTACATAGAATCCATCTCAGAATTCATGGCTTCTTTCCACTTCCCGGAGTCTATACTCATAATAGCCTCCTCGTAGGTTTGAGGATCAATATCCTCAGCATCCTCTCCTCTAATATGTCCCACATATCTCTCAGGAGGATGAGATACTCTATCAGACTTGCGTAAAGTTGAAACTAGTGTATTAGGTACCTAATCAGACTCGGGCTGTAGAGTGGTGCTTGAGCTTGGTTCTCTAACTTCGCTCAACTCTATCATTCTCCCACTGTCTCCACCAAGAATGTGTTCCTTCTCAAGGAACACTGCTCTCTTAGCTACCAAGACCTTTTTGTCCTCGGGATGATAGAAGTAATACCCACAAGTTTCCTTGGGGTACCCCACAAATATGCATCGCTCTGTCCTTGATTCTAACTTATCGGGGTTGTGTCTTTTAACGTGGGCTGGGCAGCCCCAAATCTTAACAACCTTAAGATCAGGCTTCTTCCCTTTCCATATCTCATATGGTGTAGACACTACCGACTTAGTTGGAACTCTGTTCAGAATGTAAGCTGCGGTTTCTAAGGTATATCCCCAGAATGAGATGGGTAGGTCAGCGAAACTCATCATGGACCGTACCATATCTAATAAAGTATGATTTCTCCTTTCAGAGACACCATTGAGCTGAGGTGTGTAAGGAGGTGTCCATTGGGATAATGTCTCATGGTCCTTGAGGAACTGAGTAAACTCTGTACTTAAGTACTCACCTCCTCGATCTGATCGAAGAGTTTTGATACACTTTCCAATCAAGTTCTCCACCTCATTCTTATACTCTCTGAATTTCTCAAAGGCCTCGGACTTGTACTTCATTAATTACACATATCCATACCTTGAGAAAACATCAGTAAATGTAATGAAGTAGGAGTAACCTCCAATGGCATGAGTTGACATGGGTCCACATAAATCACTATGTATGAGTTCCAACAACTCAGTGGCTCTCTCTCCAGTTCCACTAAATGGAGAGTTGGTCAATTTTCCACGAATGCAAGGCTCACAAGTTGCATAAGACATATAGTCGAATGGATCTAGATATCCATCATTTAGCAACTTTTGAATCCTTCTTTCATGGATGTGACCTAGCCTACAATGCCACAGGTATGTACTATTCAACTCATCTCGTTTCCTTTTGGACACATTTACATTCATGATATGTGGAGTGGTGTCTTGTTGAATCTCGGATTTTGATGATGAAGTCAATTGTCATTTGTTATCTAATCTATGTGTTGAGATAAGTGTGCAGGATTAACTACGATGAGAGTAAGACAAGCAGCAGGTGTTGCGCCGGAGTCAAGATCATGATCACGTTGGGAGTTCGAGAGTTCGACGGAAGTTCGGACGGTCGTCGGAGGTTCAGAGAGAACAGATCCGAGAAGTCCAGAAGCTTGCCAAGCGAAGCTCGTCGGAACTCGCCAAGTGGATCGTCGCAAAGTCCAGGAGTATGCCGGATGTCCGCAGAAGGATCACCGAGGGTTATCGGTTGATCGACGGAAGTTGGCAGGAAACTCGCCGGAAGAAGCGATTGACGCATCGGAGCAAAGCTGCAGAAGTTGTCTTAGAGTTAATCGTAGTTAGCATGATGATTAAGCATGAAAATGGGAGGTGATCCCATTAGCTTAATCTTGGGGCAATTGGGCCCCTGAAAAGATTCAAAGTGGGCCGAATGGAGTGAACCATTCGGACCCTGATTGCACCAGGAGGTGCAACCGCCCCAGCCAGGAGGTGCAACCGCCTGGGCTGTGGGGTTGGGAGGTGCAACCGCCCCAGCCAGGAGGTGCAACCGCCAGGGCTGCGAGGCTGGGAGGTGCAACCGCCCCAGCCGAGAGGTGCAACCGCCCAGAGCTCAGTCTTCGAGCTAGACTGGGCGGTGCAACCTCCTCTGCCAAGAGGTAGCACCGCCAGAGCTCAAGTTTCGAGCTCTGCCAGGCGATGCAACCACCGAGCTCAGTCTTCGAGCTCTGGCAGAGAAGTGCATCAGCCTGAGCTCAGTCTCGAGCTCTGCCAGGTGATGCAATCACCGAGCTCAGTCTTCGAGCTCTGGCAGAGAGGTGGATCAGCCTGAGCTCAGCTTGGAGCTCTGCCAGGTGATGCAACCACCAAGCTCAGTTTCGAGCTCTGCCAGGTGATGCAATCACCAAGCTCAGTCTTCGAGCTCTGCCAGGTGATGCAACCATCGAGCTCAGTCTTCGAGCTCTGGCAGAGAGAAGCAATCAGCAGAGCTCAGTCTTCGAGCTCTGCCAGGTGGTGCCACCTCTCCAGTCGAGAGGTGCAACCGCCTGATCCCAGAATTCTGGGATTTGATCGATTTGATCGTTTTGAGCTCGAATTTTGAATTGGGTTGGGGCCTATAAATACCCCACCCATTCAGCACTGAAAAGACACAGACCTATACTGAAATCTTGATCTTTTCTGTGATTCTAAGAGCTCAAAAGTGTTGTAAAGCCTTTAAGTCTCCTCCTTCTGTTCTTCAAGTTTTCAATTGTAAAGTGAGGAGAGAAAGGTCTGTAAAGGTTGTCTCCTGAGCCTGTCAAAAGGAGAGAAATTGTAAGAGGGAAGTTTGGCCTTCGCCCATTGAAGGAAGGCACCTAGTTAACGTCGGCAACCTCATCGGTGGAGGAAGCCAAAAGTGGAGTAGGTCAAGGCTGACCGAACCACTCTAAATCTCTGGTTTGCGTTTATTTTCGAGCACTTTATCATTACTGCAAACCTCCCTCATCACTACTGCTCTCTGCGCTTTCACGAACAAGTTCTAAGTGCTGTTCTTCCAAATCTGCATTCAGACGTAAATTCGTACTTTCATACATTACAGTTTACGTTTGCGTTTGATTCTGCAGAACTGTTTTCCGCGCTTTTACGAACGAGCTTCCTTGCAGTTTACGCTTACATTTTAATCCTATTAATAACTGCAATCTGTCCTCTACGATTTTACGAACGAGTTTCAACATTTAGACGTAAAACTGCATTCAGACGTAAATCGGCTTTCCTCGCTCAATCATCAGATTTCAGTTCATGTTTACGTCTTGATTTCAACTGCATACTGCCTTCTGCGAGTATACAAATGAGTTTCAAAGTTTAGACGTAAATCTGCGTCTAGACGTAAAACTGCGTTTAGACGTAAATCTGCGTTTAGACGTAAAACTGCGTTTAGACGTAAACCTGCGTTTAGACGTAAATCTGCGTTTAGACGTAAAACTGCGTTTAGACGTAAAACTGCGTTTAGACGTAAATCTGCGTTTAGACGTAAATCTGCATTTAGACGTAAAACTGCGTTTAGACGTAAATCTGCGTTTAGACGTAAATCTGCATTTAGACGTAAATCTGAGTTTAAACGCAAAACTGTGCTTAGACGCAAAACTACGCTTAGACGCAAAAATGCGCTTAAACGCAATCTGCGCTTAGACGCAAACTGCACTTAGATACAAACTGAGAATTTGCTTTTGCATCATAATAGTTTTTGAACGAACGCAGCTTTTGGTTTTATAAATTATTATAAGATTTCCGCTGCACTAATTCACCCCCCCCCCTCTTAGTGCTCTTGATCCTAACAATTGGTATCAGAGCAAGGTTAACTCTCTAAAGGATTAAAACCCAAGAGAGATGGCATACGCCGGAAACCAAGAGGGGCATTCAATTACACGTCCACCCATGTTCAGTGGAACGGACTACACTTACTGGAAGACCCGAATGAGGATCTTTCTTATTTCTATGGATTTTGAACTGTGGAACCTTGTTGAAAATGGATTTTCAAAATCTTCTCTTCCAATGATCGATTGGAACGATTTGGAGAAGAAGGCTTTCGCTCTTAATGCAAAGGCTATGAATGCCTTATTTTGCGCACTTGATAAAAACGAGTTTAATCGTGTTTCAACTTGCGAAACTGCTTTTGATATTTGGCACACACTTGAAGTGACCCACGAGGGCACAAGTAGAGTGAAAGAGTCAAAAATCAATCTGTTGCTGCATTCTTTTGAACTTTTCCGAATGAAACCGAGTGAAACCATTGGCGACATGTTTACCCGTTTCACGGATGTCGTCAACGGTCTAAAAGGACTCGGAAAGAGCTTTTCGGATTTTGAGCTTGTTAATAAGATACTAAGATCCCTTCCTAAGAGTTGGGATCCTAAAGTCACCGCCATTCAAGAGGCAAAAGATCTGCGAAATTTCCCTCTTGAAGAACTAATCGGGTCATTAATGACCTACGAAATGACCTGCAAAGCTCATGAAGAGCAAGAAGACATCCTTCCAAAGAACAGGAAGGATATGGCACTTAAAACTTCTGAATGCCACTTGAGAGAAAACTCAAGTGATGAGGATTGTGACGATGACTTGGCACTTTTGACAAGAAAGTTTAAGAAATTCTTCAAAAGAAACAAGTTTAAAAACGATGTGAAAAATAAACTTGAATCAAAGAAGGACCAAGTGATCTGCTACGAATGTAAAAAGCCGGGACACTACAAAAGTGATTGTCCCCAAGTCAAGAAAAGAACAACAAAGAAGAAGGCGCTCCAAGCAACATGGGATGATTCGAGCGCATCTGAGGAAGAGGAGTCCAACACCGAGCAAGTTGCTTATTACGCCTTTATGGCCATCGAAGAGGAGGTAACGGATTTATTAGATGCTGATTTATCTTTCGATGAATTATTAAATGCCTTCCATGATTTATTTAATGAATGCAAAGTTATAAATAGAAAATACAAGTTGCTAAAAAAGGTACATGATAATCTTACTTGTGAGTTTGATAAGTTAAAAGTCGAACATCATGATAGTTTAAATTCATGTATCAAATGTCATGATTTAGAAACTATACAAAAAGAAAACTTGCTACTTAAGGACACCTTGAAGAAATTCGAGGTTGGTAGCAAGTCATTAAACATGATCCTTACAAACAAGGGTCATGCTCCCAAAAGAAGTGGGATTGGATTTGTGAGGAGTCCTCACCGAAATCCAACTACCTTTGTAAAAGGCCCCATCTTACATGTTCAAAACCAAACCAAGTGCAACTTTTGTTGCAAATCTGGACACAAGACACATTGTTGTCCATTCAAGAAAATGAGTCCAAACAAATTAATTTGGGTTCCTAAAGGAACCATGATAAACTCTATGCAACATGATAGAAAATGTAGATCTATTTATGAGGCACCCAAAAGCAAATGGGTTCCTAAAGATCATCCCTTCCTATAAAAACATTAAAAGTCTAGGCCGGAGCAAGAAATAATTTTCTGCTCCTTGACTCTCAATGGTCATAAACCAAGAATCAAAAAGGAACTCACAACGCTTAAGTAACAAGTGGAAGTTGTGAAATCACAAAAACGATACAACCTTATTAGAAACATATGATATCCAAATTCACATACCCCCCTGATCTTCAAAACCCGTTCATCTACGAATTAATTCTTGTAGAAACTAAATATGTCATGATCTTAAAAGGGATACAAAACAAAACAACGTATACACTATTGACATCAATGACTTATGTGATGAAATGTGCTTTGCCGTTATGAATGAGGATGCTTGGCTATGGCATAGAAGATTAGGTCATGCTAGCATGAAACTAATCAATCAAGTATCATCTAGAGAACTTGTAAGAGGAATTCCTCATATCAAGTTCATCAAAGATAATGTATGTGATGCTTGCCAATTAAGTAAGCAAATTAGGGGTAGCTTCAAAGCTAAGAATCAAATAAGCACCTCTAGGCCCTTACAATTGATCCATATGGACTTGTTCGGACCAATCTCTACATCGAGTCTAGGAGGTAGCAAATACGCCTTTGTCATTATTGATGACTACAGCAGATATACATGGACCTACTTCTTAAAACAAAAAAATGAATGCTTTAGACATTTTACCAAGTTTTGTAAACTTGTTCAAAATGAGAAGGAATCTATGATTTCGTCAATTAGAAGTGATCACGGTGGAGAATTTCAAAACCATGACTTCCAAGAATTCTGTGAACTCAACGGATACAACCATAACTTCTCTACTCCAAGAAATCCTCAACAAAATGGGGTAGTAGAAAGAAAAAATCGAAATTTGCAAGAAATGGCAAGAACCATGTTGAATGAACATAGCCTACCCAAATATTTTTGGGCCGAAGCTGTAAACACTGCATGTTATATTTTAAATAGAGTCCTAGTAAGACCCTTACTCACCAAAACTCCTTATGAGTTATGGAATAACAAAAAACCCAATGTCTCATATTTTAAAGTCTTTGGGTGTAAGTGTTTTATCTTGAATGAAAAGGATAACTTAGAAAAATTCGATGCTAAATCTGATGAAGGAATCTTTCTTGGTTATTCTTCGGTTTCTAAAGCTTTTCGCATCTTCAATAAAAGAACCTTAATTATTGAAGAATCCATCCATGTTGTTTTCAATGAGATTTCAGAAATTAAGAAAAATGATCTTGATGATGATGTTAATTTTGATTCCTTGAATTTAAACGAAACCCCGTCTCCAACTAGCAACTTGGTTGCATCCACTTCCAAAACATCCTTACCCAAGGATTGGAAGTATATAGATGCTCATACTAAGGAGCTAATCCTAGGAGACACATCAAAGGGGGTTCAAACACGATCTTCTTTTAAAAACTTTTGTACCAACGCCGCTTTTCTCTCCCAAATTGAACCCAAATGTGTTGATGAAGCCATGAAAGATGATTCATGGATTATCGCAATGCAAGATGAATTAAATCAATTTGAGAGAAATGAGGTGTGGACGCTTGTTCCTAGGCCAAATGACCATTTAGTAATTGGTACTAAATGGGTCTTTAGAAACAAGCAAGATGAAAATGGTATCGTGGTTAGAAACAAGGCTAGATTAGTGGCCAAAGGTTTCAACCAAGAAGAAGGTATCGATTACGAAGAAACCTTCGCACCTGTGGCTCGATTGGAAGCCATAAGGATGCTCCTTGCCTACGCTAGTTGCAATAATTTTAAGTTATTTCAAATTGATGTTAAAAGCGCTTTTCTAAATGGTTTCATTTCCGAAGAAGTTTATGTTGAACAACCTCCTGGATTTGAAAATAATGGCTACCCTAATCATGTGTTTAGATTAACTAAAGCTCTCTATGGTTTAAAACAAGCCCCAAGGGCTTGGTATGAGAGACTTAGCTCTTTTCTCATTGAAAATAATTTCATAAAAGGCAAGGTTGATACTACATTGTTTATCAAGAATTTTGAAAATGATTTTCTCATTGTTCAGATTTATGTTGATGATATTATCTTTGGTTCTACAAATGAATCTCTTTGTGAATCCTTTGCGAAAACTATGAGTCATGAATTCGAAATGAGTCTAATGGGAGAGTTAACATTCTTCTTAGGCCTACAAATCAAACAACTAAGCAATGGCATCTTTATTAGTCAAACCAAATATGCTGTGAGTTTGCTAAAGAAGTTCAAAATGAATAATTCAAAAGCCATTGACACCCCTATGAGCACCTCCACTAAGTTAGAAATTGATGAGAATGGAGAAAGCTTCGATCAAAAAACCTATAGGGGTATGATAGGAAGTTTACTTTACCTCACTGCCACCAGACCAGACATCATGTTCAGTGTAGGACTTTGTGCTAGATTTCAATCAGACCCTAAGATATCTCATCTCAAAGCAGTCAAAAGAATACTCAGATATCTTAATGGAACTACCAATCTAGGATTATGGTACCCAAAATCAGAAAATTTTGTATTAACAGCCTATGCTGATGCGGACTTCGCTGGCTGTAAACTAGACAGAAAAAGCACATCAGGATCATGTCAATTTTTAGGACATGCCCTTGTATCCTGGTCATCTAAGAAACAAAACTCGGTTGCCCTATCAACAACCGAAGCTGAATACATTGCAGCAAGTGCATGCTGTGCACAAGTTGTATGGATGAAAAACACTTTAGAAGATTACAAAGTGAATCTTAAAGATATTCCCATTAAATGTGATAACACGAGTGCAATATGCTTAACTAAAAATCCTATACAACACTCAAGAACAAAACACATTGATATTAGACATCACTTTATACGAGATCATGTCACTAATCATGATGTAACCATAGAGTTTATTGATACCAAACATCAACTAGCTGATATCTTCACAAAACCCCTACGTGAAGAACAATTTGATTACATAAGAAGAGAATTAGGAATGTTGATGTGTCCGAATACTTAAAATTATTTTTCAAATGTTATAACTATTACATGCCTTGACAACGCTTGATCAAATAACATGTTGCAAATTATGTGACAAATATTTTTAACCAAATGCATGTAAGAAGTTCATTTTTCGGGTTGTATGCTAAAAATGGGATGTTCCCGTACACTCTTATGAAAACTCTTTGGAAAATGACTTTCCTTCGTCAAGCAAAAACAATAAAGAGATATATGTGTCATGACTTCCTTTATATGCTTGATAATGCTATCATGCTTTTTGTTGATGACATAGGGGGAGAAAAATATGAATTGATAAACACTATGTCATAGCTGAACTGCCATAATCATATCTATGTCATAGTTGCAAATACTTGAGTGATGCCATAAACAATGTTATGCCATCCTTGCATCACCAAGAGATATGTGAACATGTACTATAGTTTGCATCATATCTTGATTTGATATTTTCAAGAAAATGCAAACTTACTAGAAAATCTCAAATGTATGCATCATGTAAAAAGTCCTTCGTAGCTTTATATGATTACATGATGAATGGTTACAAACACAATCATACAAACTTGATGATGTATGTCATGCCTTGACATCATTCTTGAAGAGATACATCATGATGGGCATCATGATGGGAGCATTGATAAGTTTAACTGATCTAACTTATCAATACGTCACTTGAATTCTTAGGTCTTGAATTCAAGGTTGACTTATCTCAACTATGGCATATAGATAGGGGGAGTTAAGGACAACTCCTTTATCAATTGATTGTCATCATCAAAAAGGGGGAGATTGTTGAATCTCGGATTTTGATGATGAAGTCAATTGTCATTTGTTATCTAATCTATGTGTTGAGATAAGTGTGCAGGATTAACTACGATGAGAGTAAGACAAGCAGCAGGTGTTGCGCCGGAGTCAAGATCATGATCACGTTGGGAGTTCGAGAGTTCGACGGAAGTTCGGACGGTCGTCGGAGGTTCAGAGAGAACAGATCCGAGAAGTCCAGAAGCTTGCCAAGCGAAGCTCGTCGGAACTCGCCAAGTGGATCGTCGCAAAGTCCAGGAGTATGCCGGATGTCCGCAGAAGGATCACCGAGGGTTATCGGTTGATCGACGGAAGTTGGCAGGAAACTCGCCGGAAGAAGCGATTGACGCATCGGAGCAAAGCTGCAGAAGTTGTCTTAGAGTTAATCGTAGTTAGCATGATGATTAAGCATGAAAATGGGAGGTGATCCCATTAGCTTAATCTTGGGGCAATTGGGCCCCTGAAAAGATTCAAAGTGGGCCGAATGGAGTGAACCATTCGGACCCTGATTGCACCAGGAGGTGCAACCGCCCCAGCCAGGAGGTGCAACCGCCTGGGCTGTGGGGTTGGGAGGTGCAACCGCCCCAGCCAGGAGGTGCAACCGCCAGGGCTGCGAGGCTGGGAGGTGCAACCGCCCCAGCCGAGAGGTGCAACCGCCCAGAGCTCAGTCTTCGAGCTAGACTGGGCGGTGCAACCTCCTCTGCCAAGAGGTAGCACCGCCAGAGCTCAAGTTTCGAGCTCTGCCAGGCGATGCAACCACCGAGCTCAGTCTTCGAGCTCTGGCAGAGAAGTGCATCAGCCTGAGCTCAGTCTCGAGCTCTGCCAGGTGATGCAATCACCGAGCTCAGTCTTCGAGCTCTGGCAGAGAGGTGGATCAGCCTGAGCTCAGCTTGGAGCTCTGCCAGGTGATGCAACCACCAAGCTCAGTTTCGAGCTCTGCCAGGTGATGCAATCACCAAGCTCAGTCTTCGAGCTCTGCCAGGTGATGCAACCATCGAGCTCAGTCTTCGAGCTCTGGCAGAGAGAAGCAATCGGCAGAGCTCAGTCTTCGAGCTCTGCCAGGCGGTGCCACCTCTCCAGTCGAGAGGTGCAACTGCCTGATCCCAGAATTCTGGGATTTGATCGATTTGATCGTTTTGAGCTCGAATTTTGAATTGGGTTGGGGCCTATAAATACCCCACCCATTCAGCACTGAAAAGACACAGACCTATACTGAAATCTTGATCTTTTCTGTGATTCTAAGAGCTCAAAAGTGTTGTAAAGCCTTTAAGTCTCCTCCTTCTGTTCTTCAAGTTTTCAATTGTAAAGTGAGGAGAGAAAGGTCTGTAAAGGTTGTCTCCTGAGCCTGTCAAAAGGAGAGAAATTGTAAGAGGGAAGTTTGGCCTTCGCCCATTGAAGGAAGGCACCTAGTTGACGTCGGCAACCTCATCGGTGGAGGAAGCCAAAAGTGGAGTAGGTCAAGGCTGACCGAACCACTCTAAATCTCTGGTTTGCGTTTATTTTCGAGCACTTTATCATTACTGCAAACCTCCCTCATCACTACTGCTCTCTGCGCTTTCACGAACAAGTTCTAAGTGCTGTTCTTCCAAATCTGCATTCAGACGTAAATTCGTACTTTCATACATTACAGTTTACGTTTGCGTTTGATTCTGCAGAACTGTTTTCCGCGCTTTTACGAACGAGCTTCCTTGTAGTTTACGCTTACATTTTAATCCTATTAATAACTGCAATCTGTCCTCTACGATTTTACGAACGAGTTTCAACATTTAGACGTAAAACTGCATTCAGACGTAAATCAGCTTTCCTCGCTCAATCATCAGATTTCAGTTCATGTTTACGTCTTGATTTCAACTGCATACTGCCTTCTGCGAGTATACAAACGAGTTTCAAAGTTTAGACGTAAATCTGCGTCTAGACGTAAAACTGCGTTTAGACGTAAATCTGCGTTTAGATGTAAAACTGCGTTTAGACGTAAACCTGCGTTTAGACGTAAATCTGCGTTTAGACGTAAAACTGCGTTTAGACGTAAAACTGCGTTTAGACGTAAATCTGCGTTTAGACGTAAATCTGCATTTAGACGTAAAACTACGTTTAGACGTAAATCTACGTTTAGACGTAAATCTGCATTTAGACGTAAATCTGAGTTTAAACGCAAAACTGCGCTTAGACGCAAAACTGCGCTTAGACGCAAAACTGCGCTTAAACGCAATCTGCGCTTAGACGCAAACTGCACTTAGATACAAACTGAGAATTTGCTTTTGCATCATAATAGTTTTTGAACGAACGCAGCTTTTGGTTTTATAAATTATTATAAGATTTCCGCTGCACTAATTCACCCCCCCCCCCTCTTAGTGCTTTTGATCCTAACATGTCTAACATAAATAAACCATTATGCAATGTTCCTTTCGTGATGATCTTATCATCTAATAATATCGAACAACCATTGTTCTCAAAAACAAATTTATATCCACTAACTGTTAAAAATGAAATGGAGATAATATTTTTGATAATAGAAGGAACAAAATAACATGCATCTAATGCAATAAAAGCTCCACTAAGCAGATGTAGGGCGACCTCGCCAACAGCTAATACAGCAACTTTTGCTCCATTACCCATCTTGAGGTCTATCTCGCCTCTTTCAAGTCTCCTAGGCCTTGCCAGAACCTGCAACGAATTGCATATATGATAAGCACTACCGGTATCCAATACCCATGTGTTATTATAAGATTATGACAAATGGAGACTTAGCATGAATGTACCTGAAGCTTCATCAAGCTTTTGTTTCGCCCTTTCTGCAAGGTACTCTTTGCAGTTTCTATTCCAGTGCCCATCTTTACCACAGTGGAAGCACTGGCCTTTGTCCTATGTTGGGTCTTTCTTAGCAACCTTTGCTTTACCTTGTTTTCCCTTGCCCTTTCCCTTCTTAAGGGACCTTTCTGCTTTCCTTTTCTTTCTAGTCTCACCAGTGTAGAGAACTGGCTTCTCTTTCTTAATAGTACTCTCTGCCTCCATCAACATATTGAGGAGCTCTGGGAGAGTCACCTCAAGCTTGTTCATATTAAAATTCATTATGAACTGTGAAAAGGAATCTGGTAGGGACTGAAGCACAATGTCCACACACAAGTTATCCTCTAGGACCATTCCTAGACCTGTGAGTTTCTCTATCCACTCAATCATCTTTAGGACATGGTTCTGAACCGATGTCCCCTCAATCATCATAGCGCGGAAAAAGGCTCTTGGATATCTCATATTGTTTAGTCCTTCCCTGTTCCTCAAACAATTTGCGGACATGTAGGAGAATGGATCTGGCATCTATCTTTTCATGTTGTCTCTGTAACTCTGGAGTCATAGAGCCCAACATATAGCACTGAGCAAGAGTGGAGTCATCAATGTACTTCACGTAGCGAGCGATCTCATCCTCGCTTGCCCCTTCTTCGAGCGTAGGCATCACTGTATCAAGGACGTACACGATTTTCTCCGCTATGAGAACAATTCTCAAGTTACGGAGCCAATCCGTATAATTTGGACCAGTGAGGCGGTTGACATCAAGTATGCCACGTAAGGGATTTGAAAGCGACATTTTCTGAAAATAAAGATGTAGCAGAAATGAATAACATGCAGATTTTACAAGAAATAAACTATCAAGATATGGACTTCTATCTTAATATGCTCCCACTATTTTACTAACGAGTCACGCGACACCCTCAGCACGTGAAACGGAAGTCTCCGACAGACTTCTAGTGGGGATCAGGATCCAATCAGCGTCTTAGTGTAACCTCGAGGGACTCGACCAATCACACTAAGCCTAAAAGGTAGGCAACTCTTGCCGATCACAACTCCTTGTGATTCCCGTCCTGTTCGGCCTCCGAATCACCATGGCCTCGAGGGACTCGACCAACCATGATGCTCGGTTAAGTCAACACCTTCGTTACAAGATGAGTCTGGTTTGATGATATACCCTCGAGGGACTTGACCAAGCATACCATGCCCTCTGGTCACCGGTGACATCTCTATGTCGTAAGCAAGATAGCGAATCGCGATATAGGTGAGTCTCGAGGGACTCGACCAACTCAACCTACACCGGGAATCGGTTCCTACTTATAACGATGGAAGGCCACGTGGGTCAATCTAATTGCCTCACGTTTATCGACTTAATATTATCGAGAGATGTTTCTATAATTTGGTCTCCTAATATCACATGACACACATATACATATTTAATATATATCTACATCGCATGCAAATATATATACATATCTAGTATGTGTATAAGCAATCACATCAGATGATCATGGTCCACAACCTAATATGATTAGGCCCGAGCCAGTAGGCCTAATCACTCACATCAAGATATATGTGTGCAACGGTGCATCTCCATGCCCTGTGATCGTCCATCTCGTCCTCATCGGTTCCGTCGACATCTTGATGCATCTCCATGCATCACGATCGTCCGTCTAGTGGGTCCGGCTATCGCATCCACGCTCCCGCTGCGCCTCCTCATGTGATTACAACTTAATCATAGGCACGCAGGCCCAACAATAAACGAGAAATATAATGGAGGTTCGCAGACCTCAATAATAATAATCACAAGTACACACATCACACGGTCCATGATCATCCGTCCATACATCATACATCACATGTATATTATTATCTAGTAGTCCTACATGATGATGATTATTTATACATGTGATGTATGATGTATGGACAGATGATCGTGGGCCGTGTGATGTGTGTACTTGTGATTATTATTATTGAGTTCTGCGAAACTCCATTATATTTCTCGTTTATTGTCGGGCCTGCGTGCCTATGATTAAGTTGTAATCACATGATAAGGCGCAGCGGGAGCGTGGATGCGATAGCGGGACCCACGAGACGGACGATCGTGATGCATGGAGATGCATCAAGATATCGACGGAACCGACGAGGACGAGATGGACGATCACAGGGCATGGAGATGCACCGTTGCAAACATAGATCTTGATGTGAGTGATTAGGCCTACTGGCTCGGGCCTAATCATATTAGGTTGTGGTCCATGATCATCTGATGTGATTGCTTATACACATACTAGATATGTATATATATTTGCATGCGATGTAGATATATATTAAATATGTATATTTATGACATGTCATATTAGGAGTCCAAATTATAGAAACATCTCTCGATAATATTAAGTCGGTAAACGTGAGGCAATTAGATTGACCCACGTGGCCTTCTATCGTTATAAGTAGGAACCGATTCCCGGTGTAGGTTGAGTTGGTCGAGTCCCTCGAGACTCACCTATATCACGATTCGCTATCTTGCTTACGACATAGAGATGTCACCGGTGACCTGAGGGCATGGTATGCTTGGTCGAGTCCCTCGAGGGTATATCATCAAATCAGACTCATCTTGTAACGAAGGTGTGGACTTAACCGAGCATCATGGTTGGTCGAGTCCCTCGAGGCCATGGTGATTCGGAGGCCGAACAGGACGGGAATCACAAGGAGTTGTGATCGGCAAGAGTTGCCTACCTTTTAGGCTTAGTGTGATTGGTCGAGTCCCTCGAGGTTACACTAAGACGCTGATTGGATCCTGATCCCCACTGGAAGTCTGCCGGAGACTTCCGTTTCACGTGCTGAGGGTGTCACGTGACTCGTTAGTAAAATAGTGGGAGCATATTAAGATAGAAGTCCATATCTTGATAGTTTATTTCTTGCAAAATCTGCATGTTATTCATTTCTGCTACATCTTTATTTTCAGAAAATGTCGCTTTCAAATCCCTTACGTGGCATACTTGATGTCAACCGCCTCACTTGTAACATCCCCCATTTTTAAAAATTTAGTAAAAGGTTTGTTTATAAAAATAAGGATCATTTAATAATTATTTTATATTAAATGATATTATATTAAAGGTTTATGGCTAGGGACCTAAGAGTAAATATTAGAAGTTTGATATAATTTATGAAAGATTCAGATTTAAGTTTAAAAAAAAAAAAAAATATATAGTGGACATGTGTCACTAACTAACATAAGGTTGGTGCCACTTATCCTTGCTCTAAAGATGACACCTAGCCCCTTTCATGCATGCATGACACCTTGCAACTTTTGTATTAGCCAAAACCTAAATAATTAGATGAAAGGTTAAAGAAAACAAACCTGAAGAGTTGCAGCCAACGTGAGTTTGAGAGAAGAAGAAGAAGAAGAAGAAGAAGAAGAAGAAGAAGAAGAAGAAGAAGAAGAGCTTGAGGTTTTTCATCAATTTTCTCACATTTGGGATTCAAATAATTTGAAGGCAAGTGTTCTAACCCAATCCCACAGTAACCTTAATCTCTGTTTTCATTTTTATTCTGTAAAATTTGAAAGATTTCAACTGGGAACCAGACCTTCTTTCGTTTTGATATAAAGTTATGAATCTGTAATTTTTCGGTGATCTGACCTCTATGCAATGTTTCGGTCATAACATTTTGTAATAAACTCTGATTTAGACAAAACCTGTTCCATTTGAAAGTAGACAAGAAAATCTTTATTTTGATATAAAGATCGAATGATTTGGAGTTTAAATGCCTACTAAGACTTCTGTTTAAATTAACCCTACAGATTCTGTAAAATAGGGACCGAAATTTCTGACCTCTTGTTGCTTAACTACTTATAACTTTCTGTTGTGAACTCAGATTCATACAAAGTATGTTTTATTCGAAGCTTGACTCAAAATTCTTTCTGTATATACCTGATTTGAAATTTTTGGAGTACAATTGCTAACTGAAACACCTGCTTTCATCGACCCTATGGATTCAGTAAAACAGAGCTAATATTTTCAGACCTTTCGCTGCGAAATTATCTGTAACTCCCGGTTGTAAATTCCAAATCTTGTAAAACTTGATTTGCATAAAACTAGATTGACAAAGCTTTCTAATGACACCTATTTTGTATAAATTGGAGCATAATTTCTTATTCAAATAGTTCATACAATGTCCCTATCAAATTCTGCCAGAATCGAGCTTTGGTCGATTTTGGCTTTCCTTGTTACTTTCCTTTGGAATTCGATTTTGGCAAAAACTCTTACTTCAGTTAAGCTTTGCATTATTATCTTAAATTCCTGTATACTTTAGTCCTTTATTTATTTGTATATCTGCAGCTATCATCTAAAGTTCATGTTTGCATCGTAATTCGGCACATGCATCCCATTGTTCCGCATTTGCTTTTGAAATGTGCCTCTTCCAGTTTCATTTCGTTGGCCATTGTATTCACCTAACTTTCTTATTTCAATTGAGCTATATGTGATTTCTTGAAATCCTTGTATGCTCTTGCTTTTGCTTCCTTTCAAATCTGAATATACTTGTGAAAGATTATTGCTTACTTCGGATTGACTCGTAAAGGCACATGTACGCTTTGTTGTTCCGCGTGTGCTTCCGATATATGCTGCTTATTGTTAAAACTGCCCTCTTGTACTCTGGTGTGTGGGATTGTCTGGACCCTTGCCAGAAATGGTAAAGGATATGCGCTTGTTGCCCGCTATGTGGGATCCCGCTATGTGGGATATGCGCTTGTTGCCCGCTATGTGGGTATGTGCTTAGAGCCTGCGATGCTCTGCCGGCCCCCTTTGACTTCACCTAGACGTGGGTGGATGGAGCTCCCAGACGTGGGAGACTTTTGTCAGGTGGTCATTCAGAAATGGATGAATCACATTCTGACTGAGTTCCCACTACACCTTCTGTATGTTTGATATGATATCCAGAGCTTTGGTTATGTGTTTCTGTACATGCTTTGGATAAGATTGATATGTTTGCATCGTCATGTGACATTTGAGCTTCTATTCATGTTTTGTTCTTTGATATATTTATGAAATGTTATAAGTCTTTGTTATACCTTGAAAACTACCATATGTCATCGATATGCTCCTTATGCCAATGATATGCTCCAATTACCTTTCCTCGATTGTATGAATAAAACGTGCTTCGAACGATATGATATTGAAATTCTGCATTCAAACAAAACATGCTACTGTTTCATCCTGTATCTCTGCTTTATATTTTGATACCTCATTTGTTTGAAAACTGTCCTCTTTGCTATGGATATGTTAGTCATTTGCTGAGCTTTATATGCTCACCCCGTTGCTATATAAATTTTTCAGGATAGCTTATCGCTCACTAAAATATGTAAATTGGATTGAGGCAGTGGAAGACTAGAAGATTTTGGGGCAAATATTTTGTACTTGATAGGTTGATGTTGTATAAGTTCTTTTTGGGTATAATGAAATATCAATGACAAATCTAGATTGATGTATCTTGTAAATATTTGATAAGTACCTCTTACGTCAGGATTTTGGAAATGTTAAGTCTAAACTGGGTACTGATATAAACATGTAGTATATGTTGGTTTTGTGATTGCATTAATTGCTGCGCTTATGGATTTATGATATAGTTATGGTTTAGTTAAGTTGCTTTTGGATTTTAAGAATCATCTAGTGACATGATGTATGATTATAAACTGCACAGGTTTTGTGAATTGTGGATTGTAGAGGTGAATGACTTGAATGTTTTTTCTTAGTGACCTCAAATGTGTGATTGGATCCTGGATTGTTTGTTGAATTATAATATTATCAATCTTGAGTTAGGTTCTCACCTCCTGAATGAGAATTAAATTCGGCGGGGGGGGCGTGACAGAAGTGGTATCAGAGCATGGTTTGAGGTTCACTAAAATATTTGATATGTTGACATGCAAAATATATTGAGGTCTAGTGAACTATAGTGATTGGTGAAAATTTTCTTTGATGCATTTTTGGAAATTAGGATGACGAGGACATTTAGTCCTCCTACTTCATCTGCTTTTGATTAATGAAGTACGATAAAAGGGTTGATCGAGGATATTAAATCAGAGTAGCGCAGTAGAAGCATGGTGAACCTAATACATTGGTAGTAGAAAAAATAGATGATGTGATTGGAGAAGATATTTGATGCACGAAATTATTCTGATGATCAAAAGAATTTCTAGAGATCAAGGACAGCAATAGAAAGGACAAGTTTACCCAAAAAAAAAAAAAAAAGATTAGAAATGAATCTGAATGTGATAATAAGAGGGTCAAGACATCATCGATTTGAAAAGGGAAGTTACCACAAAAGATTCAATCATGTGTATGATGCAAGTTAAAATTATGAAATAAGTTTGTATTTGTAGGTGACTGGAGCCTATTTTGCTTATAAAAAATTTGGATCATAAAATGAAAGACTACCCTTTGGACAAGAAGAAAGAATCACTGCCGCATAAATCATCAGCCCATGTCAGAGTGTATGTTATCACGGAATATGATTCTAAAGCTTATGAATTAGTGGTCGAAGGTACTATTCATGGTTCTGAAAGAATGCAAATATTTGTTTGACCATGTGTCTCATCTATGATTTGATTTACAATATTTTGCTTATCACATGGGCATTCAACCTAAATCACTGGATTATATGCTATATGTAAATACGGCTATTGGGGATTGTTTGATAACAAACTCGATCTGGTTATCTTGTTTGATTTCTATTGGAGAACACGAACTTCTTGCTGATTTGGTTCTCCTAGATATTTGGAGTTTTGATATTATACTAAGTATGAATTGACTATCTTCCAATCATACCAGTATAGATTGTTATACAAAATGATCACTTTTTGCATACTAGATCATCCCATCTTTTATTTTGAGAGTATTGGGCATGATTTACCTCCTTGCCTGATGTATTTCCAAATGACTTGCTAGGTTTACCTCCAGATAGAGAGGGTGAATTACTATTGATTTGGTCCCCGGGACAACCCCAATATCTAAGCCTCCTTACGGAATGACACCACTTGAGCTAGAGGAATTGAAAAAGGAACTACAAGAACTATTAGATAAGGATTTCATTCGACTCAGTGTTCACCATTGGGTGCTCCGGTGCTATTAGTTAAGAAGAAGGATGGAACATTAAGGCTTTGTATTGATTATAGACAATTGAATCAGGTGACCAAAAAAAAAAAAAAAAAACAAGTATCCCCTACCTAGAATTGATGATTTGTTTGATCAATTGTAGGGTACACAAGTATTCTCCAAGATTGATTTAAGGTCAGGTTACTATCAGTTGAAGATCATGAAGGAGGATATTCCAAAAACAGCTTTTAGAACTCGATATGGTCACTATGAATTCTTAGTGATGCCTTTTGGTTTAACTAATGCCCCTGCAGCTTTTATGGAAGCTGTTGTTAAGTGGGAAGTACCAACAAACGTGACAGAAGTTAGAAGCTTCTTGGGCATGACGGGTTATTATAGGAGATTTGTGGAGGGATTTTCTTGAATCACTCAACCTCTCGCCAAACTCACTCAAAAGAATGTGAATTTTGTATGGGGTAATGATTGTGAGCAAAGTTTTCAAGAGTTAAAAAGGAGATTGACTAGTGCCCCTATTCTCACTATTCCAAGTGGTGATGAGGGATTTATGGTTTACACTGATGCCTCAAGAAAGGGCCTTGGATGTGTTTTGATGCAAGAAAGGAAAGTGATTGCTTATACTTCTAGACAGCTAAAGAGTTGTGAACTGAATTATCCAACTCATGATTTGGAATTGGCAGCAATTGTTTTTGCTCTAAAGATTTGGAGGCATTACTTGTATGGACGAACATTTGAAATCTTTACTGATCATAAGCGTTTAAAGTATATTTTTACTCAAAAAGAGTTAAACATGAGACAGCGGAGATGGATAGAACTTTTAAAGGATTATGATTGTACCATTCGTTATCACCCGGGTAAAGCTAATGTTATAGCATAGGCCCTTAGTAGAAAATCTATAAGTTTTATAGCGACCTTGGTTGTGAAGCAATGGAAGTTATTAGAAGAGAATTATGATTTGAATGTTGAGAAAAGAGCAAGACTCAATGATATTAATGGCCTCCATCCAAGTGCAGTCTGATCTCATTCAACAAATTAAAGGAGGACAACTACGTGATCGACGCTTGATCTGCTTAAGGAATGAAGTAGAAAAGGGATTGAAACTGAATTTTCGAATTTCAGAGGATGGCCTATTGAGATTAAGGAATAGAATATATGTTCCAAATGACTCAGATATCAAAAATCAAATCCTGAGAGATGGTCATAATTCAAAGTACACCATGCATCCTGGTAGCACTAAGATGTATAAAGATCTCCAAAGTCATTATTGGTGAGAAGGCATGAAGAAGGAGATTGCAATATATGTTTCAAAGTGTTTGACTTGTCAGCAAATCAAAGCAGAACACCAAAGACCTAGAGGTTTGTTGTAACCTTTAGATATTCCTGAATGGAAATGTGAATGTATTGCCATGAACTTTATTTCAGGACTACCCCGAACTTCTAGAAAGCATGATGCTATTTGGGTTATCATTAATAGGTTAACGAAATCTGCATATTTCCTACCGATCAATATAACTTATTCTTTTGATAGGCTTGCAGATTTATATATATAAATGAAATAGTAAGACTTCATGGTATTCCAAAGGAGATAATCTCTGACAGAGACTCCAGATTTCTATCTAGATTTTGGAGAAGGTTATAGAAATCTATTAGCACTAAAGTCAAGTTTAGCACTGCTTATCACCCTCAAATTGATGGTCAATCAGAAAGAACCATTCAAACACTTGAGGATTTGCTTCGAGCCTATGTTATGGATTGGAAAGGTGAATGGGATAAAGATATCTCTCTTATTGAGTTCACTTACAATAATAGTTATCATTCAAATATTCAGATGGCTCCTTATGAAGCTTTATATGGGCGAAAGTGTAGGATGCCTATATGTTGGGAAGAAATTGGCGACAGAAAGTTATTAGCACCAGAAAAAGTACAATAGACTATTGAGAAAATTCAACTTATAAAAAAAAAAAAGGGGGTTAAAGACTGCTTAGAGTCATCAAAAGAGTTATGTTGATAACAGAAGATGAAATATTGAGTTTCAAATCGGGGATTTTGTATTCCTGAATGTCTCCCCTTCTAAAGGCATTGTAAGATTTGGGAAGAAAGGAAAGTTAAACCCAAGATTTATTGGACCTCTTGAGATTCTTGAGAGGGTTGGTTCTGTCGCTTACAGGATTGGCTTGACACCATCATTGTGCCATATCCATGATATGTTTCATGTTTCAATGATCAGAAGGTATATACCTGATCCCTCTCATATCATTAAGTATGAGTCGATGGTGATTGATAAAGACTTGTCTTATGTGGAAGAGCCCACTTAGATTGTTGATAAAAAAGAAAAGATCTTGAGGAATCGGGTTATCCCTCTAGTTAAAGTGATCTGGAGATATCATTCTGGAGAGGAAACAACTTGGGAGCTTGAGGAAGAAATTATGAAAGCTTATCCTCATCTTTTCGTCGAATGAGGTATGATAAATTTAGAGGACTAAATTTTTTTTAAGGAGGGGAGAGTGTAACATCCCCCATTTTTAAAAATTTAGTAAAAGGTTTGTTTATAAAAATAAGGATCATTTAATAATTATTTTATATTAAATGATATTATATTAAAGGTTTATGGCTAGGGACCTAAGAGTAAATATTAGAAGTTTGATATAATTTATGAAAGATTCAGATTTAAGTTTAAAAAAAAAAAATATATATATATATATATAGTGGACATGTGTCACTAACTAACATAAGGTTGGTGCCACTTATCCTTGCTCTAAAGATGACACCTAGCCCCTTTCATGCATGCATGACACCTTGCAACTTTTGTATTAGCCAAAACCTAAATAATTAGATGAAAGGTTAAAGAAAACAAACCTGAAGAGTTGCAGCCAACGTGAGTTTGAGAGAAGAAGAAGAAGAAGAAGAAGAAGAAGAGCTTGAGGTTTTTCATCAATTTTCTCACATTTGGGATTCAAATAATTTGAAGGCAAGTGTTCTAACCCAATCCCACAGTAACCTTAATCTCTGTTTTCATTTTTATTCTGTAAAATTTGAAAGATTTCAACTGGGAACCAGACCTTCTTTCGTTTTGATATAAAGTTATGAATCTGTAATTTTTCGGTGATCTGACCTCTATGCAATGTTTCGGTCATAACATTTTGTAATAAACTCTGATTTAGACAAAACCTGTTCCATTTGAAAGTAGACAAGAAAATCTTTATTTTGATATAAAGATCGAATGATTTGGAGTTTAAATGCCTACTAAGACTTCTGTTTAAATTAACCCTACAGATTCTGCAAAATAGGGACCGAAATTTCTGACCTCTTGTTGCTTAACTACTTATAACTTTCTGTTGTGAACTCAGATTCATACAAAGTATGTTTTATTCGAAGCTTGACTCAAAATTCTTTCTGTATATACCTGATTTGAAATTTTTGGAGTACAATTGCTAACTGAAACACCTGCTTTCATCGACCCTATGGATTCAGTAAAACAGAGCTAATATTTTCAGACCTTTCGCTGCGAAATTATCTGTAACTCCCGGTTGTAAATTCCAAATCTTGTAAAACTTGATTTGCATAAAACTAGATTGACAAAGCTTTCTAATGACACCTATTTTGTATAAATTGGAGCATAATTGCTTATCCAAATAGTTCATACAATGTCCCTATCAAATTCTGCCAGAATCGAGCTTTGGTCGATTTTGGCTTTCCTTGTTACTTTCCTTTGGAATTCGATTTTGGCAAAAACTCTTACTTCAGTTAAGCTTTGCATTATTATCTTAAATTCCTATATACTTTAGTCCTTTATTTATTTGTATATCTGCAGCTATCATCTAAAGTTCATGTTTGCATCGTAATTCGGCACATGCATCCCATTGTTCCGCATTTGCTTTTGAAATGTGCCTCTTCCAGTTTCATTTCGTTGGCCATTGTATTCACCTAACTTTCTTATTTCAATTGAGCTATATGTGATTTCTTGAAATCCTTGTATGCTCTTGCTTTTGCTTCCTTTCAAATCTGAATATACTTGTGAAAGATTATTGCTTACTTCGGATTGACTCGTAAAGGCACATGTACGCTTTGTTGTTCCGCGTGTGCTTCCGATATATGCTGCTTATTATTAAAACTGCCCTCTTGTACTCTGGTGTGTGGGATTGTCTGGACCCTTGCCAGAAATGGTAAAGGATATGCGCTTGTTGCCCGCTATGTGGGATCCCGCTATGTGGGATATGCGCTTGTTGCCCGCTATGTGGGTATGTGCTTAGAGCCTGCGATGCTCTGCCGGCCCCCTTTGACTTCACCTAGACGTGGGTGGATGGAGCTCCCAGACGTGGGAGACTTTTGTCAGGTGGTCATTCAGAAATGGATGAATCACATTCTGACTGAGATCCCACTACACCTTCTGTATGTTTGATATGATATCCAGAGCTTTGGTTATGTGTTTCTGTACATGCTTTGGATAAGATTGATATGTTTGCATCGTCATGTGACATTTGAGCTTCTATTCATGTTTTGTTCTTTGATATATTTATGAAATGTTATAAGTCTTTGTTATACCTTGAAAACTACCATATGTCATCGATATGCTCCTTATGCCAATGATATGCTCCAATTACCTTTCCTCGATTGTATGAATAAAACGTGCTTCGAACGATATGATATTGAAATTCTGCATTCAAACAAAACATGCTACTGTTTCATCCTGTATCTCTGCTTTATATTTTGATACCTCATTTGTTTGAAAACTGTCCTCTTTGCTATGGATATGTTAGTCATTTGCTGAGCTTTATATGCTCACCCCGTTGCTATATAAATTTTTCAGGATAGCTTATCGCTCACTAAAATATGTAAATTGGGTTGAGGCAGTGGAAGACTAGAAGATTTTGGGGCAAATATTTTGTACTTGATAGGTTGATGTTGTATAAGTTCTTTTTGGGTATAATGAAATATCAATGACAAATCTAGATTGATGTATCTTGTAAATATTTGATAAGTACCTCTTACGTCAGGATTTTGGAAATGTTAAGTCTAAACTGGGTACTGATATAAACATGTAGTATATGTTGGTTTTGTGATTGCATTAATTGCTGCGCTTATGGATTTATGATATAGTTATGGTTTAGTTAAGTTGCTTTTGGATTTTAAGAATCATCTAGTGACATGATGTATGATTATAAACTGCACAGGTTTTGTGAATTGTGGATTGTAGAGGTGAATGACTTGAATGTTTTTTCTTAGTGACCTCAAATGTGTGATTGGATCCTGGATTGTTTGTTGAATTATAATATTATCAATCTTGAGTTAGGTTCTCACCTCCTGAATGAGAATTAAATTCGGCGGGGGGGGCGTGACATCACTGGTCCAAATTATACGGATTGGCTCCGGAATTTGAGAATTGTTCTCACAGCGGAGAAAATCGTGTACGTTCTTGATACAGTGATGCCTACGCCCGAAGAAGGGGCAAGCGAGGATGAGATCGCTCGCTACGTGAAGTACATTGATGACTCCACTCTTGCTCAGTGCTATATGTTGGGCTCTATGACTCCAGAGTTATAGAGACAACATGAAAAGATGGATGCCAGATCCATTCTCCTACATGTCCGCAAATTGTTTGAGGAACAGGGAAGAACTCAACGATATCAGATATCCAAGAACCTTTTCCGCGCTAGGATTACTGAGGGGACACTGGTTCAGAACCATGTCCTAAAGATGATTGAGTGGATAGAGAAACTCATAGGTCTAGGAATGGTCCTAGAGGATAACTTGTGTGTGGACATTGTGCTTCAGTCCCTACCAGATTCCTTTTCACAGTTCATAATGAATTTTAATATGAACAAGCTTGAGGTGACTCTCCCAGAGCTCCTCAATATGTTGATGGAGGCAGAGAGTACTATTAAGAAAGAGAAGCCAGTTCTCTACACTGGTGAGACCAGAAAGAAAAGGAAAGCAGAAAGGTCCCTTAAGAAGGGAAAGGGCAAGGGCAAATAAGGTAAAGCAAAGGTTGCTAAGAAAGACCCAACAAAGGACAAAGGCCAGTGCTTCCACTGTGGTAAAGATGGGCACTGGAAGAGAAACTGCAAAGAGTACCTTGCAGAAAGGGCGAAACAAAAGCTTGATGAAGCTTCAAGTACATTCATGATCAGTCTCCATTTGTCAGACTCTTATGATAACACGTGGGTATTGGATACCGGTAGTGCTTATCATATATGCAATTCGTTGCAGGTTCTGGCAAGGCCTAGGAGACTTGAAAGTGGCGAGATGGACCTCACGATGGGTAATGGAGCAAAAGTTGCTGTATTAGCTGTTGCCGAGGTCGCCCTACATCTGCCTACTAGAGCTTTTATTGCATTAGATGCATGTTATTTTGTTCCTTCTATTATCAAAAACATTATCTCCATTTCATGGTTAACAGTTAGTGGATATAAATTTGTTTTTGAAAACAATGGTTGTTCGATATTATTAGATGATAAGATCATCACGAAAGGAACATTGCATAATGGTTTATTTATGTTTGACACCACTCCACATATCATGAATGTAAATGTGTCCAAAAGGAAACGAGATGAGTTGAACAGTGCATACCTGTGGCATTGTAGGCTAGGTCACATCCATGAAAGAAGGATTCAAAAGTTACTAAATGATGGATATCTAGATCCATTCGACTATATGTCTTATGCAACTTATGAGTCTTGCATTCGTGGAAAATTGACCAACTCTCCATTTAGTGGAACTGGAGAGAGAGCCACTGAGTTGTTGGAACTCATACATAGTGATGTATGTGGACCCATGTCAACTCATGCCATTGGAGGTTTCTCCTACTTCATTACATTTACTGATGATTTCTCAAGGTATGGATATGTGTACTTAATGAAGTACAAGTCCGAGGCCTTTGAGAAATTCAGAGAGTATAAGAATGAGGTGGAGAACTAGACTGGAAAGAGTATCAAAATTCTTCGATCAGATCGAGGAGGTGAGTACTTAAGTACAGAGTTTACTCAGTTCCTCAAGTACCATGGGATATTATCCCAATGGACACCTCCTTACACACCTCAGCTCAATAGTGTCTCTGAAAGGAGAAATCGTACTTTATTAGATATGGTACGGTCCATGATGAGTTTCGCTGACCTACCCTTCTCATTCTGGGGATATGCCTTAGAAACCGCAGCTTACCTTTTGAACAGAGTTCCAACTAAGTCGGTAGTGTCTACACTATATGAGATAAGGAAAGGGAAGAAGCCTGATCTTAAGGTTGTTAAGATTTGGGGCTGCCCAGCCCACGTTAAAAGACACAACCCCGATAAGTTAGAATCAAGGACAGAGCGATGCATATTTGTGGGGTACCCCAAGGAAACTTGTGGGTATTACTTCTATCATCCCGAGGACAAAAAGGTCTTTGTAGCTATATGAGCAGTGTTCCTTGAGAAGGAACACATTCTTGGCGGAGACAGTGGGAGAATGATAGAGTTGAGCGAAGTTAGAGAACCAAGCTCAAGCACCACTCTACAGCCCGAGTCTGTTCAAGTACCTAATACACATGTTTCAAGTTTCAACTTTACGCAGGTCTGATAGAGTATCTCATCCTCCTGAGAGATATGTGGGACATATTAGAGGAGAGGATGCTGAGAATATTGATCCTCAGACCTACGAGGAGGCTATTATGAGTATAGACTCCGGGAAGTGGAAAGAAGCCATGAATTATGAGATGGATTCTATGTACTAAAATAAGGTTTGGAACCTAGTTGATGTGCCCGAAGGTATTGTACCCATCGGTTGCAAATGGATCTTTAAGAAAAAGATCGGATCAGATGGAAAGGTAGAGACCTATAAAGCAAGGCTAGTGGCTAAAGGGTATCGTCAAAGGCAAGGTGTTGACTACGACGATACCTTCTCACCCGTAGCAATGCTAAAATCCATCAGAATTCTATTGGCTATTGCAGCACACTATGATTATGAGATCTGGCAGATGGATGTGAAAACCGCATTCCTCAACGGGAACCTCGAGGAGGAGGTGTATATGATGCAACCTGAGGGATTCGTGTCCAAGAACTGCCAAGATAAGGTGTGTAGGTTGCTTAGATCCATTTATGGACTAAAGCAAGCTTCCCGCAGTTGGAACATAAGATTTGATGAGTCAATCAGATCTTATGACTTCATTAAGAACGAAGATGAGCATTGTGTATACAGGAAGGTAAGTGGGAGCGCTATCACCTTTTTGGTGTTATATGTGGATGACATCCTCCTCATTAGGAATGACGTAGGAATACTATCCACAGTAAAGACTTGGTTATCTTGACACTTCTCCATGAAGGACTTGGGGGAAGCATCCTATATCTTGGGGATTAGAATCTATAGAGATAGATCCAAGAGGATACTTGGCTTGTCCTAGTCCAGGTACATAGAAACCATTGTCAAAAGATTTGGCATTGAAAATTCTAAGAAAGGGCGAACATGGATATGATACCTTATGCCTCAGCAATATTGTATATCATGTATGCCATGCTATGTACTAGGCCTGATATAGCGCATGCTCTAAGTGTCATGATCAGGTGTCAGGCGGATCCAGGCTTGGAGTACTGGAAAGTAGTAAAGTGTATCCTTAAGTACTTGAGAAGGACTAAGGATCTTTTACTAGTATATGGAGGTAATAGCCTTAAGGTTGAAGGCTTCACTGACTCAAGTTTTCAGTCTGATGTCGATGATAGCAAGTCGAATTCAGGGTATGTGTACACCTTGAATGGAGGAGCAGTGTGCTGGAAGAGTTCCAAGCAAGATACCACTACTGACTTGACCACAGAGGCGGAGTACATTGCTGCATCAGATGCAGCAAAGGAGGGAGTCTGGGTGAAGAAGTTTATCACAGATTTGGGAGTCGATACAGATAGCGACAAGTCGACTTTCTTATATTGCGACAACTATGGGGTGATTACTCAAATAAGGTCACCCAGGTCTCATCAGAAGTGTTCTGAGGAGGTTCCATCTTATAAGAGAGATCGTAACCCGAGGAGATGTAGTAGTGGAAAGAGTTCCATCCGAAGATAACATTGCAGATCCACTGACAAATCCGTTGTCTCAGATTGTCTTTGAGCATCACAGGGGTCTGATGGGGATCAGACACATAGGTGATTGGCTTTAGGTCAAGTGGGAGATTGCTAGTCATAGGTGCCCAGCAAGCCAATCACGTGAGTGATGGCACGTGTGACTTGATACAGAATCTTTTTGCTTATTATATTTTGGCGTATATCACTTTATAACTATTGCATAAATGCATTTATATATTGTGATGTCCTTGGATTTGTGCAATCGGAATCGGATCGTTATGAGATCACGATAATGAGATCGATTCACCTTCAAACACATATCCTAAATAATCCCACTCATAGGTTACTCGAGAGGGACATCGTGATAACCGGATAGACTGGTGTGCTGTATACCCGTCCATATGATGGATGTAGCTGGTCTCATAGCTGCTCGTGTAGGGACACTAGGGATACAGTACAGGTGCTCATTGGAGAATGAGTTCACTGATTGATCCGCTTACGGAATGCTAGATGGTTGATGATGCCTTATTGTCAGACAGCGATTCCGTAGTCCTAGTGGGGTATCTGGTCCTTAGACTTGAGATACCAAGGATATCCTGTATGAGTGCTCCACTCTTTGATACCAGACTTATAGGTTTGGCTGTCCCAAATCTAGTACAGCTGGTCATTGGGAGTGGTAGTCGACCTTAAGTGGGCTATTGAGTGTCGATAGAGGATCATCCACTCTTGGTGTCATGAGAGGAATATCCCATGTGTTCTTGCTCAGACAAATCCCTGGCCAGGGTCATTCGGGTTGAGAGAGAGAGAGTTCTCCGGGAGAATCCGATTAGAGCGAGACTCGAGTAGAAACCGTATGGGTCTGACAACACCATGCTCGATATACGGTCTCTGGGATATTAGATGGATGCGGGACTATAGGTACATGGTAACAAAGGACAGACAGGTCCAATGGATTGGATTCCCCTATATCGTCTAGGGAGTACAGCGTAGTGGCCTAGTACGTCTGTAGTCGATGAGTCGAGTGAATTATTACAGAGATAATAATTCACTGTGTTAGAAGGAGTTCTGACAGGTATGACTCACGGCCAGCTCGATATTGGGCCAAGAGGGTCACACATATATAGTAGGCATTGCGATGAGTAGAGGTTCGGATATGAGGTATGAGATATCCGACGGAGGGAATTGAGAAATTCCTACATGTCCTTGATTTCAGAAAAATATTAATTAATTAAAAGGTTTAGTTGATTATTATTTTTATTATTATCTAGTAGTCATACATTATGATGATTATTTATACATGTGATGTATGATGTGTGGACGGATGATCATGGACCGTGTGATGTGTGCACTTGTGATTATTATTATTGAGGTCTGTGAACCTCCATTATATTTCTCGTTTATTGTCGGGCCTGTATGCCTATGATTAAGTTGTAATCACATGAGAAGACGCAGCGGGAGCGTGGATGCGATAGCGGGACCCACGAGATGGACGATCGTGATGCATGGAGATACATCAAGATGTCGACGGAACCGACGAGGACGAGATGGACGATCACAAGGCTTGGAGATGCACCGTTGCACACATAGATCTTGATGTGAGTGATTAGGCCAACTGGCTCGGGCCTAATCATTTTAGGTTGTGGTCCATGATCATCTGATGTGATTGCTTATACACATACTAGATATGTATATATATTTGCATGCGATGTAGATATATATTAAATATGTATATGTGTGACATGTCATATTATGAGACCAAATTATAGAAACATCTCTCGATAATATTAAGTCGGTAAACGTGAGGCAATTAGATTGACCCACGTGGCCTTCCATCGTTATGAGTAGGAACCGATTCCCGGTGTAGGTTGAGTTGGTCGAGTCCCTCGAGACTCACCTATATCGCGATTCGCTATCTTGCTTACGACATAGAGATGTCACCGGTGACCTGAGGGCATAGTATGCTTGGTCGAGTCCCTCGAGGGTATATCATCAAATCAGACTTATCTTGTAACGAAGGTGTTGACTTAACCGAGCATCATGGTTGGTCGAGTCCCTCGAGGCCATGGTGATTCGGAGGCCGAACAGGACGGGAATCACAAGGAGTTGTGATCGGCAAGAGTTGCCTACCTTTTAGGCTTAGTGTGATTGGTCGAGTCCCTCGAGGTTACACTAAGACGCTGATTGGATCCTGATCCCCGCTAGAAGTCTGCCGGAGACTTCCGTTTCACGTGCTGAGGGTGTCGCGTGACTCTTTAGTAAAATAGTGGGAGCATATTAAGATAGAAGTCCATATCATGATAGTTTATTTCTTGTAAAATCTGCATGTTATTCATTTCTGCTACATCTTTATTTTCAGAAAATGTCGCTTTCAAATCCCTTACGTGGCATACTTGATGTCAACCGCCTCACTGGTCCAAATTATACGGATTGGCTCCGTAACTTGAGAATTGTTCTCACAGCGGAGAAAATCGTGTACGTTCTTGATACAGTGATGCCTACGCTCGATGAAGGGGCAAGCAAGGATAAGATCGCTCGCTACGTGAAGTACATTGATGACTCCACTCTTGCTCAGTGCTATATGTTGGGCTCTATGACTCCAGAGTTACAGAGACAACATGAAAATATGGATGCCAGATCCATTCTCCTACATGTCGGCAAATTGTTTGAGGAACAGGGAAGGACTCAACGATATGAGATATCCAAGAGCCTTTTTCCGCACTAGGATGACTGAGGGGACACCGATTCAGAACCATGTCCTAAAGATGATTGAGTGGATAGAGAAACTCACAAGTCTAGGAATGGTCCTAGAGGATAACTTGTGTGTGGACATTGTGCTTCAGTCCCTACCAGATTCCTTTTCACAGTTCATAATGAATTTTAATATTAACAAGCTTGAGGTGACTCTCCTAGAGCTCCTCAATATGTTGTGGGAGGCAGAGAGTACTATCAAGAAAGAGAAGCCAGTTCTCTACACTGGTGAGACCAGAAAGAAAAGAAAAGCAGAAAGGTCCCTTAAGAAGGGAAAGGGCAAGGGCAAACAAGGTAAAGCAAAGGTTGCTAAGAAAGACCCAACAAAGGACAAACGCCAGTGCTTCCACTGTGGTAAAGATGGGCACTGGAAGAGAAACTGCAAAGAGTACCTTGCAGAAAGGGCGAAACAAAAGCTTGATGAAGCTTCAGGTACATTCATGCTCAGTCTCCATTTGTTAGAATCTTATGATAACACATGGGTATTGGATACCGGTAGTGCTTATCATATATGCAATTCGTTGTAGGTTCTAGCAAGGCCTAGGAGACTTGAAAGAGGCGAGATGGACCTTAAGATGGGTAATGGAGAAAAAGTTGTTGTATTAGCTGTTGGCGAGGTCGCCCTACATCTGCCTACTGGAGCTTTTATTGCATTAGATGAATGTTATTTTGTTCCTTCTATTATCAAAAACATTATCTCCATTTCATTTTTAACAGTTAGTGGATATAAATTTGTTTTTGAGAACAATGGTTGTTTGATATTATTAGATGATAAGATCATCACGAAAGGAATATTGCATAATGGTTTATTTATGTTAGACACCACTCCACATATCATGAATGTAAATGTGTCCAAAAGGAAACGAGATGAGTTGAACAGTGCATACCTGTGGCATTGTAGGCTAGGTCACATCCATGAAAGAAGGATTCAAAAGTTGCTAAATGATGGATATCTAGATCCATTCGACTATATGTCTTATGCAACTTGTGAGCCTTGCATTCGTGGAAAATTGACCAACTCTCCATTTAGTGGAACTGGAGAGAGAGCCACTGAGTTGTTGGAACTCATACATAGTGATGTATGTGGACCCATGTCAACTCATGCCATTGGAGGTTACTCCTACTTCATTACATTTACTGATGATTTTTCAAGGTATGGATATGTGTACTTAATGAAGTACAAGTCCGAGGCCTTTGAGAAATTCAGAGAGTATAAGAATGAGGTGGAGAACTGTTGAATCTCATATTTTGATGATGAAACTACTTGATATATGTTTATGATTTAATCTGCGTTTTGAGTGACGCAGGATGCTTCGATCAGGATGAGACAATTAAAGCAGGAAAATCATGTTGTGCCGAAGGAACATGTGAGAAGATTGGACGTCGGGCCGGTGGATCGGTCGACGTATCGACAGAAGGCTTCGGGCCGTGGACTCAGGCATCGGGCCAAGAAGAGCGGGTATTGTGCCAAGGATATCAGAGTTGCGGAGTCAACTGGCCGATTGGGCAATAGGCTGTAGAAGAGGACGATGCGCCGAAGAATCGGACGAAGCGTCGAGGGACCAATGACATGTCGGACAACTTGGTTAATTGCTTAGGATTAATTGGCTCGATCGAAGTTTTGATTTGTTGTGCAGGATTAACTACGATGAGAGTAAGACAAGCAGCAGGTGTTGCGCCGGAGTCAAGATCATGATCACGTTGGGAGTTCGAGAGTTCGACGGAAGTTCGGACGGTCGTCGGAGGTTCAGCGAGAACAGATCCGAGAAGTCCAGAAGCTTGCCAAGCGAAGCTCGTCGGAACTCGCCAAGTGGATCATCGCAAAGTCCAGGAGTATGCCGGATGTCCGCAGAAGGATCACCGAGGGTTTATCGGATGATCGATGGAAGTTCGCCGGAAACTCGCCGGAAGAAGCGATTGACGCATCGGAGCATAGCTGCAGAAGTTGTCTTAGAGTTAATCGTAGTTAGCACGATGATTAAGCTTGAAAATGGGAGGATATCCCATTAGCTTATTCTTGGGGCAATTGGGCCCCTGAAAAGATTCAAATTGGGCCGAATGGAGCGAACCATTCGGACCCTGATTGCACCAGGCGGTGCAACCGCCCAGAGCTCAGTCTTCGAGCTAGACTGGGCGGTGGAACCGCCCTGACAGAGAGGTAGCACCGCCTGAGCTCGGTCTTCGAGCTCTGGCAGAGCGGTGCAACCGCCTCAGTCAAGAGGTGGCACCGCCGGGGGCTCTGTCTTCGAGCCAGACTCAGGCGGTGCAACCGCCTCTGACAGAGAGGGGCAACCGCCTGGGTTCAGTCTCCGAGCTCTGCCAGGCGGTGCAACCTCTCCAGTCAAGAGGTGCAACCGCCTGATCCCGGAATTCTGGGATTTGATCGATTTGATTGTTTTGAGCTCCAAATTTGAACTGGGATGGGGCCTATAAATACCCCACCCATTCAGCACTGAAAAGATACAGATCCACATCGAATTCTTGATCTTTTCAGTGATTCTAAGAGCTCAAATTTGTGTAAAGTCCTAAAGTTCTCCTCCTTCTGTTCTTCAAGTCTTGAGTTGTAAAGAGAGGAGAGAAAGGATCTGTAAAGGTTGTCTCCTGAGCCTGTCAAAAGGAGAGAAACTGTAAAAGGGCAGTTAGCCTTCGCCCATTGAAGGAAGGCAGCTTGTTGACGTCGGTGACCTCGTCGGAGGAGGAAGCCAAAAGTGGAGTAGGTCAAGACTGACCGAACCACTCTAAATCTCTGGTTTGCTTTTGCCTTGAGCACTTTATCATTACTGCAAACCTCCTACATTGCTACTGCCCTCTGCGCCTTTACGAACGAGTTTCTAAGCTCTGATCTTTCAGAATCTGCATTCAAACGTAAATCGTGTTTTCGTACGATCTTCACACTGCAGTTTACGCTTACATTCGGATTCCATTTATAACTGCAAATTGCTTTCTATGTAAAACGCTTTTCAAGGTTCAAAACTGCTTTTAGACACAAAACTACATTTAGACGTAAAATTACGTTTAGACGTAAAACTGCGTTTAGACGCAAAACTGCATTTAGACATAAAACTGCGTTTAGACGTAAAACTACGTTTAGACATAAAACTGCGTTTGGACGTAAAACTGAGTTTAGACGCAAACTGCGCTTAGACGCAAACTGTGCTTAGACGCAAACTGCGCTTAGACGCAAACTGTGTTTAGACGCAAACTGCGCTTAGACGCAAAACTGCGCTTAGACGCAAACTGCACTGTGATTCTGCTTTTATATCGAAATCATTTTTTATCGGACGAACGCAGCTTTCGTTTTTAAAATCGCTGTAAGATTTCCGCTGCACTAATTCACCCCCCCCCTCTTAGTGCTCTCGATCCTAACAAGAACTAGACTAGAAAGAGTATCAAAACTCTTCGATCAGATCGAGGAGGTGAGTACTTAAGTACAGAGTTTACTCAGTTCCTCAAGGACCATGAGATATTATCCCAATGGACACCTCCTTACACACCTCAGCTCAATGGTGTCTCTAAAAGGAGAAATCGTACTTTATTAGATATGGTACGGTCCATGATGAGTTTCGCTGACCTACCCATCTCATTCTGGGGATATGCCTTAGAAACCGCAGCTTACCTTCTGAATAGAGTTCCAACTAAGTCGGTAGTGTCTACACCATATGAGATATGGAAAGGGAAGAAGCCTGATCTTAAGGTTGTTAAGATTTAGGGCTGCCCAGCCCACGTTAAAAGACACAACCCCGATAAGTTAGAATCAAGGACAAAGCGATGCATATTTGTGGGGTACCCCAAGGAAACTTGTGGGTATTACTTCTATCATCCCGAGGACAAAAAGGTCTTTGTAGCTAAGCGAGCAGTGTTTCTTGAGAAGGAACACATTCTTGGCGGAGACAGTGGGAGAATGATAGAGTTGAGCGAAGTTAGAGAACCAAGCTCAAGCACCACTCTTCAGCCCGAGTCTGTTCAGGTACGTAATACACAAGTTTCAACTTTACGCAGGTCTGATAGAGTATCTCATCCTCTTGAGAGATATGTGGGACATATTAGAGGAGAGGATATTGAGGATATTGATCCTCAAACCTACGAGGAGGCTATTATGAGTATAGACTCCGGGAAGTGGAAAGAAGCCATGAATTCTGAGATGGATTCTATGTACTCCAATAAGGTTTGGAACCTAGTTGATGCGCCCGAAGGTATTGTACCCATCGGTTGCAAATGGATCTTTAAGAAAAAGATCAGAGTAGATGGAAAGGTAGAGACCTATAAAGCAAGGCTAGTGGCTAAAGGGTATCGTCAAAGGCAAGGTGTTGACTACGACGAAACCTTCTCACCCGTAGCAATGCTAAAATCGATCAGAATTCTATTGGCTATTGCAGCACACTATGATTATGAGATCTGGCAGATGGATGTGAAAACCGCATTCCTCAATGGGAACCTCGAGGAGGAGGTGTATATGATGCAACCTGAGGGATTCGTGTCCAAGAACTGCCAAGATAAGGTGTGTAGGTTGCTTAAATCCATTTATGGACTAAAGCAAGCTTCTCGAAGTTGGAACATAAGATTTGATGAGTCAATCAGATCTTATGACTTCGTTAAGAACGAAGATGATCCTTGTGTATACAGGAAGGTAAGTGGGAGCGCTATCACCTTTTTGGTGTTATATGTGGATGACATCCTCATCATTGGGAATGACGTAGGAATGCTATCCACAGTAAAGACTTGGTTATCTAGACACTTCTCCATGAAGAACTTAGGGGAAGCATCCAATATCTTGGGGATTAGAATCTATAGAGATAGATCCAAGAGGATGCTTGGCTTGTCCCAGTCCAGGTACATAGAAACCATTGTCAAAAGGTTTGGCATTGAAAATTCTAAGAAAGGGCAAGCATGGATATGATACCTTATGCCTCAGCAATATGGTATATCATGTATGCCATGCTATGTACTAGGTCTGATAGAGCATGCTCTGAGTGTCACGAGCAGGTATCAGGCGGATCCAGGCTTGGAGCACTAGAAAGCAATAAAGTGTATCCTTAAGTACTTGAGAAGGACTAAGGATCTTTTACTAGTATATGGAGGTAATAGCCTTAAGGTTGAAGGCTTCACTGACTCAAGTTTTCAGTCTGATGTCGATGATAGCAAGTCGCATTCAGGGTATGTGTACACCTTGAATGGAGGAGCAGTGTGGTGGAAGAGTTCCAAGCAAGATACCACTACTGACTCGACCATAGAGGCGGAGTAAATTGCTGCATCAGATGCCGCAAAGGAGGGAGTCTGGGTGAAGAAGTTCATCACAGATTTGAGAGTCGATACAGATAGCAAGAAGTCGACTTCCTTATATTGCGACAACTATGGGGTGATTCCTCAAATAAGGGAACCCAGGTCTCATCAGAAGTGTTCTGAGGAGGTTCCAGCTTATAAGAGAGATCGTAACCCGAGAAGATGTAGTAGTGGAAAGAGATCCATCCGAAGATAACATTGCAGATCCACTGACAAAGCCGTTGTCTCAGATTGTCTTTGAGCGTCACAGGGGTCTGATGGGGATCAGACACATCGGTGATTGGCTTTAGGTCAAGTGGGAGATTACTAGTCATAGGTGCCCAGCAAGCCAATCCCGTGAGTTTTGGCACGTGTGACTTGATACAGAATCTTTTTGCTTATTATATTTTGGCGTATATCACTTTATAACTATTGCATAAATGCATTTATATACTGTGATGTCCTTGGATTTGTGCAATGGGAATCGGATCGTGATGAGATCACGATAATGAGATCGATTCACCTTCAAACACATATCCTAAATATTCCCGGTCATAGGTTACTCGAGAGGGACATCGTGATAACCGGATAGACTAGTGTGCTGTATACCCGTCCATATGATGGATGCAGCTGGTCTCATAGTTGCTCGTGTAGGGACACTAGGGATACAGTACAGGTGCTCATTGGAGAATGAGTTCACTGATTGATCCGCTTGCAGAATGCTGGATGGTAGATGATGCCTTATTGTCAGACAGCGATTCCGTAGTCCTAGTGGTGTATCTGGTCCTTAGACTTGAGACACCAAGGATGTCCTGTATGAGTGCTCCACTCTTTGATACCAGACTTATAGGTTTGGCTGTCCCAAATCTAGTACAGCTGGTCATCGGGAGTGGTAGTCGACCTTACGAGGGCTATTAAGTGTCGATAGAGGATCATCCACTCTCGGCGTCATGAGAGGAATATCCCATGTGTTCTTGCTAAGATAAATCCCTAGCCAGGGTCATTCGGGTTGAGAGAGAAAGTGTTCTCCGGGAGAATCCGATTAGAGCGAGACTCGAGTAGAAACCGTATGGGTCTGACAACTCCATGCTCGATATACGGTCTCTGGGATATTAGATGGATGAGGTGTTGAATCTCGGATTTTGATGATAAAGTCAATTGTCATTTGTTGTCTAATCTATGTGTTGAGATAAGTGTGCAGGATTAACTACAATGAAAGTTAGACAAGCAGCAGGAGTTGCGCCGGAGTCAAGTTCATGATCACGTTGGGAGTTCGAGAGTTCGACGGAAGTTCGGACGGTCGTCGGAGGTTCTGCGAGAACAGATCCGAGAAGTCCAGAAGCTTGCCAAGCGAAGCTCGTCGGAACTTGCCAAGTGGATCGTCGCAAAGTCCAGGAGTTTGCCGGAAGTCCTCAGGAGCATCACCGAGGGTTCATCGGATGATCGACGGAAGTTCGCCGGAAACTCGTCGGAAGAAGCGATTGACGCACCGAAGCAAAGCTGCAGAAATTGTCTTAGATCTAATCGTAGTTAGCACATTGATTAAGTTGGAAAATGGGAGGTGATCCCATTAGCTTAATCTTGGGGCAATTGGGCCCCTAAAAGACTGAAATTGGGCCAAATGGAGCTAACCATTTGGACCCAGATTGCACCAGGCGGTTCAACCGCCTAGCCCAGGAGGTGGCACCGCCTGGGCTAAGCCTCCTAGCGAGACTGGGCGGTGCAACCTCCCCAGCCAGGAGGTGGCACCGCCTGAGCTCAGTCTTCGAGCTAGACTGGGCGGTGCAACCTCCCTGACAGAGAGGTGGCACCGCCTGAGCTCAGTCTTCGAGCTAGACTGGGCGGTGCAACCTCCCTGACAGAGAGGTGGCACCGCCTGAGCTCAGTCTTCGAGCAAGACTGGGCGGTGCAACCTCCCTGACAGAGAGGTGGCACTGCCTGAGCTCGGTCTTCGAGCTCTGCTAGGCGGTGCAACCTCTCCAGTCAAGAGGTGCAACCGCCTGATCCCGAAATTCCGGGATTTGATCGTTTTGAGCTCCAAATTTGAATTGGGTTGGGGCCTATAAATACCCCACCCATTCAGCACTGAAGTGAATAAGATCCATACCGAATTCTTGATCTTTTCAGTGATTCTAAGAGCTCAAATTTGTGTAAAGTCCAAAAGTTCTCCTCTTTTCTGTTCTTCAAGTCTTGAGTTGTAAAGAGAGGAGAGAAAGGATCTGTAAGGGTTGTCTCCTGAGCCCGTCAAAAGGAGAGAAACTATAAAAGGGTAGTTGGCCTTCGCCTATTGAAGGAAGGCCCCTAGTTGACGTCGATGACCTCGCCGGTGGAGGAAGCCAAAAGTGGAGTAGGTCAAGACTGACCGAACCACTCTAAATCTCTGGTTTGCGTTTATTTTGAGCACTTTATCATTACTGCAAACCTCCTACATAACTACTGCTCTCTGCGCTTTTACGAACAAGTTTCTAAGCTCTAATCTTTCCAAATCTGCGTTTAGACGTAAATCTGCATTTAGACGTAAAACTGCATTTAGACGTAAATCGGCTTTCCTTGCACAATCATCAGATTTCAGTTTACGTTTACATCTTGATTTCAACTGCATACTGCTTTCTGCGAGTATACAAACGAGTTTCAAAGTTAAGACGTAAATATGTGTTTAGACGTAAAACTGCATTTAGACGTAAATCGGCTTTCCTCGCACAATCATCATATTTCAGTTTACGTTTACATCTTGATTTCAACTGCATACTGCTTTCTGCGAGTATACAAACGAGTTTCAACGTTCAGACGTAAATCTACGTTTAAGATGTAAATCTGCGTTTAGACGTAAATCTGCGTTTAGACGTAAATCTGCTTTTTGCAGATTACTTTTTGAGCTGTACAATAGCAGCACATTGTCTTTATACTTCTGCTTAAACTGCGCTTAGACGCAAACTGCGCTTAGACGCAATCTGAGTTTGGACGCAATCTGCACTTAGACGCAAACTGCGTTTAGACGCTAACTGTGTTTAAACGTAAACTGCACTTAATCATAAGTAATCTTAGAATCGGCTTTTGCATCAAAATAGTTTTTATCGAACGAACGCAGCTTTCATTTTTAATCGCTGAAAGATTTCCGCTGCACTAATTCACCCCCCCCCTCTTAGTGCTCTCGATCCTAACAATTGGTATCAGGGCTAGGTTAACTCTCTAACGGATTAAAACCCAAAGAGAAATGGCATACGCCGGAAACCAAGAGGGGCATTCTATTACGCGTCCACCCATGTTCAGTGGGACGGACTACACCTACTGGAAGACCCGAATGAGGATCTTTCTTATATCTATGGATTTTGAACTGTGGAATCTTGTCGAAAACGGATTTTCGAAGTCTTCTCTTCCAATGATCGATTGGAATGATTTGGAGAAGAAGGCTTTCGCTCTTAATGCAAAGGCTATGAATGCCTTATTTTGTGCACTTGATAAAAACGAGTTTAACCGTGTTTCAACTTGTGAAACTGCATTTGATATATGGCACACACTCGAAGTGACCCATGAGGGCACAAGTAGAGTAAAAGTGTCAAAAATTAATTTGCTGTTACATTCTTTCGAACTTTTTCGGATGAAAAAGAGTGAAACCATTGGCGACATGTTTACCCGTTTCACGGATGTTGTCAACGGTCTAAAAGGACTCGGAAAGAGCTTTTCGGATTTTGAGCTTATTAATAAGATACTAAGATCCCTTCCTAAGAGTTGGGATCCTAAAGTCACTACTATTCAAGAGGCAAAAGATTTACGAAATTTCCCTCTTGAAGAACTAATCGGGTCATTAATGACCTATGAAATGACTTGTAAAGCTCATGAAGAGCAAGAAGACATCCTTCCAAAGAACAGGAAGGATATGGCACTCAAAACTTCTGAATGCCACTTGAGAAAAAACTCAAGTGATGAGGACTGTGATGATGACTTGGCACTTCTAACAAAAAGTTTAAAAAGTTCTTTAAAAGAAACAAGTTTAAGAATGATGCAAAAAATAAACTTGAACCCAAGAAGGACCAAGTAATCTGCTATGAATGCAAAAAGTCGGGACACTACAAGAGTGATTGTCCCCAAGTCAAAAGGAGAACGTCAAAGAAAAAGGCGCTTCAAGCAACATGGGATGACTCAAGCGCATTCGAAGAAGAGGAGTCCAACACCGAGCAAGTTGCTCATTATGCCTTAATGGCCATCGAAGATGAGGTAACAAATTCATTAGATGCAGATTTATCATTCGATGAATTATTAAATGCTTTTCATGAATTGTTTGATGAGTATAAGACTATCAGTAGTAAATACAAATTGCTAAAAAAGGAGCATGATAGTCTTATTTGTAATTTCGATAAGTTAAATGTTGAACATCATGATAGTTTAAGCCCATGCATAAAATGCCATGATCTAGAAACTCTCCAAAAAGAAAACTTGCTACTTAAGGACACCTTGAAGAAATTCGAGGTTGGTAGCAAGTTATTGAACATGATCCTTACAAACAAGGGTCACGTTCCCAAAAGAAGTGGAATTGGATTTGTGAGAAGTCCTCACCAAAATCCAACCACCTTCATAAAAGGCTCCATCTTACATATTCGACATCAAGACAAATGTAACTTCTATTGTAAATTTGGACACAATACACATTGTTGTCCATTCAAGAAAATAAGTCCAAACAAATTGATTTGGGTTCCTAAAGGAACCATGAAAAATTCTATGCAACATGATAAGAAATGTAGATCTATTTGTGAGGCACCCAAAAGCAAATGGGTACCTAAAAATCATCCTTTCTTGTAGAAACCCACACCATCGCAAGCTAGGAGCAAGAGATGGTACCTTGATAGTGGATGCTCAAGGCATATGACCGGAGATCCATCTCAATTCTCTAAGCTCACTAGCATAGACGAAGGCTATGTCACCTTCGGAGACAACAACAAGGGTAAAATCATTGGCAAAGGAACCATAGGTAACAAATCCAACCTTTTTATTGAAGATGTTCTGTTAGTTGATGGTTTAAAACATAACCTCTTGAGTATTAGTCAATTATGTGATAAAGGATATATTGTCAAATTCGAATCTAATGCTTGTATCATTGAAAAACCACATAAAAATATGTCTATGATTGCATTAAAACAAAATAACGTATACACTATTGACATCAATGACTTATGTGATGAAATGTGTTTTGCGGTTATGAATGAGGATGCTTGGCTATGGCATAGAAGATTAGGTCATGCTAGCATGAAACTAATCACTCAAGTATCATCTAGAGAACTTGTAAGAGGAATTCCTCATATCAAGTTCATCAAAGACAATGTATGTGATGCTTGCCAATTAGGTAAACAAATTAAGGGTAGTTTCAAAGTTAAGAATCAAATAAGCACCTCTAGGCCCTTACAATTGATCCATATGGACTTGTTCGGACCAATCTCTACATCGAGTCTAGGAGGTAGCAAATACGCCTTTGTCATTGTTGATGACTACAACAGATATACATGGACCTACTTCTTAAAACAGAAAAATGAATGCTTTAGATATTTTACCAAGTTTTGTAAACTTGTTCAAAATGAGAAGGAATCTATGATTTCGTCAATTAGAAGTGATCATGGTGGAGAATTTCAAAACCATGATTTCAAAGAATTCTGTGAACTCAATGGATACAACCATAATTTCTCTACTCCAAGAAATCCTCAACAAAATGGGGTAGTAGAAAGAAAAAATCGAAATTTACAAGAAATGGCAAGAACCATGTTGAATGAACATGGCCTACCCAAATATTTTTGGGCCGAAGCTGTAAACACTGCATGCTATATTTTGAATAGAGTTCTAGTAAGACCCTTACTCACCAAAACTCCTTATGAGTTATGGAATAACAAAAAACCCAATGTCTCATATTTTAAAGTCTTTGGGTGTAAGTGTTTTATCTTGAATGAAAAGCTTAGGAAAATTCGATGCTAAATCTGATGAAGGAATCTTTCTTGGTTATTCTTCGGTTTCTAAAGATTTTCGTATTTTCAATAAAAGAACCTTAATTATTGAAGAATCCATCCATGTTGTTTTCAATGAGATTTCTGAAATTAAGAAAAATGATCTTGATGATGATGTTAACTTTGATTCTTTGAATTTAAACGAAACCCCGTCTCTAACTAGCAACTTGGATGCATCCACTTCCTTACCCAAGGATTGGAAGTATGTAGATGCTCATCCTAAGGAGCTAATCTTAGGAGACACATCAAAGGGGGTTCAAACACGATCCTCTTTTAAGAATTTTTGTGGCAACGCCGCCTTTCTCTCACAAATTGAACCCAAATGTGTTGATGAAGCCATGAAAGATGATTCATGGATTATCGCAATGTAAGATGAATTGAATCAATTTGAGAGAAATGAGGTGTGGACGCTTGTTCCTAGGCCAAATGACCATTTAGTTATTGGTACTAAATGGGTCTTTAGAAACAAGCAAGATGAAAATGGTATCGTGGTTAGAAATAAGGCTAGATTAGTGGCCAAAGGTTTCAACCAAGAAGAAGGTATCGATTACGAAGAAACCTTCGCACTTGTGGCTCGATTGGAAGCCATAAGGATGCTCCTTGCCTACGCTAGTTGTAATAATTTTAAGTTATTTCAAATGGATGTTAAAAGCGCTTTTCTAAATGGCTTTATTTCCGAAGAAGTTTATGTTGAACAACCTCCTGGATTTGAAAATAATAGACTCCCTAATCATGTGTTTAGATTAACTAAAGCTCTCTATGGCTTAAAACAAGCCCCAAGGGCTTGGTATGAGAGACTTAGTTCTTTTCTTATCAAAAATAACTTTACAAAAGGCAAGGTTGATACTACATTGTTTATCAAGAATTTTGAAAATAATTTTCTCATTGTTCAGATTTATGTTGATAATATCATCTTTGGCTCTACAAATGAATCTCTTTGTGAATCTTTTGCTAAAACTATGAGTCTTGAATTCGAAATGAGCTTAATGGGAGAATTAACATTCTTCTTAGGTTTACAAATCAAACAACTAAGCAATGGCATCTTTATTAGTCAAACTAAATATGCCATGAATTTATTAAAAAGGTTTAATATGAACAACTCAAAGGCTAGTAACATTCCTATGAGCACCTCCACTAAGTTAGAAATTGATGAAAGTGGAGAAAGCTTTGATCAAAAAACTTATAGGGGTATGATAGGAAGTTTACTTTACCTCACTGCCACCAGACCAGACATCATGTTCAATGTAGGACTTTGTGCTAGATTTCAATCAAACCCTAAGATATCTCATCTTAAAGCAGTTAAAAAAATACTTAGATATCTTAATGGAACCACAAATCTAGGATTATGGTACCCAAAATCAGAAAATTTTGAGTTAATAGCTTATGCTGATGCGGACTTCGCTGGCTGTAGACTAGATAAAAAAAGCACATCAGGATCATGTCAATTTTTAGGACACGCCCTTGTTTCCTGGTCATCAAAGAAACAAAGCTCGATTGCTCTATCAACAACCGAAGCTGAATATATTGCAGCAAGTGCATGCTGTGCACAAGTTGTATGGATGAAAAATACTTTAGAAGATTACAAGGTCAATCTTAAAATATTCCCATTAAATGTGATAACACGAGTGCAATATGCTTAACTAAGAATCCTATACAACACTCAAGAACAAAACATATTGATATTAGACATCACTTTATACGAGATCATGTCACTAATCATGACATAACCATAGAGTTCATTGATACTAAACATCAACTAGCTGACATTTTTACAAAACCTCTAAGTGAAGAACAATTTGATTTCATTCGAAGAGAATTAGGAATGATGAGATGTCCGAATAGATAAATTTATTAAAATTATTTTTCGGACTATAGTGAATGATCAAATCACTTGATTGCCATATTTCTATGTGAAAATCTACAACAAAATCTTGTCCGAATGCTATAAAACAAATTTTCTCGTACACTTTCATGAAAAATAAGTTTCTGAAATAGATTTGATGAAGTGATTCATGTGTATGTATTCTATCCTGCTAAATCTTTACATAGACAATGGATTATAACAAAAAGGGGAAGAAGTAGTAAAGCAATCTATGTAAAATTCCTCTATAACTTTGTTATTATTATTTTCCTGGTATCATAATTACTATGTTTTTTTTTGTTGATGACAAAGGGGGAGATATATGAATTGATAAACACTACCATGATTAGAAATACTATGAGTGATGCTGCTATGATTATGCCATCCTTGCATCACCAAGAGATATATGAACATGTGCTAAAGTTTGCATTATGCCCTGAGTTGATATCTTATCATGTGAAACTATGAGTGATGCTGCTATGATTATGCCATCCTTGCATCACCAAGAGATATATGAACATGTGCTAAAGTTTGCATTATGCCCTGAGTTGATATCTTATCATGTGAAGAAAATGCAAAACTTGCTAGAATATTTCAAATGTGTGCATCATGTAATAGTGCTTCACAGCTTTATATGATAATGTTCAAACTACATGATGAATAGTTACAAACACAATCATACAAACTTGATGATGTATGTCAAGCCTTGACATCATCTTTGAAGAGATACATCATGATGAGTATCATGATGGGAGTATTGATAAGTTTAACTGATCTAACTTATCAATACGTCACTTGAATTCTTAGGTCTTGAATTCAAGGTTGACTTATCTCAACTATGGCATATAGACAGGAGGAGTTAAGGATAACTCCATTATCAATTGATTGTCATCATCAAAAAGGGGGAGATTGTTGAATCTTGGATTTTGATGATGAAGTCAATTGTCATTTGTTGTCTAATCTATGTGTTGAGATAAGTGTGCAGGATTAACTACGATGAAAGTTAGACAAGCAGCAGGAGTTGCGCCGAAGTCAAGTTCATGATCACGTTGGGAGTTCGAGAGTTCGACGGAAGTTCGGACGGTCGTCGGAGGTTCTGCGAGAACAGATCCGAGAAGTCCAGAAGCTTGCCAAGCGAAGCTCGTCAGAACATGCCAAGTGGATCGTCGCAAAGTCCAGGAGTTTGCCGGAAGTCCGCAGGAGCATCACCGAGGGATCATCGGATGATTGACGGAAGTTCGCCGGAAACTCGTCGGAAGAAGCGATTGACGCACCGAAGCAAAGCTGCAGAAATTGTCTTAGATCTAATCATAGTTAGCACATTGATTAAGTTGGAAAATGGGAGGTGATCCCATTAGCTTAATCTTGGGGCAATTGGGTCCCTGAAAGACTAAAATTGGGCCAAATGGAGCTAACCATTTGGACCCAGATTGCACCAGGCAGTGCAACCGCCTAGCCCAGGAGGTGGCACCGCCTAGGCTAAGCCTCCCAGCGAGACTGGGTGGTGCAACCTCCCCAGCCAGGAGGTGGCACCGCTTGAGCTCAGTCTTCGAGCTAGACTGGGCGGTGCAACCTCCCTGATAGAGAGATGGCATCGCTTGAGTTTAGTCTTCGAGCTAGACTGGGCGGTGCAACCTCCCTGACAGAGAGGTGGCACCACCTGAGCTCAGTCTTCGAGCAAGACTGGGCGGTGCAACCTCCCTGACAGAGAGGTGGCACCGCCTGAGCTCGGTCTTCAAGCTCTGCCAGGCGGTGCAACCTCTCCAGTCAAGAGGTGCAACTGCCTGATCCCGAAATTCCGGGATTTGATCGTTTTGAGCTCCAAATTTGAATTGGGTTGGGGCCTATAAATACCCCACCCATTCAGCACTGAAGTGAATAAGATCCACACCGAATTCTTGATCTTTTCAGAGATTCTAAGAGCTCAAAGTTCTCCTCTTTTCTGTTCTTCAAGTCTTGAGTTGTAAAGAGAGGAGAGAAAGGATCTGTAAGGGTTGTCTCCTGAGCCCGTCAAAAGGAGAGAAACTGTAAAAGGGTAGTTGGCCTTCGCCTATTGAAGGAAGGCCCCTAGTTGACGTCGGTGACCTCGCCGGTGGAGGAAGCCAAAAGTGGAGTAGGTCAAGACTGACCGAACCACTCTAAATCTCTGGTTTGCGTTTATTTTGAGCACTTTATCATTACTGCAAACCTCCTACATAACTACTGCTCTCTGCGCTTTTACGAACAATTTTCTAAGCTCTAATCTTTCAAAATCTGCGTTTAGACGTAAATATGCATTTAGACGTAAAACTGCATTTAGACGTAAATCGGCTTTCCTCGCACAATCATCAGATTTCAGTTTACGTTTACATCTTGATTTCAACTACATACTGCTTTCTGCGAGTATACAAACGAGTTTCAAAGTTAAGACGTAAATATGCGTTTAGACGTAAATCTGCGTTTAGACGTAAAACTGCATTTAGACGTAAATCGGCTTTCCTCGCACAATCATCAGATTTCAGTTTACATTTACATCTTGATTTCAATTGCATACTGCTTTCTGCGAGTATACAAACGAGTTTCAATGTTCAGACGTAAATCTGCGTTTAAGACGTAAATCTACGTTTAGACGTAAATCTGCGTTTAGACGTAAATCTGCTTTTTGCAGATTACTTTTTGAGCTGTACAATAGCAGCACATTGTCTTTATACTTCTACTTAAAATGCGCTTAGACGCAAACTGCGCTTAGACGCAATTTGAGTTTGGACGCAATCTGCACTTAGACGCAAACTGCGTTTAGACGCTAACTGTGTTTAAACGTAAACTGCACTTAATCATAAGTAATCTTAGAATCGGCTTTTGCATCAAAATAGTTTTTATCGAATGAACGTAGCTTTCGTTTTTAATCGCTGAAAGATTTCCGCTGCACTAATTCATCCCCCTCTTAGTGCTCTCGATCCTAACATGAGGGACTATAGGTACATGGTAACTGAGGACAGACAGGTCCAATGGATTGGATTCCCCTGTATCGTCTGGGGACTACGGCTTAGTGGCCTAGTACGTCCGTAGTCGATGAGTCGAGTGAATTATTACAGAGATAATAATTCACTGAGTTAGAAGGAGTTCTGACAGGTATGACTCACGGCCAGCTCGATATTGGGCCTAGAAGGTCACACACATATGGTAGGCATTGCGATTAGTAGAGGTTCGGATATGAGATATCCGACGGAGCCCTTGTCTTATTGGATGCAGATCCAATACCCACTAGGGAAGGACCCATTAGGGTTTAACACGGGATCTCTATAAATAGGAGGGATTCACAGCCTCATAGGCTAGAGTCTTTGCTTGCCTTTCCTATTCTCCTCTCCCTCTCCACCTCAGAGTAGGCCTGGAGTTTTGAGGAGGGTCGTCGCAACCCTGCTGTGTGGATCATCGCTAGAGAGGAGGACGCTTGACCTCCTTCACCCTCTCTTAAGGATCTGTAAGGAAACAAGGATATACGATCTCCCTAGGTAACACAATCTCTATACGCAGTTTTGTGTTTTGCGGATTTTTGCGCACCAATCTTCGCACGACGACGAACATCTTTTTGGGAATCAGGGATTTTTGTTTTCTTATTCTTCCGCTGCGCATATGATGTCGCCCCCCATGATTTCCCAACAGGTTGGCCTTCACCTATTGAAGGAAGGCCTCTAGTGGACGTCGGTGACCTTGTTGGTGGAGGAAGCCAAAAGTGGATGTTGGTCAAGATTGATCGAGCCACTCTAAATCTCGGTTTGCATTTACTTTGAGCATCTTATCTTTGCTGCAAACCTCCTCAGTAGCTTACTACCTTCTGCTCATTTACGAATGTGTTTCATAATTAAGTATTTTCTGAATCGGCAATAAGACGTAAATCGGTTTTATCGTACGAACATCATATTTCAGTTTGCACTTACATTCTGATTTCTATCTTAATTGCAAACTGCCTTCGTTACTTTACTTCAAATACATTTCCATAAGCTTTCAAAGTTATTATCTGCACGAAACGACTTTTATGTCAGAATCGGATTTCAACATATGAACGTAGTTTTAATCGTCGAAAGTTTTTCGCTACACTAATTCCCCCCCCCTCTTAGTACTCTTAATCCTAACAGAAGTGACTCATGAAGGCACTAGTAGAGTGAATGAGTCAAAAATTAATCTTTTAGTGCATTCTTATGAGTTGTTTCGAATGAAACTGAGTAAGACCATTGGAGACATGTACACCCGATTTACGGATGTCATCAAAGGTCTAAAAGGACGTGGTAAAGGTTTCTCAGATTTTGAACTGGTTAATAAGATTTTAAGATCCCTTCCAAAATGTTGGGATCCTAAAGTAACAGCCATTCAAGAGGCCAAAGATCTAAATAATTTTCCTCTTCAAGAATTAATTGGATCACTAATGACCTATGAAATGACATGCAAAGGTCATGAAGAGCTTGAGGACACTTTTCTAAAGAACAAGAAGGATATAGCATTGAGAACACAAGAAGACCACTTGAAAGAAAACTCAAGTGATGAGGACTTTGATAAAGACTTGGCACTATTTACAAGAAAATTCAAAAAATTTATAAAAAGAAATAAATTTAAAAATGATACTAAAAATAAATTTAAACCAAAAAATAAATAAGTGATATGTTATTAATGCAAAACGCCGGGATACATCAAGAGTGAATATCCCCAAGCAAACAGGAGGCAACCAAAGAAGAAGGCGCTAAAAGCTACATAGGATGACTCAAGTACTTCCGAAGAAGAGGAGCCAACCAACACCGAGCAAGTTGTTCACTATGCGCTAATGGCTACTAGAGATGAGGTAATAAGTTCATTAGACGTAAATTTTACTTTCGATCAGCTTTCAAGTGCTTTCCATGAATTATTTGATGAATGTAGAATTTTGAGTAAAAAGTACAATTCTTTAAAAAAGAAACATGCTTCTTCAATTATTAATTTTGATAAAATAAAGATTGAGCATGAAAATAGCTTAGCTCCATGCATAACATGCCATGATTTAGAAATACTTCAAAAGAAAAACTTGCTAAAAAATACCTTGAAGAAATTTGAGGTTGGTAGCAAGTCCTTGAACATGATCCTTGCTAACAAGGGTCACATTTATAGGAAAGGTGGAATCGAATTTGTGAGTAGCTCTCATCAAAATCTAACCACCTTTATTAAAGGCCTTACCTTGCATGTATCACCTTACACCAAATGCAACTTTTGTTGCAAACCTGGACATGTTATGTGCAAATGTCCATTCAAGAAATATAGTCCACATAAATTGATTTGGGTTCCTAAAAGAATCTCAAATGACTCAACGTAACATGATAAGTTATGAGATCGATTTTTGAGGCACTCAAGATAAAATGGGTACCTAAAAATCATCTCTTTTTATAGAAAAATATACCATCACAAGCTAGGAGCAAGAGATAGTACATTGATAGTGGATGCTCAAGGCATATGACCGGAGATCCATCTCATTTCTCTAAGCTCACTAGCCTAGACGAAGGATATGTCACCTTCGAAGACAACAACAAGGGTAAAATCATTGGCAAAGGAACCATGGGAAACAAATTCAACCTTCTTATTGAAGATGTATTGTTAGTTGATGGTTTAAAGCATAACCTTTTTAGTATTAGTCAATTATGTAATAAAAAATATATTGTTAGATTTAAATCTAATGCCTACATTATTGAAAAATCATACAAAAACACATCTGCACTAAAACAAAATAATGTATACACTATTAATATCAATGATCTTTGCAATGAAATATGTTTTTCGATTTTGAATTACGATGCTTAGCTTTGGCATAGGAGATTAGGTCATGTTAGCATGAAACTAATCTCTTAAATTTCATATAAAGGACTTGTAAGAGGAATTCATCATATTAAGTTCATCAAGGATAATGTGTGTGATGCATGTCAACTAGGAAAACAAATAAAAGGTAGCTTCAAACCTAAGATTCAAATAAGCACTTCTAGACCTTTGCAATTGATCCATATGAACTTGTTCAGACCAATTGCTACAATTCAAAGTAATTACGGTGGTGAATTTCAAAATCATAATTTCTACGATGCTTAGCTTTGGCATAGGAGATTAGGTCATGTTAGCATGAAACTAATCTCTTAAATTTCATATAAAGGACTTGTAAGAGGAATTCATCATATTAAGTTCATCAAGGATAATGTGTGTGATGCATGTCAACTAGGAAAACAAATAAAAGGTAGCTTCAAACCTAAGATTCAAATAAGCACTTCTAGACCTTTGCAATTGATCCATATGAACTTGTTCAGACCAATTGCTACAATTCAAAGTAATTACGGTGGTGAATTTCAAAATCATGATTTCTAAAAATTTTATGAATCTAATGGATACAACCACAACTTCTCTACTCTAAAAAATTCTCAAAAAAATGGAGTAGTAGAAAGAAAGAATAGAAACTTACAAGAAATGGCTAGAATCATGTTAAATGAACATAGCCTACCCAAATATTTTTCGGCCGAATCCGTAAATATAGCATACTATGTCATGAATAGGGTTCTAGTAAGACCATTACTTTCCAAAACTCCTTATAAGTTATAGAACAACAAAAAACTCAATGTTTCATACTTTAAAGTTTTCGAATATAGATACTTTATATTGAATGAAAAAGATACCTTAGGAAAGTTTGATGCAAAATCCAATGAAGGATTTTTTCTTGGTTATTCTTCAATTTCTAAAGCCTTTCATATCTTTAATGATTACATAGATACTGCTGCATTGACTGATATGAAATCAGTGGGTAATTGGGTCTCCTAGAGTAATCAAGGTGCTGCTAACAGAAAAATAATGGCTCGACTCGATAGATGTCTGATTAATCAAGAATGGTTAATAGTTTACCCTGATTCACTTCTTGAGTATGATGCTTCATTGTTTTCTGATCATTCTTTAATGTACATACACGCAGATAAAGCAACACCAAAAGGTAAGAAACCGTTTACATTCTTCAACATGTGGAGTACTCATCCTCAGTTCCTTGATGTTATCAGATCAGCTTAGAATGTTAATGTGCATGGATCCCCCCCTTACATCTTATGTCAAAAACTCAAAGCCTGCAAAGTAGCACTTAAGGAGTGGAATACAAATACCTTTGGCAATATTACCACCCGAGTTCAATTTTGCAGAAAGGAACTAATAGCAATGCAACATGGGCTACAACTTCAGCCCCATGATGAGAATCTTATCGAAAAAGAGACATAAGCTAGAAATAACTTCATGCAAGCCTTAAAGTAGGAGGAAAGTTTTGCAAAACGGAAGTCTCGACAGCATTGGCTTACTTTAGGGGATTCCAATACTAAGTTTTTTTATGCTTCCATTGCTACTCGAAGAGCCGTTAACCGCATTAGGAAATGCAGAGACAAAGATAATAATCTTATTGAGAATTTAGATGAGGTTAAAGCATACACTGAGCAATTTTTTTATTCCTTACTCAACCAAGCGGGGCAACCTAATAATATTTAGGTGGAGTCAACTAGAAAACTTGATTCGAGTGCCATTTCTATCCTCAATGCCCCAATTATAGATGACGAAATAGAAAGAGTTGTCTTTAAGTCACCAAAGCACAAAAGCTCTGGTCTAGATGGATTTCCTACTGAATTTTACTAAATTACATGGTCTATTATTGGTAATGATGTGATTAAAGCTTGCCAACATTTTTTCTCTTCCACTCATATTCTTAGAGAGATGAATTACACTTTTATTTCTTTAATTCCCAAGAATGCAGGGGCTGATTCACTAGAGAACTATCGACCCATATCTTTATGCAACTTTATTTACAAGATCATTTTCAAACTGTTAGTAGATAGATTGTAAAAGATAATATACAAGATAATTAGTCCAAATCAGGCTGCTTTCATCAAAGGGAGAAGTATACATCATAATATTCTGCTTGCTAATGACTTGGTCAAGGATCTGCACTCTTTTTTTTTATAAGTAAAAGTAAATTAATTTTGTATAAAGTTTCTACAAATAGCTTTATCTATACAAGTTATAGACGAAGCTAGGTAACTCATAGAGTACTCATGCGGTAGTTATGACTACACATGCTGTAGACTATAACTCTTAACTATGATGGCCAACAAATAAAATTTAAAGTCCAGATATGCCAAGATTTCCTATGGGTATAGCTTTTGATATCATGCCCAAGATCTTTAGCTAATAGCAAAATTTAATTTGATAAAAATATTTTTTTCTCTTTGTATAAGGTGCTCCATTTTGATATCATTCTCTATATATGATCTTCAGTCTCTAATAATCTCTGTCAAGAGCTGAGCATTGTTTGTGTTTTGACACTCAAAGATTCTGCTACATCTTTCCTTCCACATTCACCAAATAGCGCATCTGAATATAACCTTTGTCAATTGTGTAAGAGGCCCTTTTCTTGAAAAACATTGCATGAGGTCAGCTAATTCTTGATGCAAGTTTGGTTGTGGCATTCTATTGAGTTCGAATTGCTGGAGAATCTCCTTCCATATCCATTTAGTATAGTCACAAGCAAAATAGAGATGGTCAACATTTTCTTCTTGTTGCATGCAAAGGGAGCATCGGTTAACATGATGGATACCTCTTCTTTTCATATTGTCTATTGTAGGTAGTTTATTCAGAATGGCCTGCCATGTATATAAAAAATGTCTCTGCGATCCCGGTCGATCCCATGTCCAACTGCTTGGGAGCCACTTGTTATTTCTTTGCCTAATTTGATTCCATGCGGATGCAGCACTAAATTTACCATTGTCATGAAGCCAAATAAGTACATCTGAAGGGTTGTTCCTGATTGGAATAGCTGTGATAGTCGACCAAAGTGATAACATTTCAGGAGAAATAGGAGTAGGAAAACACCAAGTACCATTAGCAATGAACTCGGAAACCTTCCAATCTTTGGGAGCCCCAAGGTCTTTTCGTATTCTGTCACCATGTAATTGAAATATACTTTTCTCATTCACCCAAGGATCGTACCACATATTAGTATTAGTTCGAATAGAGATTGCATAAGAAATGTGTTTGATTAGCCAATTCTTTGTCTTTAAAATTCCTTTCCAAGCTGCAGAGTGTTATGTTCTTGTTGAAATTTCCCAAATCGATTCCTTTGAAAGATACCTAGCAGAAACCCATTGTGACCATAAGGAACATTTGTTTTGCAAAAGGTCCCACAATTGCTTTACCAAACATGCTTTATTCCAATCTCTAGTATTTCTCAAGTTTAGCCCCCCTTAATTTTTCGATTTGCAGATGTTATCCCAATTTACCATATGCATTATCTTATCATTTGTGCCATTCCAGAAGAAGTTTATTAATAACCGTTCAATATCTTGGAGAAGTCCAATAGGCAGAAGAAATACATTAGACCAATATATAGAGTAAGAGTACAACACCGAACGGATGAGTTCAAGTCGTCCTGCTTTTGAAAGAAGCCTATTTTTTCAGGAGAAAATTCTATTCTTTATTTTTTGTAGGATAGGCTAATAGTGGATTTTGTGAATGCCAGTGGATATGAGTGGGAGACCAAGATATGTAACTGGCAGATTTCCCTCACTAACCCATAGGGTATGTGCAATAACATTTTTGTCCTCAATGCAAGGGCTCATGTAGACTTTACTTTTCGCATGATTTAACTGAAGGCCAAAAACTATACCAAAATCATTCAGAATAGTAGCCAGGTTTCTTAATGAAGCTAAAACATTCTTAAGAAAGATAAGAAGATCATCTACAAAGATTATATGTGATATATGAATAGGGCCAGCATAGGGTACCTTAATATTGCTATCAGAGACCGCATATTCCAATATATAGCTAAGTCCTTCCATTGCAATTATAAAGAGATATGGAGAGAGTGGATCGCCTTGTCGGATGCCATTCTTGCTCCAAAAAAACCAATAGGTGAGCCGTTGAAGAGTATTGAAAACTTTGGAGTTTCTAAGCAACATTGAATCCAATTAACCCATTGCTGAGGGAAGTTCATACCATGGAGCATCTTATAGATAAAGTTCCTATTAACTGAGTCAAAGGCTTTTCGTAGATCAACTTTAAAACCGATTTTTGTCCCTTTTGCTTTTGAGTGCAGATCCTTGACCAAGTCACTAGCAAGCATAATATTATGATGTATACTTCTCCCTTTGATGAAAGCAGCCTGATTTGGACTAATTATCTTGTGTATTACCTTTTACAATCTATCTGCTAACAATTTGGAGATGATCTTGTAAATAAAGTTGCATAAAGATATGGGTCGATAGTTCTCTAGTGAATCAGCCCCTGCATTCTTGGGAATTAAAGAAATAAAAGTGCAATTCATCTCTCTAAGAATATGACCTGAAGAGAAAAAATGTTGGCAAGCTTTAATCACATCATTACCAATAATAGACCATGTAATTTGGTAAAATTCAATAGGAAATCCGTTTGGACCAGGGCTTTTGTGCTTTGGTGACTTAAAGACAACTCTTACTATTTCGTCATCTGTAATTGGGGAATTGAGGATAGAAATGACACTCGAATCAAGCTTTCTATAGTTGGCTCCACATGAATATTATTAGGTTGCCCCTCTTGGTTGAGTAAGGAATAAAAAAATTGCTTAGTGTATGCTTTAACCTCATCTAAATTCTCAATAATATTGTTATCTTTGTCTCTACATTTCCTGATGCGGTTAACGGCTCTTCGAGTAGCAATGGAAGCATAAAAAAACTTAGTATTGGAATCCCCTAAAGTAAGCCAATGCTGTCGAGACTTCTGTTTTGCAAAGCATTCCTCCAGCTTTAAGGCTTGCATGAAGTTATTTCTAGCTTCTGTCTCTTTTTCGAGAAGATTCTCATAATGAGGCTGAAATTGCAGCTCATGTTGCATTGCTATTAGTTCCTTTCTGCAAAATTGAACTCGGGTGGAAATATTGCCAAAGGTATTTGTATTCCACTCCTTAAGTGTTGCTTTGCAGGCTTTGAGTTTTTGACATAAGATGTAAGGGGGGGATCCATGAATATTAACATTCCAAGCTGATCTGATAACATCAAGGAACTGAGGATGAGAACTCCACATGTGGAAGAATCTAAACGGTTTCTTGCCTTTTGGTGTTGCTTTATCTACGTGTATGTACATTAAAGAATGATCAGAAAACAATGGAGCATCATACTCAAGAAGTGAATCAGGATAAACTATTAACCATTCTTGATTAATCAGACATCTATCGAGTCGAGCCATTATTTTTCTGTTAGCAGCACCTTGATTACTCCAAGAGAGCTAATTACCCACTAATTTCATATCAGTCAATGCAGCAGTATCTATGTAATCATTAAAACTCTGAAGCTGACATTCTAAAAGCTGTATATCCCCCACTTTTTCATTTGTGTACCAAACAGTATTAAGATAGCCATCTGCAATGTTAGTTAGATCAGACCATAGTGTATTTCTTTCTTGCATACTGTTTGAAACATATATACCAATGAAATTGAATTGACAGCCATTCTTTTTATTCTCTACCTTAAGATGGATGAATTGATCAGTAGCAGAAATAAACCAAGCATTAATAGAGTTAGGATGCCATAAGACCCATATTCTACCAAAAGTTTCATTTGAGTCATTGGTAAAGAGTTCTGCGTCCGGCCATATTAAATTCTTTTGAGCTTGAACGCGCAATTGTTTAATTTTCGTTTCCACTAGAATAACAATATCACATGCGGCAGACTTGATTATTCTGTTGAACTCCCGACATTTCTCAGTCTTATTAAGTCTACGAACATTCCAGCATGTTATCTTTATTAGTAATAAACAAATGAAAAAGGTGGTAAGGTATTCATCCTATGACTTTAGATGGACTGTACATCCTTTTTCTTATCCTTTGGTTTTGTATTTTCCTCCCGCACAATATCCTTACCTTTTATAGCTTTATTCCTATATTTATCCAATTCATCTATAGCTTGCAGATGTTTAAACTTTAAAATACCTTGAATCATGTGGTCTTGATTGGTAGGGTTTGTTGAAGCATGATAAGATTGTTGCGGCACAATATCCTGTTTAGTATTTGTTGGAGCAGCCTGGCTAGAGAGGTTTGTTGGGGCATGAGTTTGTTGAGACAGAATATCCTTGTTGGCGATGTTTGTTGCGGCTTGAGTTTGTTGAGGAAGAATATCCTTGCTGACGAGATTTGTTTGGGCCTGAGTTCGTTGAGCTATTGTGGACGGATCCGAAGATATTGGAAGAGATGAAGTTCCTAACTTATGCTTCTCCTGTCCACTAGTACCATGGGAAACTTCTGTTGTGGAAGGCTCAGACATTATAGGAAGAGGTAAAGTTTTGGGTTTATCTTTCTGTCCGCGGTGTTGTCCTTGCGAGTCAGAATGCTCAATAGTCTTCATCACCATCGGAGCTACTGCCATTAGAGAAGACTCGCTTTGTTGTTGAGGTGCTTGACGTGGTCGATAGACCTTTGTGATCAATTTTGGAGTTTGCTGACAAGCTCCATTTGCATGACCAAAAGAATGCTGACATCATTGTGGTTTCCAGGAATATGAGACATGTGCCTTCCGAGTATTCCCGTCAAGATGACGATAGAAAACCTCATTTGAAATATCTTCGTCGGAAGAAACCAGTACACATGCTCGTGCAAATGCTAATCTCATCTGAGCTACTGTTGTTTTGTCGATGTAGAGTGGCTGTCCTAGAGTACTATACCTTCCGAGTGTTCCCGTCAAGATCACGATAGAAAACCTCATTTGGAATATCTTCGTCGGAAGAAACCAGTACACATGCTCATGCAAATGCTAATCTCGTCTGAGCTACTATTGCTTTGTCGATGTAGAGTGGCTATCCCAGAGTACTGCATAACTTTGCAATAAAACGTCGACTCCAAAGATGTAGAGGAAGACCTTGAAAGGATACCCATAATGGAATAGACTGTAGGCTATCTAACTCCAAACGGACATCAGGAGACCAGCGTCGTAGAATCATTGGATGGCCACGAATAGTCCAGAATCCTTCAAGGACCCATTGCAAATCTTCGTCAAAGTATAGCTTACAAACAAAGAATCCATTCTCCAGCATATGAAGATCAAATGACGATATTCCCCATCGAGTTTTTGTCACACCCCTCATTTCCGAATGTTCGTATAAATTTCTAGTGATAATGTAAGCATTTATTTTAAATTGATAAAAGAAATAGAGTATGAATCAGAGGTAACTCATTTGTAAGATTTGGGAGATCTGTTCAAAAAAAAAAAAAAAGAATCTGAGGACCTATATGTAAACCCTAAGGACCTAATCGTGAATATGATAAAAACAAGGACTAAACAACAAAACATACAAAATGACAAATTCCACCATTTAAGCCTCTCTGCCTTCATTCTTAAGGAAGCAGAGAAGGCAGCTCGTGGGTGATCAGGGAAAGAAAGAAAGAAGAAGAAGAAGAAGAAGAAAAAAAAAAAAAAATTGGGGTTTTTAGGGTTCCTGCTTTAATCTTTTCACTCCGGGTCAAAATTCTCAAAGGCAAGTGTTCTAACCCCATCCTACAGAATTTTTAGTCTCTGTTTTATGTTGATTCAAAATAAACTGAAGGATTTCTATTTAGAAACCGATATGTTCTCTCCTTGGGCAAAGAACCATCGATTCTGAAATTTTTCGGTAAACTGACCCCTATATACGATTCCAGCTATAATTTTTAGTACGAAATGCAGATTTGAAGAGGACCTAGTTTTTTTGATATTAGACTCTTATATCTTCCTTTTGACACTGATTTTATAGATTTTGGACACCGAATACTTACCCAAACATCTGTTTCAAATGAGCCTATAGACGCTGTAAAACAGGGTTCAAGATTTCTGACCAGTCGATACTAAAATGCCTATAACCCCCTGTTGAAAATTCTGATTTGTACCAAACTGATTTTATTTGAAACTAGACTTGAAAATATTTCTTTTGACATATAGTTTGAAAATTTTAGAATTCAATTGCCTACCCTATTATCTGTTGAATCCGACCCTATAAATTTTGCAAAACAGTGATTGTGTTTTTGACCTTGTGTTACCAAATCAAAGGTAACTCCGTGTTGGGAACCCTGTTTCATATGAAATTTGTTCCATCAGAATATAGATTGATATATGGTTCGACCATAGCTTTCTTATGGGCATTGGAGCATAATTGATATTCTGAAGTATTTGTTTGATGTGCCACTGGAATTCTGTCCGAAATCGAGCTTTGGTCGATTTCGCGTATTCTGTTCCATTCCTTTGGATATTTGAATTCGTCGAACATTCTTATTAGAATAGAGCTAAATATGACTGCTTGGAATCCCTGTACACTCTTGTTTTCATTTCATTCCAAATCTGAATACATTTATGAGAGATTTGTTCTTTGCTTCGTATTGCCTCGAAAAGGCACATGCACGTTTTGTTGTTCCGCGTGTGCTTCTGATATATGCTACTTATTGTTAAAACTGCCCTCTTGTACTCTGGTGTGTGGGATTGTCTGGACCTTTGCCAAAAATGGTAAAGGGTATGCGCTTATTGCCCGCTCTGTGGGGTCCCGCTCTGTGGGATATTCTGGACTTTTGTCAGGTAGTCATTCAGCAATGGATGAATCACATTCTGACTGAGATCCCACTACACCTTCTATATATTTTATATGACATCCAGAGTTTTGGTGAGTTGTTTCTATTCATGCTCTAGATAAGAATGATTTGATTGCAACGTCAAGGACGACGTTTGAGCTTCTATACGATATTTGTTTTTGATATGCTCTGAAATGCTTCATTCACTGATGATTTTGCTTCGAAATGTTCCATATGCCGTTGATATACTTCGGAACATTTTATATGCCATTGATAAGCTCCGATATGTTTCCTTTGTTATTGATATGCTCCAATTACTCTATGCCCCATCTGTCAGGAACCAAATATGTAAGATTGAAAGGACAATTGTGTTTCTGCTCCTAATGATATTATGTCTACGAAATCGTATATTCTGCCTTATATTTTGAAACTGTATCTCTTTGGAAATTGTACTATTTTGATATGGATATATTAGTCACTTGCTGAGCTCTTTATGCTCACCCCGTTTGTTGATAAATTTTTCAGGATAGCGTATCGCTTGCTTAAATGTTAAGATTGGGCTGAGGCGGTGGAAAGTTTAGAAGATTTTGGGCAGATCTTTGTTAGCATATGTGTATTTGTTGTATAAGATACTCTGCATCTTATGAAATGTGACGATGAATCTAAAAATATGGATTTTGTTTAAGATAAAGGATCCCTCATGTATAGGATTTTGGAATGTTAAGTTAAATTTATGTAATGATATGATCTTATGGTAATCGTTGATTTGGTGATTGCATAGACTTCCCCACTTGTGAGTTTTATGTTGTGGTTATTATTTTGATGAGTTGAGTTCAGATTGTATGAATTATCGAGTGATGTGTGGTATGTTTATGAATTGCACAAGGTTATGAATTTGTAGACTATAGAGGAGAAATTTTGATCTGAATGTTTTCTTAGTGACCTCAAATATATGATTGGATCCTGGGTTAGTTATGATGTAAATTTTAAATATTGTCGATATTTTGAGGGGCGTGACAGAGGTGGTATCAGAGCATGATTTGAGAATCACTAAGAATATTCTTTTTTTGAGGTTTATTGACTATCATTTAGAGATTGATCAAAGAAAATGTTCTTTTGATGTTTTAGGAAGCAAGGATGACGAGATCATCTGGTTCTCCTATTGCATCTACTACTGATCAATTGAGTGGTATCATGCGGACTTTGGAGACTATGGCACAAGTGATGCAACAACAACAACAACCTGTCCTACAAGGAAGAAATGATGGAACAGGGACATCAAACCAGACGGGGTTGGGAATTGAACAGTTTAAGAAGCTTAGTCCTCCCAGTTTTAGTGGTGAGTTTGATCCAATGGTGGCAGAACGATGGATGATGCAGATAGAGAAAATATTTGATGCTTTAAATTACCCTGATGATCGAAAGGTTTTTCTTGCCACCTTTATGCTGGAAGGAGAAGCTGAACACTAGTGGAGAATGATTAAGAGGATGTCTGAAATCAAACATGAGCCAATGACATGGAAGTTATTCCAAGAAAAGTTTAACGATAAATATTTTCCAGATTGTATGAGAGAGCAAAAAGAATTGGAGTTCTTGAATCTTATCCAGGGAAGTATGACGGTTACAAAGTATGAATCTAAATTTACTGAGCTCTCCAGGTTTGCCACACATATGACTGATGATGAATCTAGAAAAGCAAGAAGGTTTGAAAGGGGATTACGGCCAGCAATAAGAAGCCGAATGTCTGCTTTAAAATTATAAACATATGCTGATACGGTAGAAAGAGCTTTGAAAATTGAAAGAGACATGGAGGAAATTCAAGAAATCATTGGCAAGAACAAAAGGGACAAATTTACTAGCAAAAGCAGGAGAGAAAATGAATATGAAGCTAGTAACAAGAGGTTTAAGACATCTGGATTTGAGAAAAGGAAACCAGTGTGGAGGACTCAATTATGTGCAAATTGTGGATTAAATCATGAAACAAGTCAGTGTTTTCGGGTGACTGGAGCATGTTTTGGTTGTGGAAAGTTGGATCATCAAATAAAAGATTGCCCTTTGAGGAAGAAGAAAGAGCCACTGTCTCCTAGACCCTCAGCCCATGGTAGAGTGTACGCTATCACTGAACAAGATTCTAAAGCTTCTAAATCAGTGGTGGAAGGTATTCTTCATGTTTCTAAAAGAAATACAAAAGTTTTGTTTGATCCCGGCTCCAACTTATTGTTTGTTTCACAATACTTTGCTTGTCACTTGGATATTCTACCTAAACCCCTGGATTATATGTTATATGTAACAACTGCTATTGGAGATTCATTGGCAACAAACTTGGTCTACCCATCTTATTTGATCTCTATTGGAGACCACGAACTCCTTGCTGATTTGATTCTCCTAGAGATCCAGGGCTTTGATATTATACTTGGCATGGATTGGTTATCTTCTCATCACGCTAGTATTGATTGTTACAAAAAAATAATTACTTTCTGCATTCCAGATCAGCCTATATTTTTCTTTGAGGGCATTAGGCATGATTTGCCTCCTTGCTTGATATCAGCACTTCAAGTTTATCGTCTTATGCAGAAAGGTTGTTTTTGTTATATGGTGTGTGTAAAGGAGCATTCAAATCAGGAAACCCACCTAGATGAAATTGTAGTGGTCAAAGAATTCCCTGATGTATTCCCAGATGACTTGCCTGGTTTACCTCTAGATAGAGAGGGTGAATTTGCTATTGATCTGGTCTCCAGTACAACCCCAATATCTAAGCCTCCCTACAGAATGGCACCACTCGAGCTAGAGGAATTAAAGAAGCAAATACAAGAATTATTAGATAAGGGTTTCATACGACCCAGTGTATCCCCATGGGGTGCTCCGATACTATTAGTGAAGAAGAAGGATGGAACATTGAGGCTTTGTATTGATTATAAATAGTTGAATCAGGTGACCATCAAAAATAAGTATCCCATACCTAGAATTGATGATTTGTTTGATCAACTGCAGGGTGCACAAGTATTCTCTAAGATTGACCTGAGGTCAGGTTACTATCAGTTGAAGATCAAGGAGGATATTTCAAAAACAGCTTTCAGAACTCGATATGGTCATTATGAATTCTTGGTGATGCCTTTTGGTTTGACAAATACCCCTGCAGCTTTTATGGAACTAATGAATAGGATATTTCAACCGCTCTTGGATATCTGTGTAATTGTATTTATTGATGACATATTGGTGTATTCAAAGAGTAATCAGGAGCATGAGGAACACTTGAGAGATGTGTTGTCCATACTAAGAGAAAAGAAGTTGTATGCGAAGTTCAGCAAATGTGAATTTTGGTTGAATGAAGTTGCTTTCTTAGGCCATGTGATTTCAGGGAAGGGTATATCTATTGATCCAGGGAAGATAGAAACTGTAGTTGAATGGGAAGTACCAACAAATGTAACTGAAGTTAGAAGCTTTTTGGGCATGGCAGGTTATTACAGGAGATTTGTGGAGGGATTTTCTCGAATCGCTCAACCTCTCACCAAACTCACTAAGAAGAATACGAAATTTGTGTGGGGTGATGATTGTGAGCAAAGTTTTCAAGAGTTAAAAAGAAGATTGACTAGTGCCCCTAGTCTCACTATTCCAAGTGGTAGTGAGGGATTTGTAGTTTATACTGATGCTTCAAGAAAGGGCCTAGGATGTGTTTTGATGCAGGAAGGGAGAGTAATTGCTTATGCTTCTAGGCAACTTAAAGGTTATGAATTGAATTATCCAACTCATGATTTGGAATTAGCAGCAATTATTTTTGCTCTAAAGATTTGGAGACATTATTTGTATGGTCGATAGTTTGAAATCTTCACTGATCACAAGAGTTTAAAATATATTTTCACTCAGAAAGAGTTAAACATGAGGCAGCGAAGATGGATAGAACTTCTGAAGGATTATGATTGTGCCATCCGTTATCACCCGAGCAAAGCCAATGTTGTAGCTGATGCACTTAGTAGGAAATCTACAAGTTTTATGGCTAGTCTAGTCGTGAAGCAATAGAAGTTATTAGAAGAAAATTTTGATTTGAAAGCCTTGAGGAAAGAGCAAGACTCGATGATATTGATGGCCTCCATTCAAGTGCAATCTGATCTTATTCAACAAATTAAGGAAGGACAATTACGAGATCCACATTTAATCTACTTGAGGAATGAAGTAGAAAAGGAATTGAAGCCACAATTTTAAGTTTCAAAGGATGGCCTATTGAGATTTGGGGAGAGAGTATATGTACCAAATGAACCAGATATCAAGAATCAAATCCTAAATGAAAGTCATACTTCAAAGTACACCCTACACCCTGGGAGCACTAAGATGTATAGAGATCTTCAAAGTCATTATTGGTGGGAAGGCATGAAGAAGGAAATTGCAATGTATGTTTCAAAATGTTTGGCTTGTCAGTAAATCAAAGTAGAACACCAAAGACCTGGAGGGTTGTTGTAACCTTTAGTTATTCCTGAATGGAAATGGGAATGTATTACTATGGATTTTGTTTCGGGACTACCCAGAACCTCGAGGAAGCATGATGCTATTTGGGTTATCATTGATAGGTTAACAAAATCTGCGCATTTCCTACCGATTAATATGACTTATTCGCTTGATAGACTTGCAGATTTATATGTCAGTGAAATAGTAAGACTTCATGGTATTCTAAAGGAGATCATCTCTGATAGAGACTCCAGATTTCTCTCTAGATTCTGGAGAAGATTACAGGAATCTATGGGCACTAAAGTTAAGTTTAGTACTGCATATCATCCTCAGACTGATGGTCAGTCAGAAAGAACAATTCAAACAATTGAGGATTTGCTTAGAGCTTATGTTATGGATTGGAAAGGTGAATGAGATAAGGATATTTCACTTGTTGAGTTCACGTATAATAATAGTTATCATTCAAGTATTCAGATGGCTCCTTATAAAGCTTTATATGGGCGAAAGTGCATAACACCTATATGTTGGGAGGAAGTTGGTGACAGAAAGCTGTTAGCACCGGACAAGGTACAAGAAACTATCGAGAAAATTCAAGTTATAAAGAAAAGGTTAAAAACTGCTCAGAGTCGTCAAAAGAGTTATGCCGACAATAGAAGACGAGATATTGAGTTTGAAATCGGAGATTTTGTATTCTTAAAAGTCTCCCCTTCCAAAGGCATTATAAGGTTTGGGAAGAAAGGAAAATTAAGCCCAAGATTTATTGGACCTTTTGAGGTTCTTGAGAGGGTTGGTTCTGTCGTTTACAGGATTGCCTTGCCACCAGCATTGTGCCATGTCCATGATATATTCATGTCTCGATGATTAGAAAGTATATATATGACCCTTCTCACATCATTAAGTATGAGCTGGTGGGGATCGATAAAGATTTATCTTATGTGGAAGAGCTTATTCAGATTGTTGATAAGAAAGAAAAAGTCCTAAGGAATCGGGTCATCCCACTGGTTCAAGTAATTTGGAGATATCATTCTGGAGAGGAGACAACTTGGGAGCTAGAGGAGGAATTGAAAAAGGTGTATCCCAGTCTTTTCATCGATAGAGGTACGATAAATTTAGAGGACTAAATTTTTCTTTTAAGGGGGGGAGAGTGTAACACCCCTCATTTCCGAATGTTCGTATAAATTTCTGGTGATAATGTAAGCATTTATTTTAAATTGACAAAAGAAATAGAGTATGAATCAGAGGTAACTCATTTGTAAGATTTGGGAGATCTGTTAAAAAAAAAAAGAAAGAATCTGAGGACCTATATGTAAACCCTAAGGACCTAATCATGAATATGATAAAAACAAGGACTAAACTGCAAAATGCACAAAATGACAAATTCCACCATTTAAGCCTCTTTGCCTTCGTTCTTAAGGAAGCAGAGAAGGCAGCTCGTGGGTGATCAGGGAAAGAAAGAAAGAAGAAGAAGAAGAAGAAGAAGAAGAAGAAGAAGAAAATTGGGGTTTTTAGGGTTCTTGCTTTAATCTTTTCACTCCAAGTCAAAATTCTCAAAGGCAAGTGTTCTAACCCCATCCTACAAAATTTTTAGTCTCTGTTTTATGTTGATTCAAAATAAACTGAAGGATTTCTATTTAGAAACCGATATGTTCTCTCCTTGGGCAAAGAACCATCGATTCTAAATTTTTTCGGTAAACTGACCCCTATATACGATTCTAGCTATAATTTTTAGTACGAAATGCAGATTTGAACAGGACCAAGTTTGTTTGAAATTATACTCTTATATCTTCCTTTTGACACTGATGTTTTAGATTTTGGACACCGAATACTTACCCAAACATATGTTTCAAATGAGCCTATAGACGCTATAAAACAGGGTTCAAGATTTCTGACCTATCGATACTAAAATGCCTATAACTCCCTGTTGAAAATTCTGATTTATACCAAACTGATTTTATTTAAAACTAGACTTGAAATTATTTCTTTTGACATATAGTTTGAAAATTTTGGAATTCAATTTCCTACCCTATTTTCTGTTGAATCCGACCCTATAAATTCTGCAAAACAGTGATTGTGTTTTTTACCTTGTGTTACCAAATCAAAGGTAACTCCATGTTGCGAACCCTGTTTCATATGAAATTTGTTCCATCAGAATATAGATTGATATATGGTTCGACCATAGCTTTCTTATGGGTATTGGAGTATAATTGATATTCTGAAGTATTTGTTTGATGTGCCACTGAAATTCTGTCTGAAATCAAGCTTTGGTCGATTTCGCGTATTCTGTTCCGTTCCTTTGGATATTTGAATTCATCTAACCTTCTTATTGGAATTGAGCTAAATAAGACTGCTTGGAATCCCTGTACACTTTTGTTTTTATTTCATTCCAAATCTGAATACATTTGTGAGAGATTTGTTCTTTGCTTCGTATTGTCTCGAAAAGGCACATGCACGTTTTGTTGTTCCGCGTGTGCTTCCGATATATGCTACTTATTGTTAAAACTGCCCTCTTGTACTCTGGTGTGTGGGATTGTCTGGACCTTTGCCAGAAATGGTAAAGGGTATGCGCTTATTGCCCGATCTATGGGGTCCCGCTCTATGGGATATTCTGGACCTTTGCCAGAAATGGTAAAGGGTATGCGCTTATTGCCCGCTCTGTGGGGTCCCGCTCTGTGGGATATTCTGGACTTTTGTCATGTAGTCATTCAGAAATAGATGAATCACATTCTGACTGAGATCCCACTACACCTTCTATATGTTTGATATGACATCCAGAGTTTTGGTGAGTTGTTTCTGTTCATGCTCTGGATAAAAATGATATGATTGCAACGTCAAGGACGACGTTTGAGCTTCTGTACGATATTTGTTTTTGATATGCTCTGAAATGCTTCATTCACTGATGATTTTGCTTCAAAATGTTCCATATGCCGTTGATATGCTTCGGAACATTTTATATGCCATTGATAAGCTCCGATATGTTTCCTTTATTACTGATATGCTCCAATTACTCTATGCCCCATCTGTCAGGAACCAAATATGTAAGATTGAAAGGATAATTGTGTTTCTACTCCTAATGATATTTTATCTACGAAATCGTATATTCTGTCTTGTATTTTGAAACTGTATCTCTTTGGAAATTGTACTATTTTGAAATGGATATGTTAGTCACTTGCTGAGCTCTTTATGCTCACCCCGTTTGTTGATAAATTTTTCAGGATAGCGTATCGCTTGCTTAAATGTTAAGATTGGGCTGAGGCGGTGGAAAGTTTAGAAGATTTTGGGCAAATCTTTGTTAGCATATGTGTATTTGTTGTATAAGATACTCTACATCTTATGAAATGTGACGATGAATCTAAACCTGTGGATTTTGTGTAAGATAAAGGATCCCTCATGTATAGGATTTTGGAATGTTAAGTTAAATTTATGTAATGATATGATCTTATGGTAATCGTTGGTTTGGTGACTGCATAGACTTCCCCACTTGTGAGTTTTATGTTGTGGTTATTATTTTGATGAGTTGAGTTCAGATTGTATGAATTATCGAGTGATGTGTGGTATGTTTATGAATTGCACAAGGTTATGAATTTGTAGACTATAGAGGTGAAATTTTGATCTGAATGTTTTCTTAGTGACCTCAAATGTATGTTTGGATCCTGGGTTAGTTATGATGTAAATTTTAAATATTGTCGATATTTTGAGGGGCGTGACAGTTTTGATAAATGAGGATAGTGGGAAATAAGATGTTTTGAGACTTACCACATAGCCAACAATCGCCATAGACCATGTCTCAATAAGCTCTGCTGAATCAGCTGTCTCGTATACAGTAATCTTCTTATCAGCCTGAACTTCTGGAGTAAAGAATTCGAAGCTTAGATCCGGACTTCCAATTGGAGCCTTGAAGAGGGTAGTCCAAGGCCGAGGGTCACTGGAAATGAGAGTAGGTTACCGCGATCTAGAGCGCGACCTACTTCAATGCTGCTTCGTCGAAGGAGTTTCTCTCTGGAGAGGATATGGTGGAGGAGCAGATTGAGGGGTAACGGTAGGGAGTCTTGCAATCGTATCACCCCTCCCACCACTATCGCCAGCCCTAGGGGCCATCGCTACCATGTTTGATCCCTCTTTTGGTCGCTGCTACAGAATCGTCACTATAGGGAAAAGCCACCGCCGCAGTATATTAGATCGCCGCTAAAGTACCGTCGCCCTAGGTAGATCTGGTCGCCGCTACAGTATCATCGCCCTTGGGGAGAAGCCGACGCTGCAGGAGATCCAATCACCACTACAGTAAGGGAGATCAGATCGCTGCTACAGTACCGTTGCCCATGGGAGAAAGCCAACGCTGCAGGAATCAGATCGCCCTTGGGAGATCTCGTCACCGCTACAATACCGTCGCCCTAGATCTGGTCGTTGCTACAGTGTCGTCGCCCGTCGCCTGTGGGAGAAAGCCGATGCTGCAGGAGTCAGATCACCCTAGGGAGATCTAGTCGCCGCTATAGTGTCGTCGCCGCTATAGTACTATCGCCCTAGATCTACCGCAGAAAAGATTCATTTATTGCTTTAAAGCTGATCTACTTTACCGTCAAGGATCTGCACTCAAAAGCAAAAGGGACAAAAATATGTTTTAAAGCTAATCTACGAAAAGCCTTTGACTTAGTTAATAGGAACTTTATCTATAAGATGCTCCACGGTATGAACTTCCCTCAGCAATGGGTTAATTGGATTCAATGTTGCTTAGAAACTCCAAAGTTTTCAATACTCTTTAATGGCTCACCTATTGGTTTTTTTGGGAGCAAGAATGGCATCCGACAAGGCGATCCACTCTCTCCATATCTCTTTACAATTGCAATGGAAGGACTTAGCTATATGTTGGAATATGCGGTCTCTGATGGCAGTATTAAGGTACGCCATGCTGGCCCTATTCATATATCACCTATAATCTTTGCAGATGATCTTCTTATATTTCTTAAGAATGATTTAACTTTAGTAAGAAACCTGGCTACTATTCTGAATGATTTTGGTATAGTTTCTAGCCTTCAGTTAAATCATGCGAAAAGTAAGTCTACATTGTTAGGATCGGAGCGGCACTAAGAGGGGGGGGTGAATTAGTGCAGCGGATAAAAACTTCGATTTTATTCAAAATCTTTCGTACGTTAAGAACGAAACTTGAGAAATTTAACTTGAAGGCGTATTCTTGAAGTTGTGCAACAAGAGTAATAAGGAACTAAAGCAGTAAGAAGATTTGCAGTAATGTAAATGACAATAATAAAGAGCAAACCAGAGATTACGCCGATTTTTAGAGTGGTTCGGTCAAATGACCTACTCCACTTGCGAGGCCCCTCTTCGATGAGGCTCCCACCTTCCACTAGCAAGTCTCTTGAAATGGAAGGGTAAACACCCCTCTTACAACCTTTTACAAGCAGCTCAACCTCTTACAAATTTTCAATAAGAAAGAAGGAGGAGAACTCTCTAGCAAATTGAAAACAAGACTTGCTAAGACTTTCTAAGACTTTTCTCTCAATCAAAATGCTTCTCAAAAGTTGTAACCTCAGTTGAGATTTGAGGGGTATTTATAGGCCTCAAGAGGATTCAAATTTTGGGTTTCAAAATTTGAATTCTTTTAGGGTTCTCGGTGCTGGAGGTTCCACCGCCCAGCCAGGCGGTTCCACCGCCCAGCACTCGGGTACTGGACGGTGCAACCGCCCAGCCAAGGAGGTGTCACCGCCCAACTAGGCGGTGCCACCGCCTACAGTGTTTTCAGCCCAACTACAGTGTTTTCAGCCACTAGTTGGGCTTCAATCTTGGCTCTCTAGTTCGCAGGTTTAGCTTAATTTTTAGCCTAAACCAACTCTGACTTTGGGCCCAGTTGGCCCCTAACCAGGATATAGGATTATCTCTTAATCCTAATCCTAATTACAAGTGGACTACATAACCAAAACACATCCTAAGCAAATTTTCAACCGCGAACGTCGAGTCTTGTTCCGGTGAGCTTTCCGACGAACTTCTTCCGACGGACTCCCTGCAAGCTCCCAATCTTTGTGATGACTTTTAACGAGTAGCCGAGCCTTCTCGGTGATCTCCGCAAGCCTCCGACGATTTCTTCGGCGAACTTCCGACACGTTCCCGATTTCTTCTCGGATGGTTCCGGCAGCATCTCCGATGATTCTTCGGTCTCTTAAACGTCCATCGAGCTCGACTCCGGTATCCTTGCTTTATGTTTTCTGGTTATCGTAGTTAATCCTACACACTTAACTCAATAATATGGATTAGATCAATTAACCCACCAATTGATTATATCATCAAAATCCGAGATTCAACATACATGAGCCCTTGCATTGAGGACAAAAATGTTATTGCACATACCCTATGGGTTAGTGAGGGAAATCTGCCAGTTACATATCTTGGTCTCCCACTCATATCCACTAGCATTCACAAAACCCACTATCAGCCTATCCTGCAAAAAATAAAGAATAGAATTTTCTCCTGGAAAAATAGGCTTCTTTCAAAAGCAGGACGACTTGAACTCATCCGTTCGGTGTTGTACTCTTACTCTATATATTGGTCTAATGCATTTCTTCTGCCTATTGGACTTCTCCAAGATATTGAACGGTTATTAATAAACTTCTTCTGGAATGGCACAAATGATAAGACAATGCATATGGTAAATTGGGACAGCATCTGCAAACCGAAAGATGAAGGGGGGCTGAACCTGAGAAATACTAGAGATTAGAATAAAGCATGTTTAGTAAACCAATTGTGGGACCTTTTGCAAAACAAATGTTCCTTACGGTCACAATGGGTTTCTGCTAGGTATCTTTCAAAGGAATCAATTTGAGAAATTTCAACAAAAACATACCACTCTGCAGCTTGGAAAGGAATTTTAAATGCAAGGAATTGGCTAATCAAACACATTTCTTATGCAATCTCTACTGGAACTAATACTAATATGCGGTACGATCCTTGGGTGAATGGGAAAAGTATATTTCAATTATATGGTGATAGAATACGAAAAGACCTTGGGGCTCCCAAAGATTGGAAGGTTTCCGAGTTCATTGCTAATGGTACCTGGTGTCTCCCTACTCCTATTTCTCCTGAAATGTTATCACTTTGGTCGACTATCATAGCTATTCCAATCAGGAACAACCCTTTATATGTACCTATTTGGCTTCATGACAATGGTAAATTTAGTGTCATATCCGCCTGGAATCAAATTAGGCAAAGAAATAACAAGTGGCTCCCAAGCAGTTGGACATGGGATCGATCGGGATCACAGAGACATTCCTTATGTACATGGCAGGCCCTTCTGAATAAACTACCTACAATAGACAATATGAAAAGAAGAGGTATCCATCATGTTAACCGATGCTCCCTTTGCATGCAACAAGAAGAAACTGTTGACCATCTTTATTTTGCTTGTGACTATACTAAATGGATATGGAAGGAGATTCTCCAATGATTCGAACTCAATAGAATGCCGCAACCAAACTTGCATCAAGAATTAGCTGACCTCATGCAATGTTTTTCAAGAAAATGGCCTCTTACACAATTGACAAAGGTTATATTCAGATGCGCTATTTAGTGGATGTGGAAGGAAAGATGTAGCAGAATCTTTGAGTGTCAATACACAAACAATGCTCAGCTCTTGACAGAGATTATTAGAGACTCAAGATTATGTATGGAAAATGATCTCAAAATGGAGCACCTTACACAGAGAGAAAAAGATATTTTTATCAAATTCAATTTTGCTATTAGCTAAAGATCTTGGGCATGATGTCAAAAGCTATACCCATAGGAAATCTTGGCATATCTAGACTTTAAATTTTATTAGTTGGCCACAGTTAAGAGTTATAGTCTACAACATGTGTAGTCATAACTACCGTATGAGTACTCTATGAGTTACCTAGCTTCGTCTATAACTTGTATAGACAAAGCTATTTGTAGAAACTTTACACAAAATCAATTTACTTTTACTTATCAAAAAAAAAACTTTGATTTTAGAAGAATCAATTCATATGGTTTTTAATAAAATTTTTGAAGTTAAGAAAAATGATTTTGATGATGATCTTAATTTTAAAAATTTAAACTTGAAAGAATCCCTTTCTCCTTCTAGTAACTTAGATACATCTTCTTCCGAACCTTCTTTACCGAAGGAATGGAAGTATATAGATGCTCATCCTAAGGAGCTAATAATATGTGACACATCTAAAGGGGTTCAAACTCATTCCTCTCTTAAGAATTTCTGTACAAATATCGCTTTTCTCTCCCAAATTGAACCTAAGTATATTAACGAGGCCATGAAAAATGATTCATGGGTCATCGCAATGCGATAGGAGTTAAATCAATTTGAGAGAAATGAGGTGTAGAAGCTTGTTCCTAGGCCAAGTGACCATTTAGTTATTGGTACTAAATGGGTCTTTAGAAACAAGCAAGATGAATCTGGTATGTGATTAGAAATAAGGTTAGATTAGTGGCCAAATGTTTCAACTAAGAAGAAGGTATCGATTATGAAGAAACATTCGCTCTTGTTGCACAATTAGAAGCCATAAGGATAATCCTTGCCTATGCTAATAGTAATAATTTTAAGTTGTTTTAAATGGATGTTAAAAGTATATTTCTTAATGGCTTTATTTTCAAAGAAGTTTATGTTAACAACCTCCCGGATTTGAGAATGATAATCTCCATAATCATGTATTTAAATTGACTAAAGCTCTCTATGGATTGAAACAAGCCTCAAGGGCTTGGTATGAGAGACTTAGCTCATTTCTTATCAAAAATAATTTATCTAAAGGCAAGGTCAGTACTACATTGTTTATAAAAAATTTTAAAAATAATTTTCTTCAAATTTATGTTGATGATATCATTTTCGATTCTATGAATGAATCTCTATGTGAGTCATTTGCTAAAATTATGAGTCTTGAATTTAAAATGAGTTTGATAGGGGAATTAACTTTATTTTTGGGCTTACAAATCAAATAACTAAGTAATGGTATATTTCTTAGTCAAATAAAATATGCTTTAGATTTGCTAAAAAGGTTTAATATGGATAGCTCAAAGGCTATCAACACTCCTTTGAGCACATCTACTAAGTTAGAAATTGATGAAAGTAGAGAAAGCTTTGATCAAAAAGCTTATAGGTGTATGATAGGAAGTGTACTTTACCTCACCACAACTAGATCGGATATCATGTTTAGTATAGGACTTTGTACTAGGTTTCAATTTAATCCTAAGATATCTCATCTCAAAGTAGTTAAAAGAATACTTAGATATCTTAAAAGAACCACAAATCTAGGATTATGATATCCAAAATCTGAGAACTTTGAGCTAATTGCTTATGCTGATGCGAATTTTGCTAGATGTAGATTAGATAGAAAAAGCACATCCAGAACATGTCAATTTTCAGTACATGTACTTATTTCTTCATCTTCCAAGAAACAAAACTCGGTTGTATTATCTACAACCGAAGTCGAGTACATTGCAGCTAGTGCATGTTGTGCGCAAGTTGTGTGGATGAAAAATATTTTAGAGGATTACAAGATTCATCTTAAAAACATTCCCATAAAATGTGATAACACAAGTGCAATATGTTTAACAAAAAATCCTATTCAACACTCTAGAACAAAACATATTGATATTAGGCATCACTTTATATGAGATCGTGTTACTAATCATGATGTAATCTTAGAGTTTATTGATAGGAAACATCAATTAGCCGATATCTTTATAAAACCTTTAAGTGAAGAATAATATGATTTTATTAGAAGAGAGTTAAGAATGTTAATTTGTCCAAATGCATGAATTTGATGCATATCTTTTTCGGACTATCTTTATGAATTTCTTGAATGGAGCTTTCATTAGATTATGCCATATCAAGTTTACTTCATACCCTTGCTCCATCACTAAATCACTTCATGGATTTCATTGACAAATGCATCTCTTGGATTTATCTCTTATGAATTTTTATTGAGAAATGGATTTGATGTGATGATCCTCTCATTATGAAGGCTTATTCATGGAATTTCTTTTATCCATCATATGATGATTCTTTCACATGAATTCTTTATTAATGAAGGAAGAATTTTTATGATTCTTTTTTATGAGATGAACACTTGCAAGAATGAGGATTTGATTTCATATGAATATCTTGATCCTTGTGAAAATTGAAGCATGATTTAATGAAACTCTTTTATCATTTTTAACTTTATTCAAAGTTGGTTCTCAATGCATTTTCCTTCTTACTCTCGTTCTTCATGCAATGTTTTGATGAAAAATAAAAAGGGAGAAGTTGATGGAAGCCATCTCTTTAAATATTTAATATGAGAACTTTTGAATGATACCATGTCATGAATGCTTAAAATATGATTGGTATACAAATTGAAATGTGGTATGAATTTTTACCACACTTGCATTGTTGAATCGTTCTCCTTTTTGTTGATGACAAAGGGGGAGAAATAATACCAAAATGTGGTAAATTGATGACAAATGTATATAATGTATTTCATCATATATATTTGAAATCATATATATTTTAAATGTTTGCTTGAAAAATTTTCTTCATTATGATATCAAGAGCTTGAATGATATCAAGAGCTTAACGTTTCATTAAATGTTTGAATGATATCAAGAGCTTAACGTGTAATTTTATACATTGATATCTTGCCATAGAATGATGAATTACTATCTTTGTCATCTTTCATATTTGAAATATCATACTTGAAAATGAATGTCATGCCTTGACATCATTTTGAGAATGTTAGATCATGATAGGAATCATGACGTGTGTATTGATAAGTTTAAATGAACATAACTTATCAATATGCCTCTTGAATTCAAAGGCCTTGAATTCAAGAATGTCTTTTCTCAAGTATCGCATATAGATAAGGGGAGTTAAGGTTAACTCCGTCATCAATTGATTATCATCATCAAAAAGAGGGAGATTGTTGAATCTTGGATTTTGATGATAAAATCAATTATAAGTTGTTTGATCTAATCTATATGTTGAAAAAAATGTGTAGGATTAACTATGATGGCAGGAAGACATAAAGCAGGTATTGTGCTAGAATCAAGATCGAGATCTCATTAGGAGTTCGAGAATTCGACGGAAGTTCGGACGGTCGTCGAAAGTTCTATAGGAACCAATCGAGAAGTATAGAAGCTTGCCATAGAAGCACATCGGAACTCATCAAGAAGATCATCGTAAAGTCTAGGAGCTTGCCGGGAGTACGCCGGAACATTATCGAGAGTTCCTCGGATGTTCATCGGAAGTACGTCTGAAGCACGCCGGAAGATCAATTGACACACCGGAACAAGAAGCACTATAAATTGTCTTAATTATCATAGTTAGAGTGTAAATTAAGTTAGAATTGGGAGTTAACCCCACTAACTTAATTATGGACCAACTGTGCCCATAATAAGGCTGAATTGGGCCAAATTGAGCACCCAATTCAGCCCCTAAAAATATGACCGGCAGTGGCACCGCTTGGAAAGTAGTGCCCCTGGATTACTGGGCGGTTGTACTGCCCAGAATGGGCGATGGTACCACTGGAAATTGTTAGGATCAAGAGCACTAAGAGGGAGGGGGTGAATTAGTGCAGCGGAAAACTTTCGACGATTAAAACTGCGTTCATACAATAAAAGCAATTTCGGTAAGAAAGCCGATTCGTAAATCACTTTAACTTGTGATCAAGCAAGATGTAGTTAAAGCAAATATATAGATGTAGTCTACAGTTAAGATAGACAATAGAATGTAATAGCAAACTGGAATATGACGTTCGTACGATAAAAGCGATTTCGGTATGAAAGTCGATTCGTAAATCACTTTAACTTGTGATCAAGCGAGATGCAGTTAAAGTAAAGATATAAAGGGAGTTTGCAGCTATGATGGAAATCAGAATGTAAGCGCAAACTGAAATATGATGTTCGTACGATAAAATTGATTTTCGTCTTAACGCCGATTCAAAAAATACTTAACTATGAAACACGTTCGTAAATGAGCAGAAGGCAGTAAGCTACTGAGGAGGTTTGCAGTAAAGATAAGATGCTCAAAGCAAATGCAAACCAAAATTTAGAGTGGTTCGGTCAATCTTGACCTACATCCACTTTTAGCTTCCTCCACCAACGAGGTCACCGACGTCCACTAGAGGCCTTCCTTCAATAATCGAAGGCCAACCACCCTTTTACAGTTTCACTCCTTTTGATAGGCTTAGGAGAACCCTTATAGAAATTTCTCTCCTCTCTTGAAAGATTCAAACTTGGAAGAAAAGAGGGAGGAGAACTTCTAGCTTTTACAACACTTTTGAGCTCTAAAAATCACAGAGTAAGATTGGATTTTCGGTGCCATTTTATGCAGGAAAGGGTGGGGTATATATAAGCCCCAAACTAGTTTGAATTTGGAGCTCAAAAATATCTTTTCCCGGATTTTTGGGGTCCTGGCAGTACTACCTCATGATTGGGGCGGTACAACGACCTAGCAGCTCGGAGACTGAGCCTCTAGGCGGTGCCACCGCTTGTCAAGGGCGGTTGCACCGCTTGGCAGAGCTCGGAGACCGAGCTCAGGTGGTTCCACCGCCTATCAGGGGCGGTTGCACTGCCTATTAGGGGCGGTTGCACCGCCCAGTCTCGCTCGGAGATTGAGCCCAAGCGGTGCCACCGCTTGACTAGGGCGGTTGCACTGCCTAGTCTCGCTCGGAGATTGAGCCCAAGCGGTGCTACCGCCTGACCTAGGCGGTTGCACTGCCCAGCTTTCCTAGGAGACCATCTCCTGGGCGGTGCCACCGCCGACCCTTATGGTGCCACCGCCTGGCAAGAATTCTGGTCCGAATGGGTTGATCCATTCGGCCCAATTTAGGTCTTTCAAGGGCCCAATTGCCTCCAAATTAAGTTAATGGGATCACCTCTCATTCCTAACTTATTCTACATCCTAACTATGATATTTCTTAAGACATTTACTACAACTTGCTCCGGTGCATCAATCGCTTCTTCCGATGAACATCCGACGAACCTTTGGCGATGCTCCAATAGACTTCCGACAAACTCCTGGACTTGCAATGATCCACTTGGCGAGTTCCGACGAGCTTCTTTGACAAGCTCCTGGACTTCTCGGATTTGTTCCCGTAGAACCTCCGACGACCATCCGGACTTCTGTCGAACTCTCAAACTCCTAACGTGATCATAGTCTTGACTCCGGCGCAACTCCTACTGCATGTCTTTCTTCCATCGTAGTTAATCCTGTACACTTATCTCAACATAGGGATTAGATAACAAATACAATTGACTTCATCATCAAAATCCGAGATTCAATAACAATAGTGCTGCCAACAGTGGCACCGCCCCTGTTCGACGGTGGTACCACCTAGGGTCATATCAGCGGTGGTAGTACCACCCAGTAACGATAGTAGTACCGCCAATACCTCGAATTCCGGGGATGTGATACTTTTTGGCTTCAATTTTGAAGCCATTGGGGCCTATAAAAATCTCACTCTTTTTTACATCAAAGGTCATGAAATCTGTTGGCTTAATCTTGAATTCTTGAGTCTTAAAGTGTTGTAAAAGTTAGAGTTCTCCTCTTTCATCTCTTAGCCTTGCAAGCATCTAAGAAAGAGGAGTGAGACTTGTAAGGGTTCATCTCCTAAACCCGGAAAAAGGAGAAAGTATTGTAAAGAGGTGTTCGGTCTTCACCTATTGAAGGAAGACCTTTAGTGGACGCTGGTGACCTCGTCGGAGGAGGAATCCGAAAGTGGATGTAGGTCACATTGACCGAACCACTCTAAAACATGGTTTGCATTTACTTTGAGCAACTTTCTTTTATAGCAAACTACCTCTCCTCCTTACTGTGCTTTAACTACATTTACATACGCTTTCAAGTAAACACCTTCCGAGATCGGCTTTAATTGTATGAAGACTTTACGAAACCGATGCTTTTCCTTTGTGTAATTTACATTATTGCAAATCACCTTAGTCTTCTCTTGCACTTTCACGAAAGCTTTCAAGTTCAAATTCTTTCCGAAACGGATTGAATCAAAAATATTCTCGTCGAAATTGGTTTTAATCGAAATAAATCTTTTGAAATAATGAAAGTTTTCTGCTACACTAATTCGCGCCCCCCCCCCCCCCCCCCCCCCTCTTAGTGTCACTCTTGATCCTAATAGAAATCAATTTCGATGATTTAATGATGCCTAATGATATAATTATGTAATGAAAATATTAAAAGTTTTGGTATAATGCTTGGTGATTTTATACTATAGAAATGATGCATGTGTTAGGAAAGGGGTCGACACTAAGAGGGGGGGGGTGAATTAGTACAGCGATAAAAAATACGTCGATTCCGAAAACTTTTCATATGATAAAAGCCGAACTCGGAAATGCTTAACTTGAAACACGTGTTCGTAAATGTATTGAAGGCAGTAAGCTATTAAAGAGGTTTATAGTAAAGATAAATTACTCAATGTAAAATGCAAACCAGATTTTAGAGTGGTTCGGTCGTCGTGACCTACATCTACTTCGCTGATTCATCTTCTGTCGAGGCCACCGGCATCCACTATTGATCTTCCTTTAATAGGCGAAGATCAACCTCCTTCTTACACCCCTCTTCTCCTTTTACTGGGTTTAGGAGACAACCCTTACAAGCACTCACTCCTCCTAAACAGAATTCTAAACTTAGACTTAGAGGAGGGGATTTCTTAAGTGATTGCAATAGCGTTTCTTCACTTTTAAACTCTCTATGCTTATGTGTGTTAACCAGGGATGAGAGGGGTATTTAAAGGCTTCAAGTTGATTCAAACTTGGAGCCTAAAAATATCTCATCCCAGGTTTCCTAGGTCCGGGCGGTACCACCGCCTATGTTGGGCCATACCACTACTAATGTCAGTTTAACACTAACACTACATTGGGTGGTACCATTACCTAATCTAGTGGTACCACCACCTGACACTGGGCGGTACCACCGCCTATAGCCTCTCGGAGGTAGTGTTTGGGCGGTACCACCGCTTGACACAATCTCGAAGACTATGCCACGACGATTTCACCTCTTGGGGCACTATTTGGGCATTTTCATTGGGCCCAATACAGTTCTTACATGGGCTCAATTGGCCCTTAATTGGGTTGGCCCAAATCCAAACCCATTTACATGCTAACTACGATTCCTAAGATATATTCTAAGTTAAACAAGTCCGTAAGTCTAGTTTCTTCCGGTGAATTTTCGATGATCTCTCGGCAATGTTCCAATGGATTCCCGACAAACTCCTGGACTTCATGACGATCTTTTTGGCAAGTTCCGATGAGCTTCTTTGGCAATTTCCTAGACTTCTCGGTTGGTTCCTACAAAACTTCCGACGAACATCTAGACTTCCGATGAACTCCCGAACTCTCAATGAAATCACGTCCTTAACTCTGAGACTTCATTTTGCTTTATACTTTGCTATCATAGTTAAACCTGCACAAATAAAAATATATTTCGATCTAGATAATTAATACTAATCATGAATCATGTTGTTCAGCATGCCATTGGTCCCTTGACGCTTCATTCAATTTTTCGACGCATTATCCTCTCTTGCGGCCTATTGCCCAATCAGCCAGTTGACTCCACAACTCAAATATTCGCTCTTCTTAGCCTGATGCCCGAATCTATTGCTCGAAGGCTTCTGTCAATACGTCGACCGATCCTCCGGCCCGATGTCCAATCTTTTGACACATTTTCCTCCGGCCCAACATGATTCTTCCTGCTTTAATTGTCTCTCCCAGATTGAAGCATCCTACGTCACTCAAAATGCAGATTAAATCATAAACACTTATCAATTGGTTTCATCATCAAAATCTGAGATTTAACAATCTCCCCCTTTTTGATGATGACAACCAATTGACGATGGAGTTAACCTTAACTCCTAGAATTTAAACAAACTCCCCCTATCAATATGCCATATTGATAGAACTCTTGGATTCAAAAATCCAAGCAAACATGTTGTCATGATTAAAATCATGCATAACATCAACATACTTCTCCCCATTTGTCAGTAACAAAAAGGAAAAGTTCCAACTATCAAATGTTTGAGATATAAGTTTAGACCATCGCATACTAAACATAATCTTTAGTTTTATCATCATCCAGGTTAGCAATAATTTTACAACATTTTAAGACATGCAAGTTAGCAATTTTGAGATGTTCAAGAAAACAACTCTTGCTTCTTAAAATATACAAGTTTGTAAATCTTGTTGGATGTACAAGTTCGCATGTTTTGCTTCTTGAGATAAGCAAGATAGCACTTCTTTCTCCATGTAATTTGTAAGCTAGCAAATTTTTGCTTCCTTTGCCATGTTTGAGCTAGCAATTTTGCTTCCTTTGCAAAGTGCAAGTTTCTAAATTTTGCAATATGAGCTAGCAATAATTCTCCCCCTTTGTCAATGTCAAAAAGAAGGGAAGAATACAGTGTTATAATTCTTTTCCCTTTACAATAATATTCAAAGCATTACAAAGGTAAAAAATGAATATCAAAAGATCATATATCATTTTTGACAAGAAAGCATGATAGGAAAATAATCTTGATTCAAAAAGAAGATTCAAGTCTAAAATTCAAGAAATCAAGATCATGATCTGAAAAAGAATATATAAGGAGAGTTTATGCATTTTTGTAATTTGCCTAAATTTAACATTCAAACTAGCAATTTTTTATCTCCCCTTTATTGCAATCAAGGAAGAAGTAGAGTGGAAGAATACAATTTTTACATCGATACTCTACTTATACATGAGGTTTATAACCACAAATATAAAGGAATTTACACATCATGTCATGAAAGATAATAATATCAAATCATGATTGCCACAAGACATGATTTATTTCATCAAATCTCTTTTTTTTATAAATGGATAAAAGAAACATAGGAGATCTTTGATAAGCATAGGAGATCTTGATTCATGCATAAGAAATCTCAAGTTATAAATATCAAAAAATCAAGATAAAGCCTCATTCAAATTCAAATCGTCAAATCAAAATCATTTTCAAGAGATTCATAAAAAGGATATAGATAGATTCATTAGTCTCTCCTTTTTGAAAAATCGATAAAGTAGAGAAATTTTTTTAAGGAGAAAGCTTTCTTCTTTTTAGTTATTCAATTCATAAGATTGATTTCATATAATCATACTCAAGTTTTTCGTATGAAAACCATACATCAACGTTTAAAATGGAGAGATAAAAAATCATCAAGATCAAAAAATGTAACACATAATTCCAACACATATGATTTCAAATCATTACTTCAAGTCCTCGTACATAAAAATCATCAAGCATGATGCAAATATTTATTTTCAAAACATTCAACATGATAAGGCATACAAGCCAAAGAAAACATAAAGCATATTCATCAATCATAGTTTAATTGAGCATAAGGCATTTTTTAATCAAAATCATTTTGTTTATCATAAACATGTATTTTCATGATTATTTTCAAAATTACTAGAATGATAAGCATGATTCCTAATTTTTTGTATTTTTATTATTAAACATATAATTTTTAAGAAAATTAATTCTAAACTAAATTAAAAATAACTTATGAAAAGCATTATGTAATTTTAAAATAAATTAAGGGCATTTTGATTACCTCATCGTCGAAAGCCGTTAAGGCGTAGTTTGCCACCTCACCTTTGTTGATTTTCCTCTCGTTTTCGGAGGAGCTCGATTCATCTTTTGGCAACTTCTTCTTGCGTTTATAGTAAGTAGTTGCGTTCTTTTTATTTTTTAATTTTTTCATTAACTTTATAAATTTAATGAGTAGTTCAAGTTTACTATCACTTGAGCTTATGCTCGAGTGGTCTTCAATTATTCTAAGTCTGAAATCCTTCCTATTCTTTTGAAGGTTGTTCTCGAGTTCCCTTTTTACCACATTGTTCATTTCGTAGGTCATTAAAGACCCAATTAGTTCTTTGAGTGGAAGGTTGTTTAGGTTTTTAGCCTCTTATATGGCTGTTACTTTAGAGTCCCATGTTTTAGAAAGCGATCATAAAATCTTGTTTACAAGTTCAAAATCGGAAAAACTTCTATTAAACGCTTTTAAATCATTGACAACATCCGTAAAACGGGTATACACGTCAACAACGGTTTCACTTGGTTTCATATAAAACAATTTAAAATTATATATTAAAAGATTAATATTCGAAACTTTTAATCTACTAGTGCCTTCATGTGTGGTTTCAAGAATGTGCCAAATATTAAAAGTCATTTCGCACAACGAAACCCGATTGAATTCGTTTTTATCTAAAGTACAAAATAGAGCATTCATAGCTCTAATATTTAGTGAAAACATCTTCTTATCTAAATCATTCCAATCATTCATTAGAAGAGAAGACCTTTGAAATCTGTTTTCGATCATATTCCATAAATTTAAATCAATTGAAAGCAAGAAAACTCTCATTCGAGTTTTTCAATAAATGTAGTCCGTCCCATTGAAAAAAGGAGGACGAATGAGAGAAAGTCCCTCTTGAAAGCCGAAAAGAGCCATTTCTCTTGGGTGTTAAACCAAATGAGAAATACGAGGCTCTGATACCAATTGTTAGGAAAGGGGTCGGCACTAAAAGGAGGGGTGAATCAGTGCAGCGATAAAAATTAAGTCGGTTCTGAAAACTTTTCATACGAAAAAAGCCGAACTCGGAAATGCTTAACTTGAAACACGTGTTCATAAATGTATTGGAGGGGTGAATCAGTAAGCTATTAAAGAGGTTTGCAGTAAAGATAAATTGCTTAAAGTAAAATACAAACCAGATTTTAGAGTGGTTCGGTCGTCGTGACCTACATCCACTTCGTCGATTCCTCTTCCGTCGAGGCCATCGGCATTCACTATCGATATTCCTTTAGTAGGCGAAGATTAACCTCCTTCTTACACCCCTCTTCTCCTTTTATCGGGTTTAGGAGACAACCCTACAAGCGCTCACTCCTCCTAAACAGAATTCTAAACTTAAACTTAGAGGAGGGGATTTCTCAAGTGATTGCAATAGCGTTTCTTTCACTTTTAAACTCTTTGTGCTTATGTGTGTTAACCAAGGATGACAGGGGTATTTATAGGCTTCAAGTTGATTCAAACTTAGAGCCTAAAAATATCTCATCCTGGGTATCCTAGGTCCGGACGGTACCACCGCCTGTGTTGGGCGGTACCACCGCCATTGTCAGTCTGACACTAACACTGCACTAGGTGGTACCACTGCACAGTCTAGCGGTACCACTGCTTGACACTGGGTGGTACCACTGCACAGACTAGCGGTACCATAGCCTGTAGCCTCTCAGAGGCTATGTTTAGGTGGTACCACCGCCTAAATCGGCGATACCGTCTCCTAACATAGTCTCGGAGACTGTGCCACGACGGTATCACCTCTTGGGGCACAGTTTGGGCCTTTTCATTGGGCCTAACACAATTCTTACATGGGCCCAACTAGCCCCTAATTGGGTTGGCCCAAATCCAAACCCAATTACGTGCTAACTACGATTCCTAAAACATATTGTAAGCTAAATAAATTCATAAGTCTAGTTTCTTCCGGCGAGCTTCCGGCGAACTTTCGGTGAGTTTCCGACGAACTTTCAACAATCTCTTTGCAATGTTCCAGCAGACTCCCGGTAAGCTCCTGGACTTCACGATGATATTCTTGGCAAGTTCTGATGAGCTTCTTTGGCAAGCTCATGGACTTCTCGGTTAGTTCCTATAGAACTTTCGACGAACGTCTGGACTTCCGATGAACTCTCGAACTCCCAACGAAATCGCATCCTTGACTTCTGGACTTTATTTTGCTTTATGCCTTGCTATCATAGTTAAACATGCATATGTAAAAACACACTTCGATCTAGACAATTAATATTAAGCATGAATCATGTTATCCAGCATGTCATTGGTCCCTCGACGCTTCATCAGATTCTTCGGCACATCGTCCTCTCTTGTGCCCTATTTCCCAATCGGCCAGTTGACTCTGCAACTCCGATATCCTTCGCGCAATATCCGCTCTTCTTAGCTTGATGCCCGAATCCATGGCTCGAAGCCTTCTATCGATACATCGACTAATCCTCTAGCCCGATGTCCAATCTTCTGACACATTTTCCTCTGACCCAACATGATTCTTCCTGCTTTAATTGTTTGTCCCAGATCGAAGCATCCTACATCACTCAAAATGTAGATTAAATCATAAACACTTTTCAATTGGTTTAATCATCAAAATCCGAGATTCAATAGTATGATGATTTTTGTGATTTATGCCTTATTTATCTTTGTCGTAATAAACCTTGCACTTTCGGTTTTAAACATTGATGCATATTTTTATGAATCTCTTAAAAGTGACATTGGTGATTTGACAAGTTGAATGAGTTGAAGATAAATGATGATTTATCTCATTATTATAACTTGTGATATTTTTTTATATGAATCATCATCTTGATTTTGAACTCCTATATTTATTCTTACCATTTATCTAAAAAGGAGATATTAATGAATCTATCTATGTCCATTTCTTTATAAATCTCTTGAAATAATTTTGATTTGATTTGATGATTTGAATTTGAATGAGCTTTATCTTGATTTTTCAATATTTATAACTTGAGATTTTTTTTTACATGAATCAAGATATTATGAATGCTTTAAATGATGAATGTTTGGTATCATGATCAAAATACTGATAAATGCTTAAAAATTTTAATGTCTTGAGTATCATGTATGATATGCCCATAGTGATGATTTATTTTTGATATCATGTATAAAATAAGGATGAAATGTAAGATTTTCAAATTATGTATATTTTAATTTGAAACTATAATGATGGACAAATATATTGAAATAAGATTGATCCATTACCTTTGTCATAAATTAAAATTTATTGTAAAAGTAAAAAAAATTATAAAATTTTATTATTCCCTTCTTTTTGACAATGACAAAGGGGGAGAAAATTTGATAGCATGCACTTCTCAAAAAGAAGAAAGAACATGCTATCTTAAACATCACAAAAAATTGCTAGCTTGCCTAGAAGCAAAATTGTAAACTTGCAAAATTTACAATCTTGCACATCTTTAAAATTAATGATGATTTAGTGATTATGCATATTGTAAGTTGGTGAACAAATTTGCTAGCTTGCATATTGATAAAAATGGAGATTATATTTATTTTGTAATGATTTGAACTTGTATATCTAAAAACTTAATAGTTGTACTTCTCCTTTTTGTTGATGACAAAGGGGGAGAAGTATGATGTTATGCATAAGTTTATGATAATATATTGCTTGGATTTTTGAATCAAAGAGTTCTATCAATATGGCATATTGATAGGGGGAGTTTGTTTAAACTCCGTCATCAATTAGTTGTCATCATCAAAAAGGAGGAGATTGTTGAATCTCGAATTTTGATGATGAAACCAATTGATAGTATTTATGATTTGATCTGCGTTTTGAGTGACGTAGGATGCTTCGATCAGGGTGAGACAATTAAAGTAGGAAGAATCATATTGGGCCGGAGAAAAATATGTTAGAAGATTGGACATCGAGCCGATGGATCGATCGACATATCGGCAGAAGTCTTCGGGCCATGAGTTTGGGCATCAGGCCAAGAAGAGTGGAAATTGTGCTAAGTAAATTGGAGTTGCGAAGGTCAACTAGTTGATTGGGCAATAGGCCGCAAGAGAGGACGATGCACCAAAGGTTCGGACGAAGCACCGATAGACCAATGACATGTCGGACAACACTTGATTTGCTTTGTGATAATTGTCTAGATCAAAGTAGGTTTTATGGTGTAAGATTAACTATGATAGCAAGACATAAAGCAAAATGAAGTCTCAGAGTCAAGAACAGGATTTTGTTGGGAGTTCGAGAGTTCGTCGGAAGTCCAAACGTTCGTCGAAAGTTTTATCGGAATTGACTGAGAAGTCCAGGAGCTTACCAAAGAAGCTTGTCGGAACTAGCCAAGAAGATCATCGTGAAGTCCAAGAGCTTACCGAGAGTCCGCTGGAACATTACTGAGAGATCGTCGAAAGATCACTGGAAACTCGCCGGAATAGCAATTGACGCACCAGAACATGAAGTGCAGTAATCATGTCTTAATTATCATAATTAGAGCATAAATTAAGTTAGGATTGGGAGGTCATCCCACTAACTTAATTAGGTGCCAATTGTGCCCTAAGTTGGGTTGGTTTGGGCCGGATTCAAGGCCCAACCAGGACCCTGAATTCTTGGCCGATGGTGGCAATGCTTGGGAGACTCGATCTCCGAGGAATTCTGGGCAGTGGTACTACCCTTGTCAGGCAGTGGCACCACCGGCAGTTATTGCTGCCAGCGGTGGTATCGCTAGAGCTCAATCTCCGAGCTCTATCAGGTAGTGGTACCACCCAGACTAAGTAGTAGTACGGCCTAGTGTTAGGTGTCAGGTGGTAGTACTGCCCAGTAATAGCGGTGGTACCACAAGGACCTCGAAAATCCGAGATTAAACACTTTTTGACTCTATTTTTTAAGTCATTGGGGCATATAAAAACCCCACCCTTTTCTGCATGAAAGGGCACGAAAGCTATTAGCATAATCTTGAGTTCTTGAGTCTTAAAGTATTGTAAAAGTGAAGAGTTCTCCTCCATCTCTTAGCCTTGTAACCATCCAAGAAAGAGGAGTGAGACTTGTAAGGGTTGTCTCCTAAACCCGACAAAAAGAGAAAGAGCTATAAAAGGTGGTTGGCCTTCGCCTATTGAAGGAAGGCCTTTAGAGGACGCCGGAGACCTCATCGGTGGAGGAATCCAAACGAGGATGTAGGTCACATTGACCGAACCACTCTATGCTTTTTATTTGTGCAATTTACATTATTACAAATCTCCTTAATCCTCTCTTGCACTTTTACAAAAGCTTTCAAGTTCATATTCTCTTCGAAACGGATTAAATCGAAACCATTTTCATTGGAATCAGTTTTAATCGAACCCCCCCCCCCCCCTCTCTTAGTGCCGCTCTTGATCCTAGCAGTTATGGTTGTGGTGTAAGAAATAGATCAAATAATCACATTTACTATAAATCAGATATTCAGAATCAAAAGAAACATTTAAGATACCAATCATACTTCTTATAAAAGGAATATTCGATATTATTATTGTAAGAAGTATTGCCATATTCAAAAGTTTTACTATTTACAAATGGAACATCAATAAGCTAATTTTGTAAGGGGAGATTACAAATTTAAAATGTTAAGTTTAAATATCAATCTATTAATTAGTACCGCCAATACCTCGGATTCCGAGGAGTGAGACTTGTAAGGATTGTCTCCTAAACCCGGGAAAAGGAGAAAATGTTGTAAAGAGGTGTTCGGTCTTCACCTATTGAAGGAAGGCCTTTAGTAGACGCCGGTGATCTTGTTGGAGGAGGAATCCGAAAATGGATGTAGGTCATCTTAACCGATTCATTTGTGCAATTTACTTTACTACAAACCTTCTTAATCTTCTCATTCACTTTTATGAAATCTTTCAATTTCAACTTCTCTCCGAAACTAATTGAATCGAAACCATTTTGTCGGAATCGATTTTAAACGAAACGAATAATTTTCTGAAATCATGAAAGTTTTCTGTTGCACTAATTCATCCCCCCCCCCTCTTAGTGCTGCTCTTGATCCTAACAATTGGTATTAGAGCAAGGTTCACTCTCATTTGGTTTTAAACCCAAGAGAGATGACATTTGTTGGCAACCTAGTAGGTCATTCAATTACTCGTCCGCCCATGTTCAATGGAATGGATTACATATATTGGAAGACTAGAATGAGGATCTTCCTAATTTCAATGGATTTCAAATTATGAAATATTATAGAAAATGACTTTCAAAAGTCTTCTCTTCCAATGAACGATTGGAATGAGTTGGAGAAGAAGATTTTTGCTTTAAATGCAAAGGCTATGAATGCCTTATTTTGTGCATTAGATAAAAATAAGTTTAATCTAGTAACGATTTGTGAAATGGCTTTTGATATTTGGCACACACTCGAAGTGACTCATGAAGGTACTAGTAGAGTAAAGGAGTCAAAAATTAATCTTTTAGTGCATGCTTATGAGTTGTTTCGAATGAAACCGAGTGAGACAATTGGAGACATGTACACCCGATTTACGGATGTCATCAAAGGTCTAAAAGGACTTGGTAAAGGTTTCTCGGATTTTGAACTGGTTAATAAGATTTTAAAATCCCTTCCAAAAAGTTGGGATCCTAAAGTAACAGTCATTCAAGAGGTCAAAGATCTAAATAATTTTCCTCTTGAAGAACTAATTGGATCACTTATGACCTATGAAATGACATGCAAAGGTCATGAAGAGCTTGAGGATACCCTTCCAAAGAACAGGAAGGATATAGTATTGAGAACACAAGAAGACCACTTGAAAGAAAACTCAAGTGATGAGGACTTTGATGATGAATTAGCACTTTTAACAAGGAAATTCAAAAAAATTATTAAAAGGAACAAATTTAAAAATGACACTAAAAATAAATTTGAACCCAAGAAAGATCAAGTAATATACTATGAATGCAAGAAACCGAGACACTTCAATAGCGAATGTCCCTAAGCCAAGAAGAGGACACCAAAGAAGAAGGCTCTCAAAGCAACATGGGACGACTCAAGTGTATCCGAAGAAGAGGAGCCAACCAACACCGAGCAAGTTGCTCACTATATGTGATTAGACATAAATTTGGAGATGATGTAGCAAGTTCATTAGACATAAATTTATCATTTGATGAACTATTAAATATTTTTTATAATTTATTTGATGAATACAAAATAATTAGTAAAAAATATAAATTGTTAAAAAAGGAGCATGATTCTCTTATTAGTGATTTCGATAAATTAAAAATTGAGCATAATAATAGTTTAGCTCTATGTACAAAATGCCATGAACTAGAAATACCTAAAAAAGAAAACTTGCTACTCAAAGATACCTTAGAAAATTTTGAGATTGGTAGTAAGTCCTTGAATATGATCCTTGCCAATAAGGGTCACGTTCATAAAAGAAGTGAAATCGGATTTGTGAGTAGCTCTCACCAAAATCCAACCACCTTTGTTAAAGGCCCTATCTTGCATATTTGACTCCAAAACAAATGTAACTTTTGTTACAAACTTGGACATATAGCTTATCATTGTCTATTTAAAAAGTGTAGTCCACACAAATTGATTTGGGTTCCTAAAGGAACCGTAAAGAACTCCATGCAAAATGATAAGTTAAGCCGATCGGTTTTTGAGGTACCCATGGTCAAATGAGTACCTAAAAATTATCCTCTTTTGTAAAAACGTATACCATCATAAGCTAGGGGCAAGAGATGGTATCTTATTTTTGGGTTCTCAAGGTTTATGACCAGAGATCCAAAATAACTCATAAAGCTCTCTAGCCAAAATAATAAAAAAGGGGATCATTAGAATTAAAACTATCAATTACAAAATGATATTTATAAGTTCATGATGCAATCTTATGTGATAAACACTTAACATTGATCTCTCAAATTTTAAAACTTGTGAACCCTTGTGCATGAATTCCCCTTCTCACATCTTTCAAATTTCTAAATTTATCGGATACATTCCTTCCTTAATTTTTTTCATTTTTTTTGGATCCAATTCTATCTAACAAGATCATGAATTTATCTATGTTCGGACCTTCTTTGGATCACTCACATGAATCATAATCTTATAGTGTGCGCAATGAGCCATATGCATTTTTTCATACAAGTTTAATGATGCTAGCGTATAAATTTTATATGATGAATCATGAACTTATTGTAAACATATGAGTTATGTTTGGGTATGGCATGCATTTTATGTGATCAATCATAAACGTACGAATCTTCTCCTCTTATGATGTGAATTTTTACATGACGATGTAAATAAGGTTGTGTGCTTCACAAACAAAAACTTTCTTCAAATTGAAATCACCCACATCAGCCCCACACAACCTTGTGAGCAGTGCTCCTTGCCTGTAGGCAGTGGCACCGCTAGCTGTCAAGGGTGCCAGGTGGTAGCACCGTCCAGCCAGTTGTGCCACCACCTGCAACCTGCCCCCTTATAAATCCAAGTTAGGGTCGACGGTAGAATCGACCCCAACTTATTCTCCACTCCCCCAAATAGCTCCAAACCCCCTTTAAACACCATTCTCTCCTTCTAGCTGCCCAAAAAATCCCTATTTCCTACTAGATCAAGGATCAATCTCCTACATCCTCTTGAAGATCACAACTAAGGTATTCTCTAAAAGGCATTGATTTCTCTTTTGTATTATCTACTCTTGCTCATTATCTATCTTTATAATAGCAATCTTTATGGGTTCTAGAAGATCCTCTAGGGACAAAGGGAAGAGGAGATTAGAAGAAAATTATCACTCCCTACTTTTCGATTCTAATCAACATGCCCTAAAATTTACATCCATAGAATTTAGGCATGTTCATAAGGGAAAATATGTTGATTTAGATAAACTAAGTGATTTGAAACCTATTCAATGGTTTGTAAATCTAGACATTTTTTTAAATCTTCAAATAAGTGAACCTATCTACCTTAGACTTGTTAGGTTATTTTACAATAATCTACATATAGATGAAGAAGAAAGAGTATCTACCTATCTATTAGAACGTCATATATCCATTACGGATAGATCAATTTACGACATCATAGGAATTCGGGTAAAAGAAAGAGGTTGTTATTTTAGAGGACAATGGGATGATGAAACAGTTGGGACCACTTACGTTGATGCCTTAGGAACATTTACTACCTTTAAGCACCAAAATACTTTATCACATCTTGATTAGTATCATTCTCCTAAAACAATATCATCATAATGAAGTAAGCCAAATGGAACTAGGTACCATGTATTGGATCATGAAGGGATATAACAATTATTTTGGTTACCTAATCCAACAAAACATGATTGAAATATCAAAAAAGGACATGATGCTTCCATATGGTGGCTTAATCACAAGAATACTCCATGCCTACGATATTGTCATTCCACCCGACGAAGAAATTATAAAACTAGATAGATTTAGTATCATAAATAAAAATCTACTTTGATGGATGAGATGTACATTCAGAAATGGTATGTGGATTAGACTACCTAGAAGGACTGATCCTCTCCAACCTGAACTAGAATCGGAAACACCAATATTTAGGGGTAATCAATCTCCTCTAACTGGTCCCTTTGAGGAATCACCTCTAGTAGAGCAAGCACCTCCTTCATCTATCAAAGACATAGGGATTTAGATGGATCATTTTGAACAACGATAAGATTGACTTCAACAACACCAAGATCAGATCTTAATTGAGCTGTAGCAGATTCACCGACAGTTTGAGATCTTATTTAGACATTTTAACTTTCTACCACCAGAATAAGCTATGTATGTATTTGGGAAAAGTGGACACAATTCCTCCTTATTATGTTGTAATACTATGTTATTTACCTTAATGTTGTAAACTTAAAATGCTACTCACTTTGATGATCGCAATGCTGTGCTTTTATGCTATTTACTTTGATAGTAAAATTCTACACTAACTACCTTGATGGTTAAATTCTAAGCTTACTTTAATGAATATATCACTCTAAGAATTACACTTGATATATCTTTTAAATGGATAAAGTCCTTAATATATTGGTATCTATGACTTGATGCATTATTTAATGAGCATTTGCAGAGTTAGGAATGTTAATGTGTCCGAATGCATGAATCTATTAAATTTCGGTTTCAGACCTTCTTGATTCTTTGATCACTCATTTAAATTCTGTGCTGGTAATTTTATGATCCAGATTTTAATGATAAGGTTGTGTGCCTCAATAACATATTTACTTTGAAGTTGGAAATTTTGTGCTTTGATGCTAAAAGTTTTTATGATTATGAGCATGTTATCATACAATGATGCAATAGCATGAAATCTACTTCGTTGATTATGATTTCTATTGAATATTGAGAAGTTTTAATTATACATTAGATTCTTAATCTTTGAGTACTACAAAACACTAATGATATTATCTCATGCAAGTAGCGATGAAAAGCTATGACAATACATTTTATAAATGCATGAAGTATTTATACATATCTTGATGTTTGATTCATGGATTTCATTGGCAAATGCATTTCTCACTCGTTTATCTCTTATGAATTTTTAATAAGAAATGGATTGGATGTGATCATTCATGAAATTTCTTTTATTGGAATTTCTTTTATCCTTTATATAATGATTCTTTCACATAAATTCTTTCTTAATGAAGGAAGAATTTGTTATGAATTTTTGATGAAATGAACACTTGCAAGAATGAGGATTTGATTTCACATTAATATCTTGATCCTTATGAAAAGTGAAGCATGATTTAATGAAACTCTTTTATCATTTTTAACTTCATTCAAAGTTGGTTCTCAATGGATTTTCCTCCTTACTCTCCTTCTTCATGCAAAGTTTTGATTAAAAATAAAAAGAGGGAGAAGTTGATGGAAGCTATCTCTTCAAATATTTATGTTGAGAACTTTTGAATAATACCATGTCATGAATGCTTGAAATATGATTGGTAAGAATTTTTACAAGTTAAAATATGGCATGAATTTTTACCACACTTGAATTGTTGAATCATTCTCCTTTTTGTTGATGACAAAGATGGAGAAAAAATACCAAAATGTGGTAAATTGATGACAAATGTATGCAATGTATTTCATCATATATATTTCAAATATTTGCTTGATAATTTTTTTTTATTATACTTAGATATCTAGAGCTTAACTTACAATTTTATAAATTGATATCTTGCCATAGAATGATGAATTGTTATCTTTGTCATCTTTCATATTTGAAATATCATACTTGAAAATGGATGTCATGCCTTGACATCATTTTGAGAATGTTAGGTCATGATAGGAATCATGATGTGTGTATTGATAAGTTTAAATGAACTAAACTTATCAATATGTATCTTGAATTCAAAGGCCTTGAATTCAAGAATGTCTTTTCTCAAGTATGGCATATAGATAGGGGGAGTTAAGGTTAACTCTGTCATCAATTAATTATCATCATCAAAAAGGGGGAGATTGTTGAATCTCAGATTTTGATGATGAAGTCCATTATAATTTGTTTGATCTAATCTATATGTTGAAAAAAGTGTGCAGGATTAACTACGATGGCAGTAAGATATAAAGCAGGTGTTATGCAGGAGTCAAGATTAAGATCTCGTTGGGAGTTCGAGAGTTCGTTGGAAGTCCGGACGTTTGTCGAAAGTTTTATGGGAAATAACCAAGAAGTCCAAGAGCTTGCCATAGAAGCTCGTCAGAACTCGCTAAGAAGATTGTCGCAAAGTCCAGGAGCTTGCTGGGAGTCTGCCGGAACATTACTGAGAGTTCGTCGGATATTCGTCAGAAGTATGCCGAAAGCTCACTAGAAGAGCAATTGATATATCGGAATAAGAAGTGAAGTAAACATGTCTTTGTTGAATCTCGGATTTTGATGATGAAGTCAATTGTCATTTGTTGTCTAATCTATGTGTTGAGATAAGTGTGCAGGATTAACTACGATGAAAGTTAGACAAGCAGCAGGAGTTGCGCCGGAGTCAAGATCATGATCACGTTGGGAGTTCGAGAGTTCGACGGAAGTTCGGACGGTCGTCGGAGGTTCTGCAAGAACAGATCCGAGAAGTCCGGAAGCTTGCCAAGTGAAGCTCGTCGGAACTTGCCAAGTGAATCGTCGCAAAATCCAGGAGTTTGCCGGAAGTCCGAAGAAGCATCACCGAGGGTTCATCGGATGATCGACGGAAGTTCGCCGGAAACTCGCCGGAAGAAGCGATTGACGTACCGAAGCAAAGCTGCAGAAATTGTCTTAGATTTAATCGTAGTTAGCACGTTGATTAAGTTAGGAATGGGAGGTGATCCCATTAGCTTAATCCTGGGGCAATTGGGCCCCTGAAGAACTCAAATTGGGTCGAATGGTTCAACCCATTCGGACCCAAGGTGCTGTGGGCGGTGCAACCACCCCAGCCAAGCGGTGCAACCGCCCAGGATATGTCTCCCAGCGAGACTGGGCGGTGCAACCGCCCCAGCCAAGCGGTGCAACCGCCCAGGATATGTCTCCCAGCGAGACTGGGCGGTGCAACCGCCCCAGCCAAGAGGTGCAACCACCCAGGGCTCAGTCTCCAAGCGAGACTGGGCGGTGCAACCTCCTCTGTCAAGAGGTAGCACCGCCAGAGCTCAAGTTTCGAGCTCTGCCAAGAGGTGCAACCACCAAGCTCGGTCTTCGAGCTCTGGCAGAGAGGAGCAACCTCTCTGGACAGGAGAGGCACCGCCTGAGCTCGGTCTTCGAGCTCTGGCAGAGAGGTGCAACCACCTCTGGCAGAGAGGTGCAACCTCTCTGGTTAGGAGATGCACCGCCTGAGCTCGGTCTTCGAGCTCTGGCAGAAAGGTGCAACCACCCCTGACAGAGAGGTGCATCCGCCTGAGCTCAGTCTTCGAGCTCTGCTAGGCGGTGCAACCTCTCCAGTCAAGAGGTGCAACCGCCTGATCCCGGAATTCCGGGATTTGATCGTTTTGAGCTCCAAATTTGAACTAGGTTGGGGCCTATAAATACACCACCCATTTAGCACAGAAAGGGTATAGATCCACTCCGAATTCCTGATCTTTTCTGTGATTCTAAGAGCTCAAAATTGTGTAAAGTCCAAAAGTTCTCCTCTTTCTGTTCTTCAAAGTCTTGCGTTGTAAAGAGAGGAGAGAAAGGATCTATAAAGGTTGTCTCCTGAGCCTATCAAAAGGAAAGAAACTGTAAAAGGGCAGTTGGCCTTCGCCTATTGAAGGAAGGCCTCTAGTTGACGTCGGCAACCTCATCGGTGGAGGAAGCCAAAAGTGGAGTAGGTCAAGACTGACCGAACCACTCTAAATCTCTGGTTTGCGTTTATTTTTTAGCACTTTATCATTACTACAAACCTCCTACATAGCTACTGCCCTCTGCGCTTTTACGAACGATTCTCTAAGTTCAGATCTTTCCGAATTTGCATGGAGACGTAAATCGGTGTTTTCGTACGATCTTTACATCGCATTTTACGCTTACGCTTTGATTCCATTCATAACTGCAAACTGCTTTCTACACATTCACAAAAAGATTTTCAAAGTTCAGTTTCTGTGTTTAGACGTAAAACTGCATTTAGACGCAAAATTGTGTTTAGACGTAAAACCACGTTTAGACGCAAAAGTGCGTTCAGACGCAAAACTGCGTTCAGACGTAAAACTGCGTTCAGACGCAAAACTACGTTCAGACGCAAAACTGTGTTCAGACGTAAAACTGCGTTCAGACGTAAAACTGCGTTCAGACGTAAAACTGCGTTCAGACGCAAAACTGCGTTCAGACGCAAAACTGCGTTCAGACATAAAACTGCGTTTAGACGTAAAACTGAGTTTAGACGTAAAACTGCGTTTAGACGCAAACTGCGTTTAGACGTAAACTGCTCTTAGACGCAATCTGCGCTTAGACGCAAACTGCGCTTAAATACAAACTGTGAATCTGATTTTGCATCATAATAGATTTTATTGAACGAATGCACCTTTCGGTTTTAAATTGCTGTAAGATTTCCGCTGCACTAATTCACCCCCCCCCCCTCTTAGTGCTCTCGATCCTAACAATTGGTATCAGAGCAAGGTTAACTCTCTAACGGATTAAAACCCAAGAGAGATGGCATACGCTGGAAACCAAGAGGGGCATTCTATTACACGTCCACCCATGTTCAGTGGGACGGACTACACCTACTGGAAGACCCGAATGAGGATCTTTCTTATCTCTATGGATTTTGAACTGTGGAACCTTGTTGAAAACGGATTTTCAAAGTCTTCTCTTCCAATGATCGATTGGAATGAATTGGAAAAGAAGGCTTTCGCTCTTAATGCAAAGGCTATGAATGCCTTATTTTGCGCACTTGATAAAAACGAGTTTAATCGTGTTTCAACTTGCGAAACTGCATTTGATATTTGGCACACACTCGAAGTGACCCACGAGGGCACAAGTAGAGTGAAAGAGTCAAAAATCAATCTGTTGTTACATTCTTTTGAACTTTTTCAAATGAAACCAAGTGAAACCATTGGCGACATGTTTACCCGTTTCACGGATGTCGTCAACGGTCTAAAAGGACTTGGAAAAAGTTTTTCGGATTTTGAACTCGTAAATAAGATACTAAGATCCCTTCCTAAGAATTGGGATCCTAAAGTCACTACTATTCAAGAGGCAAAAGATCTGCGCAACTTCCCTCTTGAAGAACTAATCGGGTCATTAATGACCTACGAAATGGCTTGTAAAGCTCATGAAGAGCAAGAAGACATCCTTCCAAAGAACAGGAAGGATATGGCACTTAAAACCTCTGAATGCCACTTGAGAGAAAACTCAAGTGATGAGGACTGTGATGATGACTTGGCACTTCTAACAAGAAAGTTTAAAAAGTTCTTTAAAAGAAACAAGTTTAAGAATGATGCAAAAAATAAACTTGAACCCCAGAAGGACCAAGTGATCTGCTATGAATGCAAAAAGCCGGGACACTACAAGAGTGATTGTCCCCAAGTAAAAAGGAGAACATCAAAGAAGAAGGCTCTTCAAGCAACATGGGATGACTCGAGCGCATCCGAAGAAGAGGAGTCCAACACCAAGCAAGTTGCTCATTACGCCTTAATGGCCATCGAAGACGAGGTAACAAATTCAATAGATGCAGATTTATCATTCGATGAATTATTAAATGCTTTCCATGAATTGTTTGATGAGTGTAAGACTATTAGTAATAAATACAAATTACTAAAAAAGCAGCATGATAGTCTTATTTGTAATTTCGATAAGTTAAATACTGAATATCATGATAGCTTAAGCTCATGCATAAAATGCCATGATCTAGAAACTCTCCAAAAAGAAAACTTGCTACTTAAGGATACCTTGAAGAAATTCGAGGTTGGTAGCAAGTCATTAAACATGATCCTTACCAACAAGGGTCACGTCCCCATAAGAAGTGGAATTGGATTCGTGAGAAGTCCTCACCAAAATCCAACCACCTTCATAAAAGGCCCCATCTTACATGTTAGACATCAAAGCAAATGCAACTTTTGTTGCAAGTTTGGACACAAGACGCACTATTGTCCATTTAAGAAAATTAGTCCAAACAAATTGATTTGGGTTCCTAAAGGAACCATGACAAATTCTATGCAACATGATAGAAAATGTAGATCTATTTGTGAGGCACCCAAAAGCAAATGGGTACCTAAACATCATCCTTTCTTATAGAAAACTAAATCATCGCAAGCTAGGAGCAACAGATGGTACCTTGATAGTGGATGCTCAAGGCATATGACCGGAGATCCATCTCAATTCTCTAAGCTCACTAGCATAGACGAAGGATATGTCACCTTCGGAGACAACAACAAAGGTAAAATCATTGGCAAAGGAACCATAGGTAACAAATCCAACTTCTCTATTGAAGATGTTTTGCTAGTAGATAGTTTAAAACATAACCTCTTGAGCATTAGTCAATTATGTGATAAAGGATATATTATCAGATTTGAATCTAATGCTTGCATCATTGAAAAACCACACAAAAACATATCTATGATTGCATTAAAATAAAATAACGTATATACTATTGACATCAATAATTTATGTAATGAAATGTGTTTTTCTGCTTTGAATGAGGATGCTTGGATATGGCATAGAAGATTAGGTCATGCTAGCATGAAACTAATCACTCAAATATCATCCAAAGAACTTGTAAGAGGAATTCCTCGTATCAAGTTCATCAAAGACAATGTATGTGATGCTTGCCAATTAGGTAAACAAATTAAGAGTAGCTTCAAATCTAAAAACCAAATAAGCACCTCTAGGCCCTTACAATTGATCCATATGGATTTGTTCGGACCTATCTCCACATCAATCCTATGAGGTAGCAAATACGCCTTTGTCATCGTGGATGACTACAGCAGATACACATGGACTTACTTCTTAAAACAGAAGAGTGAATGCCTTAGATATTTTACCAAGTTTTGCAAACTTGTTCAGAATGAGAAAGGTTCTATGATTTCGTCAATTAGAAGTGATCATGGTGGTGAATTTCAAAACCATGATTTCCAGGAATTTTGTGAACTCAATGGATACAATCATAATTTCTCTACTCCTAGAAATCCTCAACAAAATGGAGTTATAGAAAGAAAAAATCGAAATTTACAAGAAATGGCAAGAACCATGTTGAATGAATACAACCTACCCAAATATTTTTGGGCTGAAGCCGTAAATACTGCATGCTACATTTTGAATAGAGTTCTAGTAAGACCTCTACTAACCAAAACTCCCTATGAGTTATGGAACAATAAAAAACCCAATGTTTCATATTTTAAAGTCTTTGGGAGTAAGTGTTTTATCTTAAATGAAAAGGACAACTTAGGAAAATTTGATGCTAAATCTGATGAAGGAATCTTTCTTGGTTATTCTACTATTTCTAAAGCCTTTCGTATCTTCAATAAAAGAACTTTAATTATTGAAGAATCTATTCATGTTGTTTTCAATGAGATTTCCAAAATCACGAAAAATGATCTTGACGAAGATGTTAATTTTGATTCTTTGAATTTAAACGAGACCCCTTCTCCAACGAGCAACTTGGATGCATCCACTCCCGAAATATCCTTACCCAAGGATTGGAAGTATGTAGATGCTCATCTCAAGGAGCTAATCTTAGGAGACACGTCAAAGGGGGTTCAAACACGATCTTCTCTTAAAACTTTTTGTGCAAATGCCGCCTTTCTCTCCCAAATTGAACCCAAATGCGTTGACGAAGCCATGAAAGATGATTCATGGATTATCGCAATGCAAGATGAATTGAATCAATTTGAGAGAAATGAGGTGTGGAAGCTTGTTCCTAGGCCAAATGACCATTTAGTTATTGGTACTAAATGGGTCTTCAGAAACAAGCAAGATGAAAATGGTATCGTGGTTAGAAACAAGGCTAGATTAGTGGCCAAAGGTTTCAACCAAGAAGAAGGTATCGATTACGAAGAAACCTTCGCTCCTGTGGCTCGATTAGAAGCCATAAGGATGCTCCTTGCCTACGCTAGTAGTAATAATTTTAAACTATTTCAAATGGATGTTAAAAGCGCTTTTCTAAATGGCTTTATTTCCGAAGAAGTTTATGTTGAACAACCTCCTGGATTTGAAAATAATAGCCTCCCTAATCATGTGTTTAGATTAACTAAAGCTCTCTATGGTTTAAAACAAGCCCCAAGGGCTTGGTATGAGAGACTTAGTTCATTTCTTATCGAAAATAATTTCACAAAAGGCAAGGTTGATACTACATTATTTATCAAGAATTTTGAAAATAATTTTCTTATTGTTCAGATTTATGTTGATGATATTATCTTTGGCTCTACAAATGAATCTCTCTGTGAATCTTTTGCTAGAACCATGAGTCTTGAATTCGAAATGAGCTTAATGGGAGAATTAACATTCTTCTTAGGTTTACAAATCAAACAATTAAGCAACGGCATCTTTATTAGTCAAACTAAATATGCTATGAATTTATTAAAAAAGTTTAATATGAACAACTCAAAGGCTATTAGCACCCCTATGAGCACCTCCACTAAGTTAGAAATTGATGAAAGTGGAGAAAGCTTCAATCAAAAGACTTATAGGGGTATGATAGGAAGTTTACTTTACCTCACTGCCACCAGACCGGACATCATGTTCAGTGTAGGACTTTGTGCTAGATTTCAATCAAACCCTAAGATATCTCATCTCAAAGCAGTCAAAAGAATACTAAGATATCTCAATAGAACCACAAATCTAGGATTATGGTATCCAAAATCAGAAAATTTTGAGTTAACAGCTTATGCTGATGCGGACTTCGCTGGCTGTAGACTAGATAGAAAAAGCACATCAGGATCATGTCAATTTTTAGGACATGCCCTTGTTTCCTGGTCATCTAAGAAGCAAAGCTCGGTTGCACTATCAACAACCAAAGCTGAATATATTGCAGCAAGTGGATGCTGTGCACAAGTTGTATGGATGAAAAACACTTTAGAAGATTACAAAGTTAATCTAAAAGATATTCCCATTAAATGTGATAATACGAGTGCAATATGCTTAACTAAGAATCCTATACAACACTCAAGAACAAAACATATTGATATTAGACACCACTTTATACGAGATCATGTCACTAATCATGACGTAACCATAGAGTTCATCGATACTAAACATCAACTGGCTGACATTTTTACAAAATCTCTAAGTGAAGAACAATTTGATTTTATTAGAAGAGAATTAGGAATGTTGATGTGTCCGAATAAATAAACCTATTTTTCGGACTATATTGAATTATCAGATCACTTGATTGCCATGTTTATATATGAAAATCTGCAACAAAATCTTGTCCAAATGCATCTTATTTGTTCGAATGCTATAAAACAGATTTATTCGTACACTTTCATGAAAAATAAGTTCCTGAAATAAATCTGATAAAGTGATTCCTGTGTATGTATTTCATCCTGTAATATCTTTGCGGGATAAAGTGATTCCACTTTCATAAAAAAGGGGAAAAAATGTTCAAAGCAATCTATGCAAAATTCCTCTATAAGCTTGCTAATATTATTTTCCTCGTATCACAATTACCATGCTTTTTGTTGATGACAAAGGGGGAGAAACATATGAATTGATAAACACTGCCATGATCATGTCTATGTTGCAAATACTTGAGTGATACTATAAACTATGTTATGGTTATGCCATCCTTGCATCACCAAGAGATATATGAACGTGTGCTATAGTTTGCATTATGTCTTGAGTTGATAAACTATCTTGTGAAGTAAATGCAAACTTGCTAGAATGATAATATGTGTGCATCATGTAATAGTCCCTCGCAGCTTTAAATGATAATGTTAAATTACATGGTGAATAGTTACAAACACAATCATACAAACTTGATGATGTATGTCAAGCTTTGACATCATTCTTGAAGAGATACATCATGATGAGTATCATGATGGGAGTATTGATAAGTTTAACTGATCTAACTTATCAATACGTCACTTGAATTCTTAGGTCTTGAATTCAAGGCTGACTTATCTCAACAATAGCATATAGATAGGGGGAGTTAAGGATAACTCCATTATCAATTGATTGTCATCATCAAAAAGGGGGAGATTGTTGAATCTCGGATTTTGATGATGAAGTCAATTGTCATTTGTTGTCTAATCTATGTGTTGAGATAAGTGTGCAGGATTAACTACGATGAAAGTTAGACAAGCAGTAGGAGTTGCGCCGGAGTCAAGATCATGATCACGTTGGGAGTTCGAGAGTTCGACGGAAGTTCGGACGGTCGTCGGAGGTTCTGCAAGAACAGATCCGAGAAGTCCGGAAGCTTGCCAAGCGAAGCTCGTCGGAACTTGCCAAGTGAATCATCGCAAAATCCAGGAGTTTGCCGGAAGTCCGCAGAAGCATCACCGAGGGTTCATCGGATGATCGACGGAAGTTCGCCGGAAACTCGCCGGAAGAAGCGATTGACGTACCGAAGCAAAGCTACAGAAATTGTCTTAGATTTAATCGTAGTTAGCACGTTGATTAAGTTAGGAATGGGAGGTGATCCCATTAGCTTAATCCTGGGGCAATTGGGCCCCTGAAGAACTCAAATTGGGTCGAATGGTTCAACTCATTCGGACCCAAGGTGCTGTGGGCGGTGCAACCGCCCCAGCCAAGTGGTGCAACCACCCAGGATATGTCTCCCAGCGAGACTGGGCGGTGCAACCGCCCCAGCCAAGCGATGCAACCGCCCAGGATATGTCTCCCAGCGAGACTGGGTGGTGCAACCGCCCCAGCCAAGAGGTGCAACCGCCCAGGGCTCAGTCTCCAAGCGAGACTGGGCGGTGCAACCTCCTCTGTCAAGAGGTAGCACCGCCAGAGCTCAAGTTTCGAGCTCTGCTAAGAGGTGCAACCACCAAGCTCGGTCTTCGAGCTCTGGCAGAGAGGAGCAACCTCTCTGGACAGGAGAGGCACCGCCTGAGCTCGGTCTTCGAGCTCTGGCAGAGAGGTGCAACCACCTCTGGCAGAGAGGTGCAACCTCTCTGGTTAGTAGATGCACTGCCTGAGCTCGGTCTTCGAGCTCTGGCAGAAAGGTGCAACCACCCCTGACAGAGAGGTGCATCCGCCTGAGCTCAATCTTCGAGCTCTGCTAGGCGGTGCAACCTCTCCAGTCAAGAGGTGCAACCGCCTGATCCCGGAATTCCGGGATTTGATCGTTTTGAGCTCCAAATTTGAACTGGGTTGGGGCCTATAAATACCCCACCCGTTCAGCACAGAAAGGGTACAGATCCACTCCGAATTCCTGATCTTTTCTGTGATTCTAAGAGCTCAAAATTGTGTAAAGTCCAAAAGTTCTCCTCTTTCTGTTCTTCAAATCTTGAGTTGTAAAGAGAGGAGAGAAAGGATCTGTAAAGGTTGTCTCCTGAGCCTGTCAAAAGGAGAGAAACTGTAAAAGGGCAGTTGGCCTTCGCCTATTGAAGGAAGGCCTCTAGTTGACGTCGGCAACCTCATCGGTGGAGGAAGCCAAAAGTGGAGTAGGTCAAGACTGACCGAACCACTCTAAATCTCTGGTTTGCGTTTATTTTTTAGCACTTTATCATTACTACAAACCTCCTACATAGCTACTGCCCTCTGCGCTTTTACGAACGATTCTCTAAGTTCAGATCTTTCCGAATTTGCATTGAGACGTAAATCGGTGTTTTCGTACGATCTTTACATCGCAGTTTACGCTTACGCTTTGATTCCATTCATAACTGCAAACTGCTTTCTGCACATTCACAAAAAGATTTTCAAAGTTCAGTTTATGTGTTTAGACGTAAAACTGCGTTTAGACGCAAAACTGTGTTTAGACGTAAAACCACGTTTAGACGCAAAACTGCGTTCAGACGCAAAACTACGTTCAGACGCAAAACTGCGTTCAGACGTAAAACTGCGTTCAGACGTAAAACTACGTTCAGACGTAAAACTGCGTTCAGACGCAAAACTGCGTTTAGACGTAAAACTGCGTTTAGACGTAAAATTGAGTTAAGACGTAAAACTGCGTTTAGACGCAAACTGCGTTTAGACGTAAACTGCTCTTAGACGCAATCTATGCTTAGACGCAAACTGCGCTTAAATACAAACTGTGAATCGGATTTTGCATCATAATAGATTTTATTGAACGAACGCACCTTTCAGTTTTAAATTGCTGTAAGATTTACGCTGCACTAATTCACCCCCCCCCCCCCCTCTTAGTGCTCTCGATCCTAACAGTCTTAATTATCATAGTTAGAGTATAAATTAAGTTAGGATTGGGAGGTAATCCCACTATCTTAATTAGGGTCCAACTAGGCCCTTGATATGGCTGAATTGGGCCGAATGGAGCAGCCCATTCAGCCCCTAAATTCCTGACTGGCAATGGCACCGCCAGGGTTGGCGGTGGCATCGCTTGGGAGACTCGGTCTCCCAGGAATTCTGGGCAGTGGTACCGCCCCTGTTAGGCAGTGGCACTATCGGCAATTATTGTTGCCAGCAATGGAACCGCCCTTGTCAAGCAGTGGTACCGCTAAAGCTCGGTCTCCGAGCTTTGTCAGGCGGTGGTACCTAACAAATCAAACAACCAAGTAATGGTATATTTCTTAGTCAAATAAAATATTATTAGGATCAAGAGTTGGCACTAAAAACTACATCTTCAAAAAATCTTGTTACGATAAAACCATTTCTGACGTTGAAAACTGATTTCAGAAACTTAATAACTTGGAAGTTTAAGGAAGCATAGTGACTATCTGAGTAGTTTGCAGTATGTAAATGGCAAGAATAAAATGCAAACCAGAGAATACGACAGTTTATAGTGGTTCGGTCATCGTGACCTACATCCACTCCTCTGATTCCTCTTCCGTTGAAGCTACCGGCATCCACTAACGATCTTCCTTTACTAGGTGAAGATCAACCTCCTTCTTACACCCCTCTTCTCCTTTTATCAAGTTTAGGAGACAACCCTTACAAGCACTCACTCTCCTCTTATAGAATTCTAACACTTAGACTAGAGGAGGATTCTCACAAGGGATTTCTATAGCGTTTTTCTACTTTTGAACTCTCTGTGCTTATGTGCTTTAACTAGGGATGAGAGGGGTATTTATAGGCTTCAAATTGATTCAAACTTGGAGCCTAAAACTTTCCTATCCCGGGTTCCCCGGGCACGGGCGGTACCACCGCCTGCACTAGGCGGTACCATCGCCCAGTGTCAGTTTAGCTGACACTCCTCTGGGCGATGCCATTGCCTGGGGGACAGTGCTGGGTGGTACCACCACCCAAACTGGTGGTACCACTGCTTGGCACCCTACCAAGGGCGGTTCAACCGCTTGACATAGCCTCGAAGACTGTGCCATGATGGTGAGATTTCTTGGGACACTGTTTGGGCTTCTTATTGGGCCCAACATAGTTCTAACATGGGCCTAGCTGGCCCCTAATTGGGTTAGCGCAAATCCAATCCCAATTACATGCTAACTACAATTCCTAAGACATATTCTAAGCTAAACAAAGTCCGTAAGTCTATTCTTCCGACGAGCTTCTAGCGATCTTCCAGTGAACTTCCGACGATCTCTCAGTAATATTCCAGTGGACTCCCGACAAGCTCTTGGACTTCACGATGATCTTCTTGGCGAGTTCCGATAAGCTTCTCTAGCAAGCTCCGAGACTTCTTGGCTGGTTCCTCTAGAACTTCCGACGAATGTCCAGACTTTCGATGAACTCTCAAACTCTCAACATGATTACGTCCTTGACTCTGGAACTTCATTTTGCTTTATGTCTTGCTATTATAGTTAATCCTACATATGTGAAACAAACTTCGATCTAGATAATTAATACTAAGCATTAATCAAGTTGTCCGGCATGTCATTGGTCTCTCAACGCTTCATTCGATTCTTCGGCGCATCGTCCTCTCCTACGGCCTATTGCCCAATCGGCTAGTTGACTCTGCAACTTTGATATTCTTGGCACAATGTCCACTCTTCTTGGCCCGATGCCCGAATCTATGGCTCGAAGCCTTTTGTTGATACGTCGACTGATCCACCGGCCCGACGTCCAATCTTCTGACATGTTCCTCCAGCCCAATATGATATTTCCTGCTTTAATTATCTCATCCTAATCAAAGCATTCTGCATCACTCAAAACGCAGATTAAAACATAAACACTTATCAATTAATTTTATTAGCAAAATCCTAGATTCAATAATCTCTCCCTTTTTTATGATGACAACCAATTGACGATAGAGTTAACCTTAACTCTCGGAGTTTAAACAAACTCCCCCTATCAATATGGCATATTGATAGAAACTCTTGGATTTAAAAATCCAAGCAACATGTCATGATCAAATCATGCATGACATCAACATACTTCTCCCCCTTGTCATCAACAAAAAAGAGAAGTTCCAACCCTTATGTGTTTAGAGATATAGATTCAAATCATTGCATGAAAAACATAGTATCAAATTTTATCATCATGCAATTTGTAAGCTATAAAATTTATCAAGTTCTACAACATACAAGTTAGCCAATTTTACAACATTTTAGAACATGCAAGCTAGTAGTTTTGAGATGTTCAAGAAAGCAACTCTTGCTTCTTAAAATATGCAAGTTACAAGCTAGCAAATTTTTGCTTTCTTTGTAATATTTGAGCTTGTAATTTTGCTTCCATTGCAAAGTGCAAGTTTAGCATGTTTAGCATCTTGAGATAGGCAAGATAGCACATTTTTGAGATTTTAAGCTAGCAATTATCGGTGATGTTCAAGATAGCAATTTCTTCTCTTTTGAGAAGTGCAATTTTTGCTTTCTTCTTGAATTGTGCAAGCTAACTAGTTTGCCTCTTTTCATGATATCCATGCTAGAAATTCTTGCTCCCCCTTTATCATTGTCAAAAAGAAGGGAAGACCCATTACATCAATTTTCAAATTATGACAAAGGTAAGTAATTGTTCTTATTTGTGCATCATTATATTTTCAAATTAGAACATGCACAATTTCAAAACCTACATTTCATTTTTCATGCATGAAACCGAAAAATAAATCATTCATCATAATGAGCGAGATACATGATGCTAAAACATTAAGTATTTATCAACATTTTGATCATGATACATACACATCATATGCATCACACGTATTATCACAATAAAAGCATAAGTGTTACATGCATCATTCCAAAACATTTCAAGCCATACAAGTCATAAATACAAGGAAATCATGTCATGAATGATAAGACTACATGAATACCAAAAGACATGATTCATAAATAAATTTTTTAATAAAATGCAAGAAGTTATGGTGAACGGTCTTGATTTACATAAAGTTTCAAAACCTAATTATCAAGATCATGGTTAGTTTTATAGATCTCCTCTTTAGTAAACGGTAAAAGGAAACATAGGAGTCCAAAGAAGAGATCATGATTAAAAAAAATCTCAAATAATTTCAAGATATCAAGATCATGATTTGAATAAAACTCATTCAAATTCAAATCATCAAATCAAAATCATTTTCAAGAGATTCATACTAATCAATAAGATAAAGAAAAATAATTTTCAAGAATAATGCTTTTCTCTTTTTAGTTATTTAAATTCATGTGATTTATTTTATTTATGCCAAATAAAAATATGCATTAACGTTTAGGATTGAAAAATGAATTTCATCATAAAAACCATCAAGTCCAATAACTCACAAAAATCATCATTTATAACTTTAAAATCTCATGTATAAAATTATCAAATCATGATATCGAAACTTCAATATTTTCATTACAACATCAAGCAAGGTTTCATTGAACATAATTTTGAATGATTCTTATAGATATCTAAAACTTCTTTAGTTTTAATTTATATGATTGACTTTATATTAGCATGCTCAAATTTTTGTTCTTATGTAAAAACTATATATCATGTTTGAAAAACAAAGACAAGGTTTATAGAAAAATATCAAGCCTTCCATACAAAAGCCATGCATCGTCATTGAAAAGCAATATGGAAATCATCAAAATATACATTCTTGCTTCTCAAGCACATACATAAGATTAATCTTACTAGGTGTACAATCATTAGATTTATATCTAACATTTTATTGCATTAACATAAAACATATAATTTTCATTATCGTTTTTAAAATTACGAGCATGATCATATTTTTGCATTTTTATTTTTAAACATTTAATTTTTAAGTAAATTAATTTAAAACTAAATTATATAAAAAAAGCATCATGTAATTTCAAAGTAAATTAGACGGATTTCGATTACCGCATCGTTGAAAGCGATTAAGGTGTAGTTTGCCACCTCACCTTTCTTGATTTTCTCCTCGTCTTCGGAGGAGCTCAATTCATCCCAATTTTTGTTCTTCTTCTTGCATTCAAAGCAAGTAGTTCTGTTCTTTTTGTTCTTAAATTTTTATTTTTTTAACTTTTTAAATTCCTTTTATAGTTCAAGTTCACCATCACTTGAGCTTATGCTCGAGTGGTCTTCAATTGTTCTATGTCCCAAATCCTTCCTATCCTTTGGAAGGTAGTTCTCATGTTTGTCAAGTGTCACATTAGTCATTTCATAGGTCATCAAAGACCCAATTAGTTCTTCAAGTGAAAAAATATTTAAATCTTTTATTTCTTATATTGCTGTTACTTTCTATTCCCAAGTTTTAGAAAGTGATCTTAAGATCTTGTTAACGAGTTCAAAGTTCAAAAAACTTTTACTAAGTCCTTTTAGATTATTGATGACATCTATAAAATAGGTGTACATATCTCCAATAGTCTCGCTTGGTTTCATTTGTAAAAGTTCAAAATTATGTATTAAAAGATTAACTTTAGAATCCTTAATACTACTCGTGCCTTCGTGTGTGATTTTAAGAATGTGCCATATGTTGAAAGTCGTTTCACACATAGAAACCCGATTAAACTCGTTTTTGTCTAAAGCACAAAATAGAGCATTCATAGCTCTATCATTTAAAGAAAAGGTCTTCTTCTCTAAATCATTCCAATTTTTCATTGGAAGAGAAGACCTTTTAAAGCCGGATTTGATAATGTGCCATAAATTCAAATCCAAAGAAAGCAAGAAAACTGTCATTCGAGTTTTCCAATAAGTGTAGTCCGTCCTATTGAAGAAGGGAGGATGAATGAGAGAGTAACCCTCTTGAAAGCCGAAATGATCCATTTCTCTTAGGTGTTAAACCAACTGAGAAATAATGAGGCTTTGATACCACTTGTTAGGATCATAAGTCGGCACTAAGAGGGGTGAATTATGCAGCGGTAAAATCTACGTCTTCAAAAATGTCATTGCGATAAAACCATTTCTGACGTTGAAAACTGATTTCGGAAACTTAATAACTTGGAAGCGTAAGGAAGCGTAGTGACTATCTATGTAATTTGCAGTATGTAAATGGCAAGAATAAAATGCAAACCAGAGAACATGACAATTTATAATGGTTCGATCGTCATGACCTATATTCACTCCTCTGATTCCTCTTCCGTCGAAGCCATCGGCATCCACTAACGATCTTCCTTTAATAGGCGAAGATCAACATCCTTCTTACACCCCTCTTCTCCTTTTATCGGGTTTAGAAGACAACCCTTACAAGCACTCACTCTCCTCTTATAGAATTCTAACACTTAGACTAGAAGAGGATTCTCACAAGGGATTTCTACGGTGTTTTTCTACTTTTGAACTCTCTGTGCTTGTGTGCTTTAACCATGGATGAGAGGGGTATTTATAGGCTTCAAGTTAATTCAAACTTGGAGCCTAAAACTTTCTCATCCCGAGTTCCCCGGGCACGGGCGGTACCACTGCCTGCACTGGGCGGTACCACCGCCTGGCACCCTTCCAAGGGTGGTACAACCGCCCAGACTAGTGGTACCACTGCCTAACACAGCCTCGAAAACTATGCCACAATGGTGAGATTTCTTGGGGCACTATTTGGGCTTCTTATTAGGCCCAACACATTTCTTACATGGGCCTAGCTGGCCCCTAATTGGGTTTGCTCAAATCCAATCCCAATTATATGTTAAATACGATTCCTAAGACATATTCTAAGCTAAACAAAGTCCGTAAGTCTATTCTTCCAACGAGCTTCCGGCGATCTTCCGGTGAACTTCCGACGATCTCTCAGTAATGTTCCGGCGGACTCCCGACAAGCTCCTAGACTTCACAACGATCTTCTTGGCGAGTTCCAATGAGCTTTTCTGACATGTTCCGAGACTTCTCGGCTAGTTCCTCCAGAACTTCTAACGAACATCCAGACTTCCGTTAAACTCTCGAACTCCCAACGTGATTGCATCCTTGACTCTGAAACTTTATTTTGTTTCATGCCTTGGTATCGTAGTTAATCCTGCACATATAAAACAAACTTTGATCTAGACAATTAATACTAAGCATTAATCAAGTTGTCTGGCATGTCATTGGTCTCTCGACACTTCGTTTGATTCTTCGACGCATCGTCCTCTCCTACAGCCTATTGCCCAATCGGCCAGTTGACTCCGCAACTCCGATATCCTTAGCGCAATGTCCGCTCTTCTTAGCTCGATGCTCAAATCCATAGCCTGAAACCTTCTGTCAATACATCGACCGATCCACCGGCCCAACATCCAATCTTCTGACATATTCCTCCAGCCCAACATGATATTTTCTGTTTTAATTGTCTCATCCTGATCGAAGCATCCTGCATCACTCAAAACATAGATTAAAATATAAACACTTATCGATTTGTTTTATCATCAAAATTTGAGATTCAAAAATACCCGCAGGCGGTGGTACCGCCCATGCTCGGGGAACTGTTAGAACCCTTGCAGATTCTAAACTTGGGGTTGATCTCTTTAGGGGATTGGCCTCCTTGGAACTCTATAGGGGTTCCTCCCTCCAAGTTGCTGCTCAAAGGCTGCAGAAAAGATTCATCTATTGCTTAAGAAAAGAAAAGGAATACATGGCTATTTATAGGGCTTCTAAACCCTAACTCATAATAGGACTCCTACTTAAGACTCTTACTTCTAACCAACTCCTAATAGGACTCCTACTCAAGACTCCTATTCCCTTACAACTCCTAATTCTTCTCTAAGAAAAAACACCTACATGAATGTCCCTCTCAATTAGGACTCTCCTAGCTAGAGTTCTAACAGAATGCCTCTCTCAATTATGACTCTCCTAGCTAGAGTCCTAACAGAGTCCTAACAGAATGTCCCTCTCAATTATGACTCTCCTAGCTAGAGTCCTAACAGACCCGCCCTCTTCAAATTAGCCTTGTCTTCAAGGCTGAGATTCTATGAACTCAAGAAACCAGGTCTTCAGCTCCTCATATGGTTCTCATGTGGCATCTTCAAGTGGTAGATTATTCCAATGCACTAGTACTTCAGTAAAGGAATGTCGGCGACGCATCACGATCCTGCGACCGAGGATGGCTTGTGGTTGGGCTTGAATAACTCCATCCTCAATTGTGTTGGGGAGTTGGATGTGGGGTGACTCGTGTTCTCCCAACTTGGGCTTTAGGAATGATATGTGAAAGACAGGGTGAATTTTGGCATCCTCAGGTAATTTAAGTTTGTATGCCACGGCTCCAATACGCTCTGTGATCTGATAGGGCCCATAAAAACATGGGGATAGCTTCATGGAGGCTCGAGTGTTGATAAAGAGTTGCTTGTATGGTTGTAGGCAAAGATAAACCCAATCTCCCACTGAAAATTCTCTTTCACTTCGTCGTGTGTCAGCTTGTTGCTTCATTCTGGCTTGAGCGGTAGAGAAATTATCTTTTAACAGTTGTAAGAGTTTGTCCCTATCAATCAATTCTTGGTCAACCTGATCTACCTTGGCTGAGCCAATTATATACTTTGGAATCACAAGGGCTGGTCGACCATACAATGCTTCATAAGGGGCACATTTTGTAGATGAATGATATGTACCATTATACCACCATTCGGCCCAGGGAAGCCATTTCGCCCACTCTTTTGGTCGGTTGCTAGCGAAACACCGGAGGTACGTCTCTAAGCACCTATTTACCACCTCTGTTTGGCCGTCAGTTTGTGGATGATACGCTGTGCTCATCTTGAGTTTGGTGCCTTGTAACTGAAATAACTTGGTCCAAAATTTACTAGTGAAGATCCTATCATGATCACTTACGATGGACCTTGGCATCCCATGCAGTTTAACAATATTTTCTATAAAAATCTGGGCAATACTAACAGTAGTGTAGGGATTTCTCACGGCACAAAAATGAGCATATTTCGTAAGTCGATCAACTACCACGAGAATCGTGCTTTTATCTTTGGAAGATGGCAGCCCTTCAATGAAGTCCATGGAGATGTCAGTCCACACTGAGTCTGGTATGGGTAGTGGTTGTAGCTTCCCTGGATTTGCCACAGTTTCACCATTGTGCTATTGACATACATCACATTGTGCCGCATATTCAGCAATAATTTTTTTCATCCCTCTCCAATAAAAATTTTGCTTCACTCTTTTGTAGGTTCTTAGGAATCCAGAGTGTCCTACTGAAGGTATGGAGTGAATTTCATGCAAGATGATTGCGATGCAAGGGGAGTCAAGTATAAGCACAATGCGACCTTTGTAACGTAGATCCCTCGAATCCCAGGTGTAGTGGGCTATTGCACTTGGATCCTCCTCCAATTGTTTTATGATATTGCTGATCTTTGGATCCTTCTTCCATTCTTCCCTAATGTCCTCGAGGAGACTGGTGAAAGGAAGGGAGATGGTTGAAACCTTAGCTTGTTCAGGTAGCCGTGAGAGTGCATCTGCAACAACGTTTTCTTTCCCCTTTTTGTAAATAATTTCATAATCAAATCCAAGAAGTTTGGTTACCCATTTTTGCTACTCAGGGGATGATATCTTTTGCTCCAAAAAGTACTTAAGGCTTTTATGGTCAGTTTTAATTTGAAATCGTCGGCCGATCAGGTAGGGTCTCCATCTCGTTACTACGTGTACAATGGTAAGCATCTCCTTATCATATACTGACATATTTTGATGGGAGGGAGATAATGCCTTGCTAGTGTATGTGATTGGTCGACCATTTTGCATGAGAATGCCTCCAATTCTGACTCCAGATGCGTCGGCCTCAATGATGAAGGGTCTATTGAAATCTGGTAGCGCAAGCACTAGCGTCGTTGTCATGGCTGATTTAAGTTTGTCGAAGGCAGCAGAGGCTTTGTCTGACCATTGGAAAGCATTTTTTTTCAGTAAAGAAGTGAGTGGTTCACTAATCTTCCCATAGTCCTTAACAAATTTTTGGTAGTAGCCTGTTAGTCCAAGGAACCCCCACAGTAATTTCACGTTTGTAGGTTTCGGCCAGCCTTGCATTGCCTCAATTTTTGTTGGGTCTACCGCCACTCCTTCTGATATTATATGCCCACGGTACTCTACTTTTTGCTGGAGAAAGCTGCACTTTGGTTGCTTCACAAAAAGAGTATTCTCCCGAAGGATCGTCAAAACAATCTGTAAATGCTGAAAGTGAGTCTCAAGAGAAGGGCTGCTGTAAACGAGAATATCATCAAAAAATACCAGCACAAATTTATGAAGAAAGCTCTGAAATATATCATTCATGAGACTTTGAAAGGTTGAAGGTGCTAGTCATAGGTGCCCAGCAAGCCAATCACGTGAGTGATGGCACGTGTGACTTGATACAGAATCTTTTTGCTTATTATATTTTGGCGTATATCACTTTATAACTATTGCATAAATGCATATATATTGTGATGTCCTTGGATTTGTGCAATGGGAATCGGATCGTGATGAGATCACGATAATGAGATCGATTCACCTTTAAACACATATCCTAAATAATCCCGGTCATAGGTTACTCGAGAGGGACATCGTGATAACCGGATAGACTGGTGTGCTGTATACCCGTCCATATGATGGATGCAGCTGGTCTCATAGCTGCTCGTGTAGGGACACTAGGGATACAGTACAGGTGCTCATTGGAGAATGAGTTCACTGATTGATCCGCTTACGGAATGCTGGATGGTTGATGATGCCTTATTGTCAGACAACGATTCCGTAGTCCTAGTGGTGTATCTGGTTCTTAGACTTGAGACACCAAGGATGTCCTGTATGAGTGCTCCACTCTTTGATACCAGACTTATAGGTTTGGCTGTTCCCAGATCTAGTACAGCTGGTCATTGGGAGTGGTAGTCGACCTTACGAGGGCTATTGAGTGTCGATAGAGGATCATCCACTCTCGGTATCATGAGAGGAATATCCCATGTGTTCTTGCTCAGACAAATCCCTGGCCAGGGTCATTCGGGTTGAGAGAGAAAGAGTTCTCCGGGAGAATCCGATTAGAGCGAGACTCGAGTAGAAACCGTATGGGTCTGACAGCACCATGCTCGATATACGGTCTCTGGGATATTAGATGGATGAGGGACCATAGGTACATGGTAACTGAGGACAGACAGGTCCAATGGATTGGATTCCCCTGTATCGTCTGGGGACTACGGCGTAGTGGCCTAGTACTTCCGTAGTCGATGAGTCGAGTGAATTATTACAGAGATAATAATTCACTAAGTTAGAAGGAGTTCTGACAGGTATGACTCACGGCCAGCTCGATATTGGGCCTAGAGGGTCACACACATATGGTAGGCATTGCGATGAGTAGAGGTTCGGATATGAGATATCCGACGGAGCCCTTGTCTTATTGGATGCAGATCCAATACCCACTAGGGAAAGGACCCATTAGGGTTTTGACACGGGATCTCTATAAATAGGAGGGATTCACAGCCTCATAGGCTAGACTCTTTGCTTGCCCTTCCTATTCTCCTCTCCCTCTCCCCCTCAGAGTAGGCCTGGAGTTTTGAGGAGCGTCGTCGCAACCCTGCTGTGTGGATCACCGCTAGAGAGGAGGACGCTTGACCTCCTTCACCCTCTCCTAAGGATCTGCAAGGAAACAGGGATATACGATCTCCCTAGGTAACACAATCTCTATACGCAGTTTTGTGTTTTTGCGGATTTTGCGCACCAATCTTCGCACGACGATGAACATCTTTTTGGGAATCGGGGATTTTTGTTTTCTTGTTCTTCCGCTGCGCATATGATGTCGCCCCCTATGATTTCCCAACAGTGGTATCAGAGCCAGGTTGTTCGTGCGAATGATTGGTTTTGAACTGCGTGTGTTGTGTTTAGGAAGAATATTGACGTCAAAATCGTTGACGCAAAAGCAAGGAAGGGCAGCAACAGTTGCTGCCCTCGATCTGCATGCTTGCAGCCAGCCACAGCCGCAGCCAGGCAGCACAGCGCCGGCGCATGCGCAAGCGCTGTGCCTGCAGCAGCCGGCCGGCGGTCTGCTTGCAGCAGGCTTGCGGCCGGCGGGGCTGGCAGCCCGCTCGGTAGAAGCGCCTGCGGCCACTGAGCCCGCGGGCTGAGGCACCGCAGGGCAGCGCCGCCTGTGGCCGCTGCTCCCACGGGCAAAAACCCCGCAGGGGCGGTCGCCAGCGAGACAGCACCACCTGCGGGCGCTGACTCGCGGGCAGAACCGCCCGCGGAGGCGGCGGCGCCCGTGGGGGCGCCCACCTGCAGCGGCAGCGACCCCAGCGGGCGTGCCACCTGCAGGCGAGGGCAGTGCCCTCGCCCTCGCCGCACAGGCCGCCGCCAGCAGGGTGGCGGCGGCGGCGCAGCAGCAGCAAGGGGGAGAAGGGCATTAGGGTTTTCTGGGCAAAAAGACAGTTTTGCCCCCTCGGAATTTGAGAAATTCCAGTTTCTGTCTTTTATCCAAATTACGAAAATACCCTTAGGAATTGAGAAATTCCCTATATATCCCTGATTTCAGAAAATATTAATTAATTAAAAGGTTTAGTTGATTATTATTTTTATTATTATCTAGTAGTCCTACATGATGATGATTATTTATATATGTGATGTATGATGTGTGGACGGATGATCATGGACCGTGTGATGTGTGTACTTGTGATTATTATTATTGAGGTCTGCGAACCTCCATTATATTTCTCGTTTATTGTCGGGCCTGCGTGCCTATGATTAAGTTGTAATCACATGAGGAGGCGCAGCGGGAGCGTGGATGCCATAGCGGGACCCACGAGACGGACGATCGTGATGCATGGAGATGCATCAAGATGTCGACGGAACCGACGAGGACGAGATGGACGATCACAAGGCATGGAGATGCACCGTTGCACACATAGATCTTGATGTGAGTGATTAGGCCTACTGGCTCGGGCCTAATCATATTAGGTTGTGGTCCATGATCATCTGGTGTGATTGCTTATACACATACTAGATATGTATATATATTTGCATGCGATGTAGATATATATTAAATATGCATATGTGTGACATGTCATATTAGGAGACCAAATCATAGAAACATCTCTCGATAATATTAAGTCGGTAAACGTGAGGCAATTAGATTGACCCACGTGGCCTTCCATCGTTATGAGTAGGAACCGAATCCCGGTGTAGGTTGAGTTGGTCGAGTCCCTCGAGACTCACCTATATCGCGATTCGCTATCTTGCTTACGACATAGAGATGTCACCGGTGACCTGAGGGCATGATATGCTTGGTCGAGTCCCTCGAGGGTATATCATCAAATCAGACTCATCTTGTAACGAAGGTGTTGACTTAACCGAGCATCATGGTTGGTCGAGTCCCTCGAGGCCATGGTGATTCGGAGGCCGAACAGGACGGGAATAACAAGGAGTTGTGATCGGCAAGAGTTGTCTACCTTTTAGGCTTAGTGTGATTGGTCGAGTCCCTCGAGGTTACACTAAGACGCTGATTGGATCCTGATCCCCACTAGAAGTCTGCCGGAGACTTCCGTTTCACGTGCTGAGGGTGTCGCGTGACTCGTTAGTAAAATAGTGGGAGCATATTAAGATAGAAGTCCATATCTTGATAGTTTATTTCTTGCAAAATCTGCATGTTATTCATTTTTGCTACATCTTTATTTTCAGAAAATGTCGTTTTCAAATCCCTTACGTGGCATACTTGATGTCAACCGCCTCACTGGTCCAAATTATACGGATTGGCTCCGTAACTTGAGAATTGTTCTCACAGCGGAGAAAATCGTGTACGTCCTTGATACAGTGATGCCTACGCCCGAAGAAGGGGCAAGCGAGGATGAGATCGCTCGCTACGTGAAGTACATTGATGACTCCACTCTTGCTCAGTGCTATATGTTGGGCTCTATGACTCCAGAGTTACAGAGACAACATGAAAAGATGGATGCCAGATCCATTCTCCTACATGTCCGTAAATTGTTTGAGGAACAGGGAAGGACTCAACGATATGAGATATCCAAGAGCCTTTTCCGCGCTAGGATGACTGAGGGGACACCGGTTCAGAACCATGTCCTAAAGATGATTGAGTGGATAGAGAAACTCACAGGTCTAGGAATAGTCCTAGAGGATAACTTGTGTGTGGACATTGTGCTTCAGTCCCTACCAGATTCCTTTTCACAGTTCATAATGAACTTTAATATGAACAAGCTTGAGGTGACTCTCCCAGAGCTCCTCAATATGTTGAGGGAGGCAGAGAGTACTATTAAGAAAGAGAAGCCAGTTCTCTACACTGGTGAGACCAGAAAGAAAAGGAAAGCAGAAAGGTCCCTTAAGAAGGGAAAGGGCAAGGGCAAACAAGGTAAAGCAAAGGTTGCTAAGAAAGACCCAACAAAGGACAAAGGCCAGTGCTTCCACTGTGGTAAAGATGGGCACTGGAAGAGAAACTGCAAAGAGTACCTTGCAGAAAGGGCGAAACAAAAGCTTGATGAAGCTTCAGGTACATTCATGATCAGTCTCCATTTGTCAGACTCTTATGATAACACATGGGTATTAGATACCGGTAGTGCTTATCATATATGTAATTCGTTGCAGGTTCTGGCAAGGCCTAGGAGACTAGAGAGAGGCCAGATGGACCTCAAGATGGGTAATGGAGCAAAAGTTGCTGTATTAGCTGTTGGCGAGGTCGCCCTACATCTGCCTAGTGGAGCTTTTATTGCATTAGATGCATGTTATTTTGTTCCTTCTATTATCAAAAACATTATCTCCATTTCATGTTTAACAGTTAGTGGATATAAATTTGTTTTTGAGAACAATGGTTGTTCGATATTATTAGATGATAAGATCATCACGAAAGGAACATTGCATAATGGTTTATTTATGTTAGACACCACTCCACATATCATGAATATAAATGTGTCCAAAAGGAAACGATATGAGTTGAACAGTGCATACCTGTGGCATTGTAGACTAGGTCACATCCATGAAAGAAGGATTCAAAAGTTGCTAAATGATGGATATCTAGATCCATTCGACTATGTGTCATATGCAACTTGTGAGCCTTGCATTCGTGGAAAACTGACCAACTCTCCATTTAGTGGAACTGGAGAGAGAGCCACTGAGTTGTTGGAACTTATACATAGTGATGTATGTGGACCCATGTCAACTCATGCCATTGGAGGTTACTCCTACTTCATTACATTTACTGATGATTTCTCAAGGTATGGATATGTGTACTTAATGAAGTACAAGTCCGAGGCCTTTGAGAAATTTAGAGAGTATAAGAATGAGGTGGAGAACCAGACTGGAAAGAGTATCAAAACTCTTCGATCAGATCAAGGAGGTGAGTACTTAAGTACAGAGTTTACTCACTTCCTCAAGGACCATGGGATATTATCCCAATGGACACCTCCTTATACACCTCAGCTCAATGGTGTCTCTGAAAGGAGAAATCGTACATTATTAGATATGGTACGGTCCATGATGAGTTTCGCTGACCTACCCATCTCATTCTGGGGATATGCCCTAGAAACCGCAGCTTACCTTCTGAACAGAGTTCCAACTAAGTCGGTGGTGTCTACACCATATGAGATATGGAAAGGGAAGAAGCCTGATCTTAAGGTTGTTAAGATTTGGGGCTGCTCTGCCCATGTTAAAAGACACAACCCCGATAAGTTAGAATCAAGGACAGGGCGATGTAAATTTGTGGGATACCCCAAGGAAACTTGTGGGTATTACTTCTATCATCTCGAGGACCAAAAGGTCTTTGTAGCTAAGAGAGCAGTGTTCCTTGAGAAGGAACACATTCTTGACGGAGACAGTGGGAGAATGATAGAATTGAGCGAGGTTGGAGAACCAAGCTCAAGCACCACTCTACAGCCCGAGTCTGTTCAGGTATCTAATACACAAGTTTCAACTTTACGCAGGTCTGATAGAGTATCCCATCCTCCTGAGAGATATGTGGGACATATTAGAGCAGAGGATGTAGAGGATATTGATCCTCAGACCTACGAGGAGGCTATTATGAGTATAGACTCCGGGAAGTGGAAAGAAGCCATGAATTCTGAGATGGATTCTATGTACTCCAATAAGGTTTGGAACCTAGTTGTTGCACCCGAAGGTATTATACCCATCGGTTGCAAGTGGATCTTTAAGAAAAAGATCGGAGTAGATGGAAAGGTAGAGACCTATAAAGCAAGGCTAGTGGCTAAGGGGTATCGTCAAAGGCAAGGTGTTGACTACGACGAAACTTTCTCACCCGTAGCAATGCTAAAATCCATCAGAATTCTATTGGCTATTGCAGCACACTATGATTATGACATCTGGCAGATGGATGTGAAAACCGCATTCCTCAACGGGAACCTGGAGGAGGAGGTGTATATGATGCAACCTGAGGGATTCGTGTCCAAGAACTGCCCAGATAAGGTGTGTAGGTTGCTTAGATCCATTTATGGACTAAAGCAAGCTTCCCGAAGTTGGAACATAAGATTTGATGAGGCAATCAGATCTTATGACTTCGTTAAGAACGAAGATGAGCCTTGTGTATACAGAAAGGTAAGTGGGAGCGCTATTAGCTTTTTGGTGATATATGTGGATGATATCCTCATCATTGGGAATGACGTAGGAATGCTATCCACTGTAAAGACTTGGTTATCTAGACACTTCTCCATTAAGGACTTAGGGGAAGCATCCTATATCTTGGGGATTAGAATCTATAGAGATAGATCCAAGAGGATGCTTGGCTTGTCCCAGTCCAGGTACATAAAAACCATTGTCAAAAGGTTTGGCATGGAAAATTCCAAAGGGCAAACATGAATATGATACCTTATGCCTCAGCAATAGGGTCTATCATGTATGCCATGCTATGTACTAGGCCTGATATAGCGCATGCTCTGAGTGTCACGAGCAGGTATCAGGCGGATCCAGGCTTGGAGCACTGGAAAGCAGTAAAGTGTATCCTTAAGTACTTGAGAAGGACTAAGGATCTTTTACTAGTATATGGAGGTAATAGCCTTAAGGTTGAAGGCCACACTGACTCAAGTTTTCAGTCTGATGTCGATGATAGCAAGTCGAATTCAAGGTATGTGTACATCTTGAATGAAGGAGCAGTGTGCAGGAAGAGTTCCAAGCAAGATACCACTGCTGACTCGACCACAGAGGCGGAGTACATTGCTGCATCAGATGCAGCAAAGGAGGGAGTCTGGTTGAAGAAGTTCATCACAGATTTGGGAGTCGTGCCGGATAGTGAGGAGCCGATCTCCCTATATTGCGACAACTATGGGGTGATTACTCAAATAAGGGAACCCGGGTCTCATCAGAAGTGTTCTGAGGAGGTTCCAGCTTATAAGAGAGATCGTAACCCGAGGAGATGTAGTAGTGGAAAGAGTTCCATCCGAAGATAACATTGCAGATCCACTGACAAAGCCGTTGTCTCAGATTGTCTATGAGCGTCACAGGAGTCTGATGGGGATCAGACACATAAGTGATTGGCTTTAGGTCAAGTGGGAGATTGCTAGTCATAGGTGCCCAGCAAGCCAATCACGTGAGTGATGGCACGTGTGACTTGATACAGAATCTTTTTGCTTATTATATTTTGGCGTATATCACTTTATAACTATTGCATAAATGCATATATATTGTGATGTCCTTGGATTTGTGCAATGGGAATCGGATCGTGATGAGATCACGATAATGAGATCGATTCACCTTTAAACACATATCCTAAATAATCCCGGTCATAGGTTACTCGAGAGGGACATCGTGATAACCGGATAGACTGGTGTGCTGTATACCCGTCCATATGATGGATGCAGCTGGTCTCATAGCTGCTCGTGTAGGGACACTAGGGATACAGTACAGGTGCTCATTGGAGAATGAGTTCACTAATTGATCCGCTTACGGAATGCTGGATGGTTGATGATGCCTTATTGTCAGACAACGATTCCGTAGTCCTAGTGGTGTATCTGGTTCTTAGACTTGAGACACCAAGGATGTCCTGTATGAGTGCTCCACTCTTTGATACCAGACTTATAGGTTTGGCTGTTCCCAGATCTAGTACAGCTGGTCATTGGGAGTGGTAGTCGACCTTACGAGGGCTATTGAGTGTCGATAGAGGATCATCCACTCTCGGTATCATGAGAGGAATATCCCATGTGTTCTTGCTCAGACAAATCCCTGGCCAGGGTCATTCGGGTTGAGAGAGAAAGAGTTCTCCGGGAGAATCCGATTAGAGCGAGACTCGAGTAGAAACCGTATGGGTCTGACAGCACCATGCTCGATATACGGTCTCTGGGATATTAGATGGATGAGGGACCATAGGTACATGGTAACTGAGGACAGACAGGTCCAATGGATTGGATTCCCCTGTATCGTTTGGGGACTACGGCGTAGTGGCCTAGTACTTCCGTAGTCGATGAGTCGAGTGAATTATTACAGAGATAATAATTCACTAAGTTAGAAGGAGTTCTGACAGGTATGACTCACGGCCAGCTCGATATTGGGCCTAGAGGGTCACACACATATGGTAGGCATTGCGATGAGTAGAGGTTCGGATATGAGATATCCGACGGAGCCCTTGTCTTATTGGATGCAGATCCAATACCCACTAGGGAAAGGACCCATTAGGGTTTTGACACGGGATCTCTATAAATAGGAGGGATTCACAGCCTCATAGGCTAGACTCTTTGCTTGCCCTTCCTATTCTCCTCTCCCTCTCCCCCTCAGAGTAGGCCTGGAGTTTTGAGGAGCGTCGTCGCAACCCTGCTGTGTGGATCACCGCTAGAGAGGAGGACGCTTGACCTCCTTCACCCTCTCCTAAGGATCTGCAAGGAAACAGGGATATACGATCTCCCTAGGTAACACAATCTCTATACGCAGTTTTGTGTTTTTGCGGATTTTGCGCACCAATCTTCGCACGACGATGAACATCTTTTTGGGAATCGGGGATTTTTGTTTTCTTGTTCTTCCGCTGCGCATATGATGTCGCCCCCTATGATTTCCCAACAGAAGGAGCATTAATGAGTCCAAAAGGCATTACCAAGAATTCATAATGGCCATCATGTGTGCGAAATGCAGTTTTTGGAATGTCATCGTCACATCAGAAGAAGTGCTTGTATTAAAAATAATACCAACATTTTTGGAATGTCATAGGCATTACCCCCTCAAATAATATCCATGATATTAAAAATTTATAAACACAAATCCATCCAAGATCTAATCACACATTTGAGGTCACTAAGAAAACATTCAGATCAAAATTTCACCTCTATAATCTATAAATTTATAAACCCTGTGCAGTTCATAAACATACAACACATCTCTCGATGATTCATAAAATCTGAACCCAACTCACCAAAATAACAACTACAACATAAATTCACAAGTGTGGGAGTTTGTACAATCATAAAACCAACGTTTACCATAAGTTCATATCGTTACACGAATTAAACTTAACATTCCAGAATCTTAAACATGAGAGGTCCTTTAAACTTTTACAAAATCCACAAGTTTATATTCATCGACAATATTTCATTAGATGCAGCGTGTGCTTATACAACAAAAACATATATACTAATAAAGGTCTGCCCAAAATCTTTTAGCTTTCGACTGCCTCAGCCCAATCTTAACATTTAAGTAAGCGACAAGCTATCCTGAAAAATTTATACAACAACGGGGTGAGCATATAAAGCTCGGCAAGTGACTAACATATCCATGTCAAAAGAGGCCAATTTCCAAAGAGATAAAGTTTCAAAATGCAAGGCAGAATATAAGAATTCATAGATGTAATATCATTAGGTGCAGAATCACAATTGTCATTTCAATCATACATATTTGGTTCATAACAGATGGGGCATAGAGTAATTGGAGCATATCAACCACGAATGAAACGTTTCAGAGCATATTAATAACAAATGAAACATTTTGGAGCTTATCAATGACGTATGAAATGTTCCGGAGCATATCAACGGCGTATGGAACATTTCAAAGCATATCAACAATAAATGAAATATTTCGGAGCTAATCAATGGCGTATGAAATGTTTCGGAGCATATCAACGACATATGGAACATTTCGAAGCATATCAACAATGAATGAAACATTTCGGAGCTTATCAATGGCGTATGAAATGTTCTGAAGCATATCAGTGGCATATGAGACATTTCGAAGCATATCAATAATGAATAAAACATTTCAAAAATTATCAACGGCGTATGAAATGTTTCGGAGCATATCAACGGCGTATGGAACATTTCGAAGCATATCAACGATGAATGAAACATTTCGGAGCATATAAATAACAAATGAAATGTTTCGGAGCTTATCAATAACAAATACCAAACAAAAGCTCAAACGTCATCTTTGATGTTGCATTCATATCATTCTTATCCAAAGCATGTACAGAAACACATAACCAAAGCTCTGGATATCATATCAAACATATAGAATGTGAAGTGGGACCATAACATAATATGGTACATCCATTTCTGAATGACCACCAAACATAAGTCTCCCACGTCTGGGAGCTCCATCCACCCATGTCTGAGTGAAGTCATAGGGGCCGGCAGAACATCTCAGGCTCTATGCATAACTCCCTTCACCATTTCTGGCGAAGGTTCATAATATCCCACAAACACTAGAGTACAAAAGGATAGTATGAATAATGAATAGCACATATCGGAAGCATACGCGGAACAACAAAACGTACATGTGCCTTTACGAGTCAATCTGAAGTAAGCAATAATCTTTCACAATTATATTCAGATTTGAAAGGAATTGAAGCAAGGGCACATATGGAATCCAAGCAATCACATACAACTCAATTCAAATAAGAAGGTTAGATGAATTTGATATCCAAAGGAATGAAACTAGAATAGGCACACATCGAAAGCAAATGCGGAACAATGGGTTATACATGTGCCTATATAAGTCAATGTGATATAGCATAAACGTTACACAATATGTTCAGAAATGGTAATAATTTATAGATAAGAGCAAACGAGAATTCAAAAATTAATATAAGCCACAATTGAGTGAAGGGAACTAAACAAAATCTATTTCCAAACGAACGAAAACAGAAGATACGAAATCGATCGAAGCCCGATTTCTGACAAAATTCGAGAGGCTCATTAGATAAATACTTCAGATTATCAATTATGCTCCAATACCCTCAAGAAAGCTATTATCAAAAGATACATCAATCTATTTTCTGTTGAAATAAGTTTCGTATGAATCATGGTTTCCAACAAGAAGTTACCTTTGATTTGGTAACACAAGGTCAAAAACAAAATCACTGTTTTGCAGAATTCATAGGGTCGGATTCAACAGATAATACGGTAGTCATTTGAATTCCAAAATTTTCAGTCTATATGTCAAAAGAAAGTCTACAAGTCTAGTTTCAAAAGAAATCAGTTTGGTATAAATTAAAATTTCCAACAATGACTTATAGGTATTTTAGTATCAAAAGGTCAGAAATTTTGATCCCTATTCTGCAGCATCTATAGGCTCATTTGAAATAGATGTTTGGGTAAGTATTTGGTGTCCAAAATCTACAAAATTAGTGTAAAAAAAAGATATAAGAGTCTAATTTCAAACGAGCTAGGTCCTACTTGAATCCACATTTGGTGCTAAAAATTATAGCTGAAATAGTGTATAGGGGGGTCAGTTTACCGAAAAAATTTTAGATCATTGGTTTTATGTCCAAAGAGAGAAATATCAGGTTCTAAGCATAAATCTTTCAGAATCAATATGGGAACATAGACTAATACTTCTGTAGGATGGGGTTAGAACACTTGCCTTTGAGAATTTTAACCCTAAATGAGAAGATTTGAGCAAGAAACCTCAAAGCCCCAAATTTTTTTTCTTCTTCTTCTTCCCCCTTTTTCTTTTCTTTTTCTTTCTTTCTTTCTCCTATGCTTCCACGCAGCTGCCTTCTTTGGTTCCTTATGAACGAAGGTAGAGAGGCTTAAACGGTGGGATTTGTAATTTTGTGCATTTTGTAGTTTAGTCCTTGTATTATTATATTTACGATTAGGTCCTTAGGGTTTACATATAGGTCCTCAAAACTTTTCTTTTTTTTTTTTGAACAAATCCCCCAAATCTTATGAATAAGTTCTCAGATTCATACTTTGGCTCTTTTATCAAATTTAAAATAGATACTTACATTATAACTAAAAACTTATACGAAAATTTCGATAATGAGGGATGTTACAGGGACTCGGTTGATAGTAGGGGGGGCTGAGGGCTTTAGTATTGTAGGTCGTGGAGTGATCCTAGTCCTCCGGGCTTCATGGTTCAATCGCTCCTCTTGAAGTCATGCGAAAGAGATGGCTGCCATAAGCGTGTAAGTTTGTCGTGCCTTAACTTCTCCCCGGATCTCCGGCTTTAAGCCCTCAATAAAGGTCCCCAATAACTGTTTTTCAGACCAATCACGAGTTTAATTAGATAACCTTTCAAACCTGGTCTGGTACTCCTGAATGGTGGAGGTTTGTCGGATCTTTGCTAGTTGTCCGTCAATATTCTCGTAATAAGTTGGTCCGAAGCAAATCAATAGTCCTTCTTTGAATTGTCACCATGAAAGGACTTCATAAGTGTGTTCAAACCAGTCAAACCATTGTATGGCATCCCCTTCAAGATGCATAGCTGTAATTTCCACCATGGATGCATCCGCAGTTTTATGGTACCAAAAACATCGCTCCGCACGCGAGATCCAACCAATTGGGTCTCCTTCTTCCCATCTAGGGAAGTCCACTCTCATGCGTGAATAGTTGGGGTCGGTCATAGAGCCTCCCCTCTCTTAGAAGTCATCTCTTTGGGCATGATGTGATTGGTTAGAGCTCTCTCCTTGATATGATTTCTTCGGGCTTGGTGGTCGGCCCAAACTGAATTCGGTAAGGGGAGTCCGAATCTTATCCTCCATTCATGCCTCAAAGGCTTCAAATTTAGCATTGATTGCCTCCTCGGATGCCATAGTATATGACTCCAAATCTATGATGTTAAGATCTCTCTTTTGTTGACAGGTTAAAGCCATGTGTAGGTTTGATAGAAATCAGTGAAAGTTTGCTGCAGAATTGTGTTGTCTTGTAAGAGCAGAATTCTCGTCGAAGAAACAGCAGTTTCTCAACGAAATCTCCACAAAAAATTTAAGAGATTTGAGGAGGAAATTGACAGCAATATCTCAGTTTATATGACAGCAAGGATGTCCAATTTAATCAAGAAAATTTCGGCAGTAACAACAAGAAAATTGGTGTAAGTTGCGATAGCAGAATTCTCGTCGAAAAATTTTAGCAACTTACGATGAAAATTTGCAGCAATATAGGAACAAATTTTTTTTTTTTTTTAGCTTTTCGAATAGGGATAACTAAATTGCAGCAACATTAAGGTAGGAAACCATAACCTGTTGCAATTCACGGGGAGATCAAAGGATGATCTGCGGTGGTGGAGATGATGGCGGAATTCGGCGACGATCTTTTAAGCAATTGTGGGAATTGCTTTGGATGGTTGTGGAGGGTTGATGGATGGTTGTGGAAGGGCAACGAGACGCCAAGAACGTTGCTCTGATACCAAGTGTTAGAACCCTTGTAGATTCTAAACTTGGAGTTGATCTCTTTAGGGGATCGGCCTCCTTGGAACTCTATAGGGGTTCCTCCCTCCAAGTTGCTGCTCAAAGGCTATAGAAAAGATTCATCTATTACTTAAGAAAAGAGAAGGAATACATGGCTATTTATAGGGCTTCTAAACCCTAACTCGTAATAGGACTCCTACTTAAGACTCTTACTTCTAACCAACTCCTAATAGGACTCCTACTCAAGACTCCTATTCCCTTACAACTCCTAATTCTTCTCTAAAAAAAACTCCTACATGAATGTCCCTCTCAATTAGGACTCTCCTAGCTAGAGTCCTAACAGAATATCCCTCTCAATTAGGACTCTCCTAGCTAGAGTCCTAACAGAGTTCTAACAGAATGTACCTCTTAATTAGGACTCTTCTAGCTAGAGTCCTAACAGGAACCCGGGATGGAAAAGTTTTAGGCTCCAAGTTTGAATCAACTTGAAGCCTATAAATACCCCTCCCATCCCTAGTTAAAGCACATAAGCACAAAGAGTCTAAAAGCAAAGAAACATTGCTGCAAGCTCTTTAGAAATTCCCTCCTCCAAGTCTAAGTGTTAGAATTCTATTTAAGAGAGGAGAGTGAGTGCTTGTAAAGGTTATCACCTAAATCCAGTAAAAGGAGAAGAGGGGTGTAAAAGGTGATTGGCCTTCGCCTATTGAAGGAAGGCCTTTAGTGGACGCCAGTGACCTCGTTGAAGGAGGAAGCCGAAAGTGGATGTAGGTCACGTTGACCGAACCACTCTAAAATCTTGTTTGCATTTTCTTTGTGCAATTTATCTTTACTGCAAACCTCTTTAATCGCTTACTGCTTTCAATACATTTACAAATGGGTTTCAAGTTAAGATCTTTACGAAAATGTTTTCGTCGAAAATCATTTTTATCGAATAAAGTTTTAATCGAGACGTAATCTTTCCACTGTACTAATTCATCCCCCCCACTTAGTGCCAACCCCTGATCCTAACAAATATACTTTAGATTTGCTAAAAAAGTTTTAATATGGATAGCTCAAAGGCTATCAACACTCCTATGAGCACCTCCACTATGTTAGATATTGATGAAAGTGGAGAAGCTTTGATCAAAAAGCTTATAGGGGTATGACAGAAAGTTTACTATACCTCACCACAACTAGACCGGATATTATGTTTAGTGTAGGAATTTGTGCTAGTTTTCAATCTAATCCTAAGATATCTCCTCTTAAAACAGTTAAAAGAATACTTAGATATCTTAAAGAAATCATAAATATAGGATTATGATATCCAAAATCTGAGAACTTTGAGCTAATTGCTTATGCTGATGCGGATTTTGCTGGATATAGATTAGATAGAAAAAGCACATCCGAATCATGTCAATTTTTAGGATAGGCACTTATTTCTTGGACTTTCAAGAAACAAAATTTGATTGCACTATCTACAACCAAAGCCGAGTACATTGCAGCTAGTGCATGTTGTGCACAAGTTGTGTAGATGAAAAATACTTTAGAGGTTTATAAGATTCATCTTAAAAACATTCCCATAAAATGTGATAACACAAGTGCAATATATTTAACAAAAAATCTCATTCAACACTCTAGAACTAAACATATTATTATTAGGCATCACTTTATATGAGATCATGTTAATAATCATGATGTAATCTTAGAGTTTATTGATACGAAACATCAATTAGCTAATATTTTTACAAAACCCTTAAGTGAAGAACAATTTGATTTTATTATAAGAGAATTAGGAATGTTAATTTATCCGAATGCATGAATTTATTAAATTTTATTTTTGGACTTTCTTGATTCTTTGGATCACTCACTTAAATTTGTTAGGAACGAGTCGGTACTAAGGGGGGGAGGGGGAGGGGGGGTGAATTAGTGTAGTGGTAAAAATTACGTTGGTTAGAAAAACCTTCGTACGATAATATATGATTTCGACGAAAACCATTTTGGAAAGATCTTTAGATTGAAATTATATGGAAGTGTAGTTGATGTAAAGCAAGCAAGGCAGTTTGTAGTTAAGATAAATGATAAAACAGAAATATAAAATGATTTATAGTGGTTCGGTCATCGTGACCTGCATCCACTCCTCCGATTACTCTTCCGTCGAGGCAACCGACATCCACTATCGATCTTCCTTTAATAGGCGAAGATCAACCTCCTTCTTACACCTCTCTTTTCCTTTTCACAGGTTTAGGAGTCAACCTTTACAAGCACACACACTCCTCTCTAAACTGAATTCTAAAGTTAGATCTATAGGAGGGATTTCTCAAGTGATTTATATAGTGTTTTCTCACTTTAAAACTCTTTGTACTTGTGTGTGTTAACCAAGAATGAGAGAGGTATTTATAGGCTTTAAGTTGATTCAAACTTAGAGCATAAAAAGGTCTCATCTCAGGTTTCCTAGGTACTGACGGTACCACCGCCATTCCTGGGTGGTACTACCGTCGCAAGATCTGTAGTTGGGTAGTACCACCGCCGAACAAGGGTGGTACCACTGTTGGCAGCATTGTTGCCGGCGGTACCACCACCCAGTCTGGGCAGTACCACTGTCTAGATTTCCTAGGGTGCTATTCCCCAAGCGGTGCCACCGTTAGCCAAGGTTTCAGCACCCTGGTTGGGCTTTGAATCCGACCCAAACCAACCCAACTTCGGACCTAGTTGGCCCATAATAGAGTTGATGGGATTATCTCCCAATCCCAACTCTAATTATGTGCTAACTATGATTCCTAAGACATATTCTAAGCAAGATAAGTCTGGTTTCTTCCGGTGAACTTCCGACGATCTCTCAACAATGTTCCGGTGGACTCCTAGCAAGCTCCTAGACTTCACGATATTCTTCTTGACAAGTTCCGATAAGCTTTTTTGGCAAGCTCCAGGACTTCTTGGTTGGTTCCGGCAGAACTTTCGATGAACGTCCAAACATCCGACAAACTCTCAAACTCCCAACAAAATCACGTTCTTGACTCTAGGACTTCATTTTGCTTTATGCCTTGCTATCATAGTTAATCCTACACACACAAAAATACACTTGGATCTAGACTATTATTACTAAGCATGAATCATGTTGTTCGGTATGTCATTTGTCCATCAACGCTTCATCCGATTCTTCGGCATATCATCCTCTCTTGCGGCCTATTGTCCAATCGGTCAGTTGACCTCCACAACTCCAATATCCTTAGTGCAATATCCACTTCTTCTTGGCCTGATGCCCGAATCCATGGCCTGAAGCCTTCTGTCGATACATCGACTAATCCTCCGGCCCAACGTCAAATCTTCTAACACGTTTTCTTCTGACCCAACATGATTCTTCCTACTTTAATTGTCTCTCCCTGATTGAAGCATCCTATGTTACTCAAAACACAGATTAAATCATAAACACTTATCAATTAGTTTCATTATCAAAATCCAAGATTCAACAAAATTATGTGCTGATAATTTTATGATGCGAACTTTACATGATGATAAGGTTGTGTGCTTCAATAAATTGTTTACTTTGATGTTGGAATTTTGTGCTTTGATGCTGAAAGTTTCTATAATGTTGTGATCTCTTTAAATGATAAGCATGCTATTATACAATGATGCAATATCATGTTTACTTTGATGATTATGATCTCTATTGAATATTGAAAAGTTTTAATCATACATGATGTAATATCGGACTCTTAACTTTTGAGTTCTACGAGCACTAATGATATTATCACATATCTTGATGTTTGATTCATGGAAATCATTGACAAATACTTCACTTACGGATTTCACTCTTATGAATTTTTAATGAGAAATGGATTTGATATAATGCTCTTCTCACTATCAAGTTTTATTCGTGAATTTTTCCTTCATATAATACTCCTCTCCTATGAATAATAGAAGAAATTTCAATGGATATATTAATCCTTGAAAGATGAATTCTCATGTGTGATAATGAAAGTATTTGTGTGATAATTTTCGTAGGAATTTGATTTCATATGGATATCTCAATCCTTTTCATGAATCTCTTCTCTTTGTCAAAAATGAAAGTATGTTTTAACAAAAACTTCTTTATCATTTTTGACTTTATTCAAATCATTTCACAAATTTAGTTCTTAATGGATTCTCTCCTTACCTTCTTTCCTCTTCTTCATGCAAAATGTGATGACAAAGGGGGAGAAGTTGTTGGAATCAATTATTTTAATATTGATAACATCTAATGATGAGAACTTTTGAGTGTGAAACTTGCTTGATTTTTTTACCACACTTGCTTTGTTGAATTATTCTTCTTTTTGTTGATGACAAAGGGGGAGAAATAATACCAAAATGTGATAAATTGATGATAAATGTATGCAATGTATTTAATCATATATACTTGAAATATTTGCTTGATAAATTTCTTTCATTATGATAAGATATCTAGAGCTTAACTTGCTATTTTGTAATTGATATCTTGCCATAGAATGATGAATTGCTATCTTTGTCATCTTTCATATTTGAAATATCATACTTGAAAATAGATGTCATGCCTTGATATCGTTTTGATAATTACTTGGCAGCGTATTTTGAGAATGATAGATCATGATAGGGAATCATGATGTGCATATTGATAAGTTTAATTAACTTATCTTATTGGTTTGTTTCTTGAATTCAAGAATGTCTTTTCTCAAGTATGGCATATAGAAAGGGGGAGTTAAGGTTAACTCCGTCATCAATTGATTGTCATCATCAAAAAGGAGGAAATTATTGAATCTCGAATTTTGATGATAAAGTCAATTGTAAATTGTTTGATCTAATCTATATGTTGAGAAAAGTATGCAGGATTAACTACAATAGCAGTAAGAAATAAAGCAAGTATTGTGCCAGAGTCAAGATCAAGATCTTATTGGGAGTTTGAGAGTTTAACGGAAGTCCGGACATTCGTCGGAAGTTCTGTCAGAAACAACCAAGAAGTCCAGGAGCTTGCCAAAGAAGCTCGTCGGAACTCGCCAAGAAGATTGTCGTAAAGTCCAGGAGCTTGCTGGGAGTCCGCTGGAACATTGTCAAGAGTTCGTCGGATATTCACCGGAAGCATATCAGAAGCTCGCTAGAGGAGCAATTGATGCACCGGAACAAGAGGCGCTGTAATTATATCTTAATTATCGTAGTTAGAGCATAAATTAAGTTAGGATTAGGAGGTAATTCCACTAACTTAATTATGGGCCAACTGGGCCCTTAATAGGGCTGAATTAGGTCAAATTGAGCACCCATTTCAGCCCCTAAAAATATGGCCAACGGTGGTATCACCAGGGCCAGCGGTGGCACCACTTGGAAGGCAGTGCCCTTAGTTTTTTGGGTGGTGGTACCGCCCATAGTCAAATCAACGACGGTAGTACCACCCAATAATAGCGGTGATACCGCTAGTACCCCAGATTCCGAGGATGTGATATTTTTTTGCTCCAATTTTGAAGTCATTAGGGCCTATAAAAATCCCACCCTTTTCTTAAAAGGGCATGAAAGCATTGGCTTAATCTTGAATTCTTGAGTCATAAAAGTATTGTAAAAGTTAGAGTTTTCCTCCTTCATCTCTTAGTCTTATAACCATCAAAGAAAGAGGAGTGAGACTTGTAAGGGTTCTCTCCTAAACCTGGGAAAAGGAGAAAGTGCTATAAAGAGGTGTTCAGTCTTTACCTATTGAAGGAAAGCCTTTAGTAGATGCCGGTGACCTCGTCGGAGGAGGAATCCGAAAGTGGATGAAGGTCACCTTGACCGAACCACTCTAAATTTCGGTTTGCTTTTTATTTGTGCAATTTACTTTAGTACAAACTCCTTAATCTTCTCATGCACTTTTACGAAAGCTTTCAAGTTCAACTTCTCTCCGAAACAAATTGAATCGAAACCATTTTTATCAGAATTATTTTTAAACGAAATGAATAATTTTCTGAAATCATGAAAGTTTTTTGCTATACTAATTTTTTGAAATCATGTATAAATAGTGAAAGTTTTTCGCTACACTAATTTTCTGAAATCGTGAATGTTCTTAGTGCCGCTCTTGATCCTAACAACATATACATTTATATATATATATAAATATGTATATATGTATGTATATATATGTATATACATATTTATATTATATATACATATATATACATATATACATGTATATATATGTATATATACATATACATATATATACATATATATATATATATGTATATATATATATGTATATATGTATTTATATATATATGTATATATACATATACATATATATTTATATATATATATATACATATATATATATATATATATATTTATATACATATATATATTTATCTACATGTATATTTATGTACATATACATATATTTATATACATATATATACATATATATATATACATACATACATACATACATACATACATACATACATACATACATACATACATACATTATATACATATATATGTATATATATATATATGTATATATATATATATGTATATATACATATATATGTATATATACATATATACATATATGTATATATACATATATACATATATGTATATATACATATATACATATATATGTATATATACATATATATGTATATATATATATGTATATATACATATATATGTATATATACATATATATATATACATATATATGTATATATACATATATATGTATATATGTATATATACATATATGTATATATGTATATATACATATATGTATATATGTATATATACATATATGTATATATGTATATATACATGTATACATTTATATGTATACATTTATATATATATGTATATATTTATATATTTGTATACATATATGTATACATTTATATATATATGTATATATACGAAGAACTCTAGATAAGAAAGTTGGATAGGTTACTATTGTCAACTCACATTTAGTATTGGTAAAGCCAAGAGACGCGGCTGTATTTTGGAATTCTAGAAACTTATAAAGCGGCGTGTTAATGGTCTTCTTCAATTCATCTGGCAATTCGTTGCGCAAGTCGCGGAGGGCGACCAGGAAAACAATAATCTTCTTTGATCATCGAACTTAGAAGGTTCCAGTCGAATGCTTGACACTGCAATTTCGTTTACTTGTTCTTTTATCGAGACTTTGCAAACTTCGCCTTGATTGCTTTTTTGTTTGTTCTCCAAGAGGTCCATCATTTTAAGCTCTTTATCCGATTTTTTTTTTTTTTGCTGCATGATAACAATTTCAACTATTACAGAGGCCATGAGAAAAAACTAAAAACCAATACAGACTATGCAGTGTCTGCTTTTAGTTCATCGGATGCTTTGGACTCAGTTTTTTCTGCAACGGCTTGCTATTATCAGTACTGGGAATATCAGGATCATTGTTTGCATCCAGCAGCTCTGTGGCTAAAACAATAGCGTTGGACAAGTAAATCGATACAGGAAACATGATATTTGATTTTTGTCATGTAATTCCATATATTTTTTGGACAGGCCATCATTCCTCATGATGATGATCTCTTTCATATTTAGCAGGAAGAAACGGAAAGAGAAGCAAGAAAATATTGCTATTTCAGAGTTGCAAGCTGGCTGCACCCGGCACGCAACTGGATGATTAATATGTTGAACGGCAGCCTGGACCAATATAAATTTCTCTGCTAAGAAGAAGAAAGCCAGCCCAGCATTTTAGCTATCTTTCTTTGTTCTTCTCTTCCTATACTGCCACACCATAATCAAAGCTATGAAGTACTTATCTTTAAGAATCAGATACTAGATTATTGTTTTTCTGAAAATTGAAATGTCTCTTAGTTCGACTTCAATTTTTTTTTCTCCAAGTTTATGAGGCAATATTTCCTGCAGAAAGATATGGGTCCTAAGTCAAACTATCTATGGTAAACGAGAAAAAGAAAGGCCTTGCAGATAATGCCAGGATGTATATCGTTTTTGGTCCACTTATTTTGCGAGACAGGTCGCATCAATCCGAGACTTGTGTATGCAAGGCCATAACAAAAGAGCAGCTGCTATTTACTAAGCAGGTCGCATCAATCTGAGAAATGTGTAAGGAGGCCATATCAAAAGAGATGCTTCTGTTTATTTGGTTCTGCACGTACAAAAACATGGCAAAAGCGAAGCAGGAGATAAAGTTAATAACGTTGGGAGAGCACTAACGTCAGCTACAGAGATATATGTGCGGAGCGGACTCTTATCTGTCATTGGGTCAGCCGGCTGCCACTGGATGCCTCTGCCTCACCTGGACTACGTCCATTACCTCTTCTTCATGCATTCCGAAAGTTTGAGCAGGTCAATCAACGTTGACCATTAAGTTTCAGATAACGTTCGTTGATGAGGTGCAGTCATGTGATCACACAACCTCACCCCATCCCCATCTCAGCAGCAGCAGCTGCATCTGGTCAGCATTCTCTCCTCGGCGTCCATTTTAATTTATAATTCATAAAATCTGAAGCTTTTACTTGTGGATTTCGAACAGGAATTACATGCTACGTTATTAAATATATAAGGATCAGTTACGGCGAGGAATTTAATTATAATTAATTAATTAGTGAGGGAAGCACGAAAAGTAGAGCAGGCAAGGATAATTAAGACCTACGGATTCGTGGCGATCGCGCATTGGCCACCCTGCACTTGATCACGACCGGGTGTCCACAACCAAATGTATCTGTCATGTCATTCCAAAACTAGTATCTATCAGCTTTGGATTTGACTTGCTCTGCCATTGAAAATAAGAAGGAATCTATGTTATGTACTATTCATTTATATATAAATCTTAGATATTTAGAAATTAACATTAATATGTAAATCTTGCTTTTGATTTGACTTGACTGTCCTTGAATCAATGACTTCCTTCTTTATATATATATATATATATATATTAGCCCACACTCTCATCTAAAGATTTTTCCCTCTCAGTGTGAACTGCTAAACTATTCTAACAATAATTGTTTGATATTCCACTCTACCTTGTTCTTTCGATCTCCCTCATTTTATATTTACACTCTCATCTAAAGATTTTTCCCTCTCTGTGTGAACTGCTAAACTATTCTAACAATAATTGTTTGATATTCCACTCTACCTTGTTCTTTCAATCTCCCTCATTTTATATTTAGATAAATACTTTATATAAAATAATAAGCAGAAGTCTCGGCATCATCATCGTCGTCGTATCATATCGTATGTCGTCCTCCGCGATCCCTCCTCCATCCACCGCCTTCCGCTCTCCTCCCCCACGCGCCGCTCGCGGAGGTAAGTAAAATGAGCCCCCCTCTCGCTTTCCTGGATGATTTATTCTTCTTCTCGAATCTTGATTTCCAGGAACATGTGTTGTTTTCTGGGTGAATCTTGATTTCTGAGTGTAACTTAGGAGGCTTTGCGTTGTTTTGGATCTAATGACATGTAATAGATTCCTTAACTAGGGGTGGGTTCCCTTGCCGCCAGAAGCACAATAACAAGAGCAAGACCGAGGGCGAGGGGGAAGAGGGGAGGGAGGAAAAGGGGATCAACGGAAGGGTAGCTGCCGCTGCCTCGGTGGCGCTCAGCGCGGTTCCCATGGGGTGGGAGGGCGTGGACGAGCGCCTCGCGAGGATGGTCGCCGAGGCCAACCTCGACCAGGCCCCCGAACGCCGCAGGGTCCGGGACGCTTTTAGGGACATCCAGCTTGGGATCGATCACTGCTTGTTCAAGGTTTTTCCTCCCCTCTCGTTGATCTCCTTATGTTTAGATCTTGAAGAGAATATTTGGTCTATCTGCTGTCTCTTTTCTGGATTTTAATATAATTCCACATAAATTTCTTCAACGATGATTTTTTGCTGGCTTTATTCCTTCTTGTGCAAAAAACTGGTAGCTAAGTTCCGACTCATTGAAGGTTCGTGGCCATGATTTATCTGATTATAGAGAATTGTCCTATTTGACCTGATATATGGTAATGGCATTTCGCAGTTTAATTAATCCTTCATTCCATCAGCCCTGAAACTAATCTTAATTATAAGGAATCACAAAATTGACTTGCTTAACTGCATTTGCAATAATTGCACAACATCAATTGCAAGGAAAAAGGAGCAAAAAATCCTTGAGTTCTGTGAGTCCGCTAGTAGCACATTTTATAGGTAACCAAACTAGTTGGTTATAGATATTACAAAACAAGTATCAAGTTTGTACAAAATTAAAATTAGAGTTCTATATATCCCAAAAGTATTTAGCTTCTTTCAAGTTTCTAAAAAGAATTTACTTGATTTCAATGTTGTCAGTAGCGAAGTCCATGCGCTCAGCAGGCACCTAGGCACCTAAGAGAGGCTAGTGAGGTGAGGCCTGAGCGCTTGGTAACTGGTCCAAATCGGCGCCTTCAATTAGTCATGGCCCAAGCACGCATTTGGGCCTAGGCGCCATGTCATGGAGCCATGCAATTAAGATGTCCAACGCATGTCCATGATGCTTTGGTTTTTATTTTCCATTTCCTTTTAATGTTTTCGGGTGTTTTCTCATATGCAACTTGTCCGGGGTAGAAAGTACTGTTGTCAACCCCATTTTGATTTGTTATAAGTGTTTTTGTTTTATGTTTCTATCTTGTAAAATTCGTAAATGTTTCTGTTGTACGATGTCGCACGAAGGATAAAATAGCCAAAACAGTCCCATTCTCGTGTGCTATGGGCTGATTTCTAGTTGATAGCCTTGCGGTGTGAAGCATCAACTGTCTTTAGTGTGCTTGCTGGGTGGCATCGACCGGATGGGGCCTTGGTTATGTCTCAAGGGCAATGCAACGTCTTTAGTGTGCTCATTTTTTGATCGACAAAAATGCTAGGTGGAACATTGGGCCTGCACCTACCTTCATAACCCTTTTGTGTGATCGTCTGTTTTCGAGAGCCTTTTGTGCCTAACAAAAGTTGGTTGCTTTGTGTTGCTTGCAATCTCGGTTATCTTGCCCTTTTTGTGTGTGACGATGGCATATTATCTGCATATTTGCCTTTCTAACCTTCTCTTTTTTGTGGAGATCCTTTATGGATTCCACGAGGTTAATGTCTCGGTTGACCCTTGTGGATAAATATCACTTCGGTGTCATGTCCTAAACAATCTCAATTAAGGACCTAACAAAGTAGTGTAAGAGCGTGACAAGAAAACAATGAATTGTTATGGCAGCATGGCATGGCAAAACTAGAACCACTATTCAAGAGGGGGAGCAACATTGCGTGATTGTTTCAAAGAAATGGATGTGAACCCACACAATAACTAGCAAAGCCGCTCAAGAGGAGCATGACATTTGTGGCGATGTTCCCACGGAGGAAGAGTTCTGTCTCACAAAAGGGGCACAACACAAAAGGCAACTTGGATAACTTAGAAGAACTGAAGGAAGAGTGGTTGAATTTGAGCTGCAGATTGACATTATCAACTGAAAGTTGGTGGATCTCAATGAAAGGGAGGAGTGCTTTGAGGTGGTAGAGTTTGTGTAAGGAGGGTTGAAATCCCAACTGGATTAGTTGGAGATCCAAGTTGAAATGGTTGATGGATGAAATAAGAGAGTCCATGTAAAACTTACAAAAGCAAGTAAGGGAATTGACAGCTCATCTGTCGAAACACATGTAAGCGATGCATGTGAGTGGAATGGATTAATAATGTCTTATGGCCATCTCTTATCAAGAGTAAAGGTTATCGAACTGTTAGGTGTTTTTTATTTTTAGTTGACGGTCTTTCAGTGTGAAATGTCAACTATCTCACCCTTTAAGCCTTGGGTGGTACCTGGTCAGATGGGGCCTTTGGTTATATGTCTGATAGGTGATGTAATGTCTTTAGTATGCTTGATTTCTATTCGACGAAAGTGCTAGGTGAACATTAGCTACACCTGCCTTTGGAACCCCATTTGTGTGTGACCGTACAACCTATTTTTAAGAGCATTTTATGCCTAATAAAAGCTTATTGCTTTGTGTTGCTTGCGATCTTGGTTGTCTTGCCCTTTTCGTGCATGACAGTGGCATATTACCTGCACGTTCATGTTTAATCTTTTCTTCTCTATGCTGGCCTGTTGTGGACTGCATGAGGTTAAGCTCTAGATTGACTCTTGTGAACGAATATCGCTTCGGTGTCGCTATCACGGATAGTTCGTAGGGTTGGTGTTTGATGTAATGTCCATGCTTTTCACGTTATTCATGCCTTAGGCAACGTATAAGGGGCTGAAGTAGGCTTGGCAGCCCTATTTTGATTGGGTTTTCTTGTTGTTTCTAGAGTTGATTCTTCTAGGCTTGATGGAAGTAAATGACATCTCGATCCCAAAGGTAGGGGTTCCCAAGGATGACTTGACATATGTCAAGCAGCACCATTTCACACGCCATCTCGTTGATATATTTGGTTGTGATGACGAAACAAACATTGCACTGTCAGTCTATCTTCATCTCCACATCGTCATGAAACCAATGAAGAGGAAATAGGCATGGATGAGGTGTCATCTCCATGTTGAGCTTCTGTACTAAACTCATCAAGATGAGGTTTTTCTTATAACAAAAATCAAAAGATGACACCAAGGACCTCTTGTTTCACTTGGATCTTTATGATGAAGAGTTCTCCTTGAACTTTTGGATAGGGTCGGACCAGTGTTTTCAAAAGGTGCTCGGGTGAGGTGAGGCGAGGCTTGATTGCCTTGCAAAACCTTTAGGTAAGGCATTTTGATAAAGCATCGCCCAGGCTCGCTCGAGTGAAGATGAGTGTGGGTTCATGCCTAGTTCGATTGAACAAGCAAGTTGGTACGATCGAACCAACTAATTTCCCCTAACACAACACCCCACCTCCCTCAATTGAACCAACTAATTTGCCCTAACACAACAACCCCCCTAGTTTGTCTTTGAAGTGAAACCCTACATTCATCGTCGTCGCCTTCGTCAACAACCTCCTCCATTGTCGTCGCCTTTGTTCATACCTTTCTCCATCGATGCCACCTTTGCAACTTCCCCCATCGCTATTGCCTACGTCCGTTGTCGTCTCCGTCCCCTATATTCATAGTCGTTAGTAACTCTTTTTCTTAGTCCATTCTTTCTCATTTTGATTACTCGCTTCACTATATTAAGGCGATGCAATCACTCTGTTAGTTAGAACTGTTTAGCACCATATTGAAAACGCTGTTTAGCATAGGTCTCCATTAGTACAACCCTATTTAGTATAGGTTTCAATTGTAATATATATGTTTTAAATTTTAATGTTCTGGAGCTCCTCCCTTCGCTCACGCGGGCACCTAGGCGAGTGCCTTGGGTGTTTTAGGACCTTGGTGTCTTTTGGCACCTAGCGCTTTTAAAAACATTGGGTCGGAGTTGAATCTATGGCCTTTGTCTTGCTCTCAGGGATAGACATTGGTCCACATGAGATATCAATACGAGTTCGTTGGAGTCATCGTTAACAGTCGCAATTGCTATTCGTCGACTTTGGCTGCTCTTTAACCATTTTTTTTGGAAAGAGTTTCTAGAGAACCTTTTAACACTTTTCTCTGATGTGATCTATAATTTTATAATGATCATATAAAATGTCACTTCTTTTTTAGGAAAAAAAGTTATTGTTCCTCAAATTTTCCTTGCTTTCGAGTAGCTGTCGTTGGCCTCTTTGTGGTCTTCTCGCTAACGGTGCGATTCTTGTCTTGATTGCCATAGCCATCACGTTAATGATCGAGACATTGTAAGCATTAAAGAGGCTCAATTTGGTATTGATTTGATCGTGTAAACTAGTTGTACATTTTATGATCGTCAAGTGGTTGTTGAGGGAGATTTTGAGTGTTAGCGCTTGTCAATGAAACTTGGTGGTGTAGTATTGCACTAATTGGTCACTATCTTGATGTAAGCTATGCTATCTTTTCCACCAATCATCGAGGTAGCCCATCAGATCCTGTTAGATGAGCCTTTTGAATTGTCCCATTGGATCTAAGATATTTGTTCCATCATGCTAGAGCATGTTCGATCAACTTGAGCTGCACGAGCGCGACTTCGTTGCTACACTTTTATAGAGTAAAATAAGTATCAAGTTGATCAAGCCATGCATTCAATGCCTTGTCGTTGATGGAGCCATCAGAGGAGGGTATGTTGATCCAAGCTTCAACTCTGAAAGGTCGAAACCTTACCGTTGCCACCAGTATCGTAGTTTTATCGTCGTTGTTGTCGTTGCACGTCTTCGATAAATCACTTTCAGAATTCGATAATGATGGCTCCTTCTCCTTCGTTGCTATGTGCTTGTCTCCATCATATTTTGCTTTTGCCTATTGGTAACCATCCACAAGTGAGGGATCGTTGCTTTGGTGCCACTTGATCCGTATGGGAGAAGAACTTAACGACGTTGAACCTTCCTCTGAGCAGATTGCCAAGGAGTTGCATCTTTTGCTTTAGAAAACACTGATTTGAAAGGGAAAATCGATCTGCTTTGCTTTGAAATAAAAGTACCCAAAACAGGGAACTAAGCAAAGGCTTTTTGAGTGACAAAGGCATGTACTTCTTGTACGACAATTGTGGGCTATTAGGACTGTGAACTTGCCGCCGAACTCTCCCTTTCTCTTCTCCTTTCTTCTCAACCACCAGCAACTCTTCTTAGTGCCATGGAAGGGATTGTTTATGCTGGAGTTTGCTGTTGCAGCTTCTGATGTCGTAGACGAAGACGAAGCTTGCTGATTTCGGCTTGAGTAGGCTGCAGCTTGCCTTGAAGCAGTTGCTGCCTGCTCCTCTTTTCTCCTATCTCTGGGCCAAAATCTGGACTCTAGACTGGCTGGAGATCTGGAAAAAGGTTGTTGCTCGAAGAATAAGGATGTTGGTGAAGCAGAATAGGTTTCCTGTGATTTGGAAGAAGAAGAACCTGCGGTTGGAAGAGAAGGGAAAGAGTGGCCACTGGATCTTGAAGGATCTGCTGACTTTTCTTCTTCTCCTCTTCTTCTTTTTCTTCTTCTTGCTCTCGGAAGGGCAAGAGTGGCCACTGGATCTTGAAGGATCTGCTGAGTTATTTTTCTTCTTCTCCTCTTCTTCTTCTTCTTCTTCTTCTTCTTCTTGCTCTCGGCTAGAAGCAAGAAGGCTAGGGCCGGCCGGCAAAGTGTCACTCCTACTTTGGAAGGACTTCAAGCTTGTAGCAGATTGCTTTGAATCTATGTCTTCTTCTTTGTGGTGGCTGTTGATTGCTTTGATCCAAGACACCCTCCTCCCAACCGACTTCCTCCACACCCTCCTTAGATAACTCTATACTCCCCTCCTAACCAACCGATAGCAACCCACCTCCCATACCCTGACAGCCCCCTCTCCTCCTCCCTCTCTTTCTCCTCCTCATAAAGCTTCCTTGCTTCCCTCCCAACTAACGAGAACTCATACCCCGATGGCCCCCTCTCCTCCTCCCTCTCCTTCTCCTCATATAGCTCCTTGCTTCCCTCCCAATCGACGGCAACCCCCTCCTCATACCCCAACAACCACCTTTTCATCCTCCTATATTAATTTTTTTGTTAATATAACTTATGAATTTTGTAAAGGATTGAATTTTTCATTGGCTTATTGTTACTTCCTAGTGTTTTGTTTTGTCATTTTTGTTATTAGATTTGGACAATTGAATTTGATAAATGAAAGAAATTTGATGTGTCATTTTTTAGTGATCATATTTATCAGTCATGATGTATATTTTTTAAATTTTAATATTTGAGGGTATCGTACTTTGCTCGGGTGAGCGCATCGGGCGTTTTGGCATCTTGGCGCCTAGTGCCTTTGACTACACTGGTTGTTGGACATTTTCGTGATAACTGAAAGTAGTTTCATATAAAATATATAAATAAAAGAGGAATCTGGTCATAAATGTACATGCATTTAGCACCTCATATGCTCATGTCTGATCTTCTCCTCATTGATACTATTATAGGTTAGTGCTTGATGGTGTATTCCTAATTTTGTGTTCATATGACCATATTGTGTTGTCTTTTGACAAAAGACTAGTAATGAAAGTCATTATCCTGGAGAGAAAGGACACCATGAATGCATTATTCACTCGCTTCAAGTTTCTCAAATTCATTGATGGTGTTATGCAACAGTCTAATACTCCACATCTTGGTTTATTTGACATGCAATAGAACAAACTTGCATTTCTGGAACCTCTTATTAGTAACTTCCATTTGCATCATTGCTTATGAGAATTTATAATACAAAAACAGAAGTTCATATAAACATCAAAGTGGGTTCCCTGAATTAGCAGATAGGATTTTGCACCTAAATCATGCAAACTTTATGATAAAACACTATCCATTGTTGAAGCACACAATTAGTTGCCCGAGAATGGTAAAGAACTCTACTATTTTTCTTTTTCAACTGAAAATACATTTTTCCTTTTCATTTTTTTTATCCTTATATATCTTAGCTTTCCGCTTTATCCTCTTGAATCTTCTTAATTCATGGATTCCTTCTTGTAATTTTTCCATCCTGTACAAGTATGTTATCTCCTATATGTGAAAATTAAGTTTCCTAAAGCACATCTTTTTTTGGTTAAACTATATTAAAGATCTAATATGGGGAATCTGAATCACTGGTGGAGAGTTCTTACCATTTTCTCTTTCCTTCTCTGCAGGCCCAATATTCAGGAATTAAGATAGAAGAGGTAAGTATCTTTTTTGTTGCTTCTGTGCTTCTCATCTTTGGCATTTAGCATCTCCATTACATTTATGATCCATTGTCTTTATAAATTTTAAACATGATAAATTTATCCTCTTAATCAAAATATAACCTAGATCCAACTCTTTCAAGATCTTTTTGAGAAGATTACTAATGTTAAAAGGAAAAAAATTTACTAAGTCTCTATACCATATGTGTAATGTAGAAACTCATTGCTGTACCTTGACATTTTGTGGTGTCATCATATTTGGTTAAGCATGTTCCTTTCTCATTTTGTTCCTTTGAGAGTATGATACTGATTAAACTCATAATATGTAGTCATATGAGGTAAACTCTAGAGGTCTGGAGATTTTCACAAAAAGTTGGCTTCCAGAAAATTGTAAGATAAAGGGGCTTGTTTGTTTCTGTCATGGTTATGGAGACACTTGTACATTTTTTTTCGAAGGTATTAACTCCAACCAGTCACTGTCATTGATGAGCATTAGCTCTCCATTGAAAGTCTTGATTTTAACACACCAATTTCATGCTTTTTCTAGGAATTTCAAAGAAGCTTGCATCGGTTGGATATGGAGTTTTTGCAATGGATTACCCTGGATTTGGTCTTTCAGAAGGACTCCATGGATATATACCAAGTTTTGATTCTCTCGTAGATGATGTAATAGAATGCTTCTCAAAAATTAAAGGTAAGTTGTTCTATGTATTTTCAAGTACTCCTATAACTTAATTTTCTGAGAACCAGTTGCATTAAAAACACAAATAACAAGTCTTGTCCAATTGACAATAGCAAGCAATTGGAATAGAGTAAGGAAAATGTTTTTTTTCTAGGATTTCATATACATGCCTTAGTTACCTACTTGATTTGAAAAGGCTCACAAGATACATGCCTGATGTTCACCTTGATGAAGCTTGCCGATGCTAATTTATGTGTCTCAACTTTCAAGCTCCGTGCCCAGATTATCGAAGACATGCCTTAGATAATGTATGTGGTGTTAGTGTAAGTAACTTTTTTAGCCGTGGCCTCGGGGCCGTCGCGGCTTGGTTCGGGTCCGGAAGGCGGTGATCTCCTTGGGGGCGCTCCTCGAGGTCTCCCGGCGGCCGAGCTCGGTGGTTCGGGTCGGGAGGTCGGTTCGGCAGCTCGGGTCACCCGGTCGGGTCGGCGGCTCGGTTCGGGAGGCAGCTCGGGTCGACGATTCGGGTCGGCGGCTCGGGTCGGGAGGCAGCTCCGCCGCAGCTTCGGGAAGAGGCAACACCGTCTTGCACCTGCACACAGGTCGGGCCGGGAGCTCGGCCCGACCCCTCCGACGATCAAGTTAGAGAAGGATGTGGAGGGGATTGTGGATGAGGCAGAAGAAGAGCCTCTGAGTGTTGTGTTTGAGTGAGTTCCTCCCCCTTTTGCTTAGGACACAGGGGTGTTTATAGAGGAGGTTTGATGTTACCGCTGGGGTTGTGTGGGAGGCCGAGCTGCTGCAGGGTACGGAGAGCCTCGGGCAGTGTGTTGCTCAGGGGGTTGCGTGGGAGATCGGGGGATCGCAGGGTATGGGTGAGCTTCAACCATTACCTGCTTCTGTCCCGTTCGGCTGTGCTGGGTCTGCCATTTTTTGCCATATCATATGCCCCCCCGAAAGGAGCTATGCGTCGGTTCTTGCATGCAGGGGGTCCGATGCATGGCTTTTTACTTCAGGTGGGCTGGTCATGCATATCCGAGGCGTATGACGTAGGCGGGCTAGCCGCGCGGACGTGTCTAGTGCAACATGGGGCCGAAGTGCGCAACTCAGTCAGGAAGCCGAGCAGGGTTAGACTCGGGGCCGATGGAGCCGATGAGGGCTGAGGAGCACAACGCAGGCGGGGTGACCGCGCAGGCGTGATCTCGGGAGGCATAGAGCCGAGGGCCGAGGAGCACAACGCAGGCGGGGTGACCACGCAGGTGTGATCTCGGGAGGCGTAGAGCCGAGGGCCGAGGAGCACAACGCAGGCGGGGTGACCGCGCAGGTGTGGTCTCGGGATGGCATAGAGCCGAGGGCCGAGGAGCACAACGCAGGCGGGGCAACCGCGCAGGTGTGGTCTCGGGAGGCGTAGAGCCGAGGGCCGAGGAGCACAACGCAGGCGGGGTGACCGCGCAGGTGTGATCTCGGGATGGCGTAGAGCCGAGGGCCGAGGAGCACAACGCAGGCAGGGCAACCGCGCAGGTGTGGTCTCGGGATGGCGTAGAGCCGAGGGCCGAGGCGCACAACGCAGGCGGGTTGGCCGCGCTGGTGTGGTCTCGGGATGGCGTAGAGCCAAGGGCCGAGGAGCACAACGCAGGCGGGGTGACCGCGCAGGTGTGGTGTCGGGATGGCGTAGAGCCGAGGGCCGAGGAGCACAACGCAGGCGGGGTGACCGCGCAGGTGTGGTCTCGGGTGGCGTAAAGCCGAGGGCCGACGAGCACAACGCAGGAAGGGCAACCGCGCAGGTGTGGTCTCGGGATGGCGTAGAGCCGAGGGCCGAGGAGCACAACGCAGCCGGGTTGGCCGCGCTGGTGTGGTCTCGGGATGGCGTAGAGCCAAGGGCCGAGGAGCACAACGCAGGCGGGGCAACCGCGCAGGTGTGGTCTCGGGAGGGCGTAGAGCCGAGGGCCGAGGAGCACAACGCAGGCGGGGCAACCGCACAGGTGTGGTCTCGGGATGGCGTAGAGCCGAGGGCCGAGGAGCACAACGCAGGCGGGGTGACCGCGCAGGCGTGATCTCGGGAGGCATAGAGCCGAGGGCCGAGGAGCACAACGCAGGCGGGGTGACCGCGCAGGTGTGATCTCGGGAGGCGTAGAGCCGAGGGCCGAGGAGCACAACGCAGGCGGGGTGACCGCGCAAGTGTGGTCTCGGGATGGCGTAGAGCCGAGGGCCGAGGAGCACAACGCAGGCGGGGTGACCGCGCAGGTGTGGTCTAGGGATGGCGTAGAGCCGAGGGCCGAGGAGCACAACGCAAGCGGGGCAACCGCGCAGGTGTGGTCTCGGGAGGCGTAGAGCCGAGGGCCGAGAAGCACAACGCAGGCGGGGTGACCGCGCAGGTGTGATCTCGGGATGGCGTAGAGCCGAGGGCCGAGGAGCACAACGCAGGCGGGGCAACCGCGCAGGTGTGGTCTCGGGATGGCGTAGAGCCGAGGGCCGAGGAGCACAACGCAGGCAGGTTGGCCGCGCTGGTGTGGTCTCGGGATGGCGTAGAGCCAAGGGCCGAGGAGCACAACGCAGGCGGGGTGACCGCGCAGGTGTGGTCTCGGGATGGCGTAGAGCCGAGGGCCGAGGAGCACAACGCAGGCGGGGTGACCGCGCAGGTGTGGTCTCGGGTGGCGTAAAGCCGAGGGCCGAGAAGCACAACGCAGGCGAGGCAACCGCGCAGGTGTGGTCTCGGGAGGCGTAGAGCCGAGGGCCGAGGAGCACAACGCAGGCGGGGTGACCGCGCAGGTGTGATCTCGGGATGGCGTAGAGCCGAGGGCCGAGGAGCACAACGCAAGCGGGGCAACCGCGCAGGTGTGGTCTCGGGATGGCGTAGAGCCGAGGGCCGAGGAGCACAACGCAGGCGGGGTGACCGCGCAGGTGTGATCTCGGGATGGCGTAGAGCCGAGGGCCGAGGAGCACAACGCAGGCGGGGCAACCGCGCAGGTGTGGTCTCGGGATGGCGTAGAGCCGAGGGCCGAGGAGCACAACGCAGGCGGGGTGACCGCGCAGGCGTGATCTCGGGAGGCATAGAGCCGAGGGCCGAGGAGCACAACGCAGGCGGGGTGACCGCGCAGGTGTGATCTCGGGAGGCGTAGAGCCGAGGGTCGAGGAGCACAACGCAGGCGGGTTGACCGCGCAGGTGTGGTCTCGGGATGGCGTAGAGCCGAGGGCCGAGGAGCACAACGCAGGCGGGGTGACCGCGCAGGTGTGGTCTAGGGATGGCGTAGAGCCGAGGGCCGAGGAGCACAACGCAGGCGGGGCAACCGCATAGGTGTGGTCTCGGGAGGCGTAGAGCCGAGGGCCGAGGAGCACAACGCAGGCGGGGTGACCGCGCAGGTGTGATCTCGGGATGGCGTAGAGCCGAGGGCCGAGGAGCACAACGCAGGCGGGGCAACCGCGCAGGTGTGGTCTCGGGATGGCGTAGAGCCGAGGGCCGAGGAGCACAACGCAGGCGGGGTGACCGCGCAGGTGTGATCTCGGGATGGCGTAGAGCCGAGGGCCGAGGAGCACAACGCAGGCGGGGCAACCGCGCAGGTGTGGTCTCGGGATGGCGTAGAGCCGAGGGCCGAGGAGCACAACGCAGGCGGGTTGGCCGCGCTGGTGTGGTCTCGGGATGGCGTAGAGCTAAGGGCCGAGGAGCACAACGCAGGCGGGGTGACCGCGCAGGTGTGGTCTCGGGATGGCGTAGAGCCGAGGGCCGAGGAGCACAACGCAGGCGGGGTGACCGCGCAGGTGTGGTCTCGGGTGGCGTAAAGCAGAGGGCCGACGAGCACAACGCAGGAAGGGCAACCGCGCAGGTGTGGTCTCGGGATGGCGTAGAGCCGAGGGCTGAGGAGCACAACGCAGCCGGGTTGGCCGCGCTGGTGTGGTCTCGGGATGGCGTAGAGCCAAGGGCCGAGGAGCACAACGCAGGCGGGGCAACCGCGCAGGTGTGGTCTCGGGAGGGCGTAGAGCCGAAGGCCGAGGAGCACAACGCAGGCGGGGCAACCGCGCAGGTGTGGTCTCGGGATGGCGTAGAGCCGAGGGCCGAGGAGCACAACGCAGGCGGGGTGACCGCGCAGGCGTGATCTCGGGAGGCATAGAGCCGAGGGCCGAGGAGCACAACGCAGGCGGGGTGACCGCGCAGGTGTGATCTCGGGAGGCGTAGAGCCGAGGGCCGAGGAGCACAACGCAGGCGGGGTGACCGCGCAGGTGTGGTCTCGGGATGGCGTAGAGCCGAGGGCCGAGGAGCACAACGCAGGCGGGGTGACCGCGCAGGTGTGGTCTAGGGATGGCGTAGAGCCGAGGGCCGAGGAGCACAACGCAGGCGGGGCAACCGCGCAGGTGTGGTCTCGGGAGGCGTAGAGCCGAGGGCCGAGGAGCACAACGCAGGCGGGGTGACCGCGCAGGTGTGATCTCGGGATGGCGTAGAGCCGAGGGCCGAGGAGCACAACGCAGGCGGGGCAACCGCGCAGGTGTGGTCTCGGGATGGTGTAGAGCCGAGGGCCGAGAAGCACAACGCAGGCGGGCTGGCCGCGCTGGTGTGGTCTCGGGATGGCGTAGAGCCAAGGGCCGAGGAGCACAACGTAGGCGGGGTGACCGCGCAGGTGTGGTCTCGGGATGGCGTAGAGCCGAGGGCCGAGGAGCACAACGCAGGCGGGGTGACCGCGCAGGTGTGGTCTCGGGTGGCGTAAAGCCGAGGGCCGAGGAGCACAACGCAGGCGGGGCAACCGCGCAGGTGTGGTCTCGGGAGGCATAGAGCCGAGGGCCGAGGAGCACAACGCAGGCGGGGTGACCGCGCAGGTGTGATCTCGGGATGGCGTAGAGCCGAGGGCTGAGGAGCACAACGCAGGCGGGGCAATCGCGCAGGTGTGGTCTCGGGATGGCGTAGAGCCGAGGGCCGAGGAGTACAACGCAGGCGGGTTGGCCGCGCTGGTGTGGTCTCGGGATGGCGTAGAGCCGAGGGCCGAGGAGCACAACGCAGGCGGGGCAACCGCGCAGGTGTGGTCTCGGGATTGCGTAGAGCCGAGGGCCGAGGAGCACAACGCAGGCGGGGTGACCGCGCAGGTGTGATCTCGGGATGGCGCAGAGCCGAGGGCCGATGAGCACAACGCAGGCGGGGCAACCACGCAGGTGTGGTCTCGGGATGGTGTAGAGCCGAGGGCCGAGGAGCACAACGCAGGCGGGCTGGCCGCGCTGGTGTGGTCTCGGGATGGCGTAGAGCCAAGGGCCGAGGAGCACAACGCAGGCGGGGTGACCGCGCAGGTGTGGTCTCGGGATGGCGTAGAGCCGAGGGCCGAGGAGCACAACGCAGGCGGGGTGACCGCGCAGGTGTGGTCTCGGGTGGCGTAAAGCCGAGGGCCGAGGAGCACAACGCAGGCGGGGCAACCGCGCAGGTGTGGTCTCGGGAGGCATAGAGCCGAGGGCCGAGGAGCACAACGCAGGCGGGGTGACCGCGCAGGTGTGATCTCGGGATGGCGTAGAGCCGAGGGCCGAGGAGCACAACGCAGGCGGGTTGGCCGCGCTGGTGTCGTCTCGGGATGGCGTAGAGCCGAGGGCCGAGGAGCACAACGCAGGCGGGGCAACCGCGCAGGTGTGGTCTCGGGAGGCGTAGAGCCGAGGGCCGAGGAGCACAACGCAGGCGGGGTGACCGCGCAGGTGTGATCTCGGGATTGCGTAGAGCCGAGGGCCGAGGAGCACAACGCAGGCGGGGCAACCGCGCAGGTGTGGTCTCGGGATGGCGTAGAGCCGAGGGCCGAGGAGCACAACGCAGGCGGGTTGGCCGCGCTGGTGTGGTCTCGGGATGGCGTAGAGCCAAGGGCCGAGGAGCACAACGCAGGCGGGTTGGCCGCGCTGGTGTGGTCTCGTGTGGCGTAAAGCCGAGGGCCGAGGAGCACAACGCAGGCGGGGCAACCGCGCAGGTGTGGTCTCCGGAGGCGTAGAGCCGAGGGCCGAGGAGCACAACGCAGGCGGGATGACCGCGCAGGTGTGATCTCGGGATGGCGTAGAGCCGAGGGCCGAGGAGCACAACGCAGGCGGGGCAACCGCGCAGGTGTGGTCTCGGGATGGCGTAGAGCCGAGGGCCGAGGAGCACAACGCAGGCGGGTTGGCCGCGCTGGTGTGGTCTCGGGATGGCGTAGAGCCAAGGGTCGAGGAGCACAACGCAGGCGGGGTGACCGCGCAGGTGTGGTTTCGGGTTGGTACGGAGCCAAAGGGGGTGTCCTCAAGCATTAAGCGACCGAGGAGGCCTCGGGCATTATGAGACCGAGGTGGCGGCCTCGACAAGCAAGGAGCCGGGGCACTCGACGCAGGCAGGCTGCGGCCGAGGGATGTAACCCAGGTGGGCAAGGTAATGGATATGGCCGAGGAGTTCGGCGCGGGCAGGCTGGCCGCACGGGCGTATCTCGGGGTTTATGGAGTCGAGGGGCACGACGTAGGCGTACTGGCGGCACTGGTCTGTCTCGGGAACATGGAGCTAAGGAGCACGACGCAGGCGGTCTGGTCGCGCAGGTGTGTCTCGGGGATGATGGAAGCGAGGAGCACGACGCAAGCGGGCAGGCCGCGCAGGTGTGGTCTCGGTCATCACGCTGCCGAGGAGCACAACGCAGGCGAGCAGACCGCGCAGGCGTGGTCGCGAGGGCCATGCGGCCGAGTAGCACGATCAGGCGGGCAGGACGCGAGGACGTGGCCTCGGGCACCACGCGGCCGAGGGACACGACAGGCGGTCGGGCCGCGCCGAGGTGGGTCTCGGCAGAGATTGGCCGAGGTGCTCGGCGCAGGCAGGCTGCGACCGAGGGACACCGCTCAGGCGGGCAGGTTGCGCTGAGGTGGGATTTCGGCAGAGAGTTGCCGAGGTGCTCGGTGTTGGCAGGTTGCGACCGAGGTACACCGCTCAGGCGGGCAGGTCGCGATCGAGGGGCGTGAATCAGGTGGATAGGGCCATGGAGTTCGGCGCGGGCAGGCTGGCTGTGCAGACGTGTCTCGGGGTTTATGGAGCCGAGGGGCACGACGCGGGCGTACTGGCGGCACTGGTCTGTCTCGGGAACATGGGGCCAAGGAGCACGACGCAGGCGGGGTGACCGCGCAGGCGTGGTCGCGAGGGTCATGTGACCGAGTAGCACGATCAGGCGGGCAGGACGCGAGGACGTGGCCTCGGGCACCACGCGACCGAGGAACACGACAGGCGGTCGGGCCGCGCCGAGGTGGATCTCGGCAGTGATTGGCCGAGGTGCTCGGTGTAGGCGGATAGACCGCGCATGGGGCCGAGGCAGCGTTCAGCATGTTGGCTGCGCATGTGGCCGAGTGGCCGAGGCAGTGAGGCAGCGTGTTGGCTGCGCATGTGGCCGAGTGGCCGAGGCAGCGAGGCTGCGTGCTGGCTACGCATGAGGCCGAGTGGCCGAGGCAGCGTGGCAGCATGTTGGCTGCGCATGTGGCCGAGTGGCCGAGGCAGCGACGCTGCTTGCCGGCCGCGCATGAGGCCGAGCGGCCGAGGCAGCGTGCTGGCTGCGCACGAGGCCGAGTGGCCGAGGCAGCGAGGCAGCGTGTTGGCTGCGCGTGGGGCCGAGTGGCCAAGGCAGCGTGGCAGCATGTTGGCTGCGCATGTGGCCGAGGCAGCGATGCTGCTCGCCGGCTGCGCATGAGCCAAGTCTCTCAAGCGACGTCATATCTCTCCTTATGCATGGGCCAAGTCTCTCAGGCGACGCCATATCTCTCCTTATGCATGCTGTGGCCGAGGAGCCACTTGTGCATGCATAGAGAAAGTCTCGGGCAAGCCGCGGCCGAGGAGGTCTCGGGTAGGCTGTGGCCGAGGTGTTCGGCGCAGGAAGGCTGGTCGCGCGCGTGGGACCGAGGGGCCCAGGCGCGTGGGTTGGCCGCGCGTGTGGGGCCGAGTGGCCGAGACGCTCGGCGCGGTCGGGCTGGCCGCGCGCGTGGGACGCGGGCGGTTCGGCCGCGCGCGTGGGACGCGGGCGATTTGGCCGCGCATGTGGGACGCGGGCGGGGTGGCCGCGCGCGTGGGATCGAGGGGTCCGAGGCGCGCGGGCTGGTCGCGCGCGTGAGGCCGACGCGGACGGGTTGGCCGCGCGTGTGGGGCCGAGCCGCGCGCGTGGCCGAGGAGCTCGGGACGCGCGGGCTGGTCGCGCGCGTGGGGCCGACGCAGGCGGGCTGGCCGCGCGCATGGGACCGAGGGGCCCGAGGCGCGCGGGTTGGCCGCGCGCGTGGGGCCGAGTGGCCGAGACGCGCGGGTTGGCCGCGCGCGTGGGGCCGAGTGGCTGAGACGCGCGGGTTGGCCGCGCGCATGGGGCCGAGTGGCCGAGACGCGCGGGCTGGTCGCGCGCGTGGGGCTGACGCGGGCAGGCTGGCCGCGCGTGTGGGGCCGAGCCGCGCGCGTGGCCGAGGAGCTTGGGACGCGCGAGCTGGTCGCGCGTGTGGCCGAGGAGCTCGGGACGCACGGGCTGGTCGCGCGCGTGGCCGAGGAGCTCGGGACGCACGGGCTGGTTGCGCGCGTGGCCGAGGAGCTCGGGACGCGCGGGCTGGTCGCGCGCGTGGGACGCGGGCGGGGTGGCCGCGCGCGTGGGATCGAGGGGCCCAAGGCGCGCGGGTTGGCCGCGCGCGTGGGGCCGAGTGGCCGAGAGGCCGAGGAGCCGAGACCGGCCCCAGAAGTCGCTGCTGCTGGTGCAGGTCGGCTGCAACGGAGCAACCAAGGAGAAAGCTAACGTACCGTCATTCCGGGCCCTCCTTCTAGCGCCATTATGTTAGTGTAAGTAACTTTTTTAGCCGTGGCCTCGGGGCCGTCGCGGCTTGGTTCGGGTCCGGAAGGCGGTGATCTCCTTGGGGGCGCTCCTCGAGGTCTCCTGGCGGCCGAGCTCGGTGGTTCGGGTCGGGAGGTCGGTTCGGCAGCTCGGGTCACCCGGTCGGGTCGGCGGCTCGGTTCGGGAGGCAGCTCGGGTCGGCGATTCGGGTCGGCGGCTCGGGTCGGGAGGCAGCTCCGCCGCAGCTTCGGGAAGAGGCAACACCGTCTTGCACCTGCACACAGGTCGGGCCGGGAGCTCGGCCCGACCCCTCCGACGATCAAGTTAGAGAAGGATGTGGAGGGGATTGTGGATGAGGCAGAAGAAGAGCCTCTGAGTGTTGTGTTTGAGTGAGTTCCTCCCCCTTTTGCTTAGGACTCGGGGGTGTTTATAGAGGAGGTTTGATGTTACCGCTGGGGTTGTGTGGGAGGCCGAGCTGCTGCAGGGTACGGAGAGCCTCGGGCAGTGTGTTGCTCAGGGGGTTGCGTGGGAGATCGGGGGATCGCAGGGTATGGGCGAGCTTCAACCATTACCTGCTTCTGTCCCGTTCGGCTGTGCTGGGTCTGCCATTTTTTGCCATATCATGTGGCATTAATTATTTTACATTTAGAGTGCTGATCTTCAAAGTTAGACAGGAACTGCAAGGTGTGTTGTTAAATGTGGATGCCAAAAGTTACTTTGAGGAGAAGAATCACTGGCAAATTCCTGCACATGATGCCAACTTCTTGCTTTTATATTTTCTTGCATCACTATATGTTTTACACCTCTAGATTAATTTTACTGACCTTTAAAGAGTTTGATATTCTCATGTGATATCGGTTCAGACATGTTCATGTGATTGTAGAATATGCACTGGGTTGGAAGGTATTAGGTACATATATTGGGTTGCATCTTCAAAGTTGTACTTTTTGCTTTAATTAGGGAATGAGTTTGCAACTTTCATATGTATTGTACATCAAGGAGGAAGTTACTTCCATTAGATAAGCCCTTGTATTAATTGTATAGTGATTGCATACATAAAAGGTGGAGAGGACATAGAGACCCTAAAATTTTAATTGTTGATAGAAGCATTCCATGAAGCAGGATTAATTAGATAGGATTTGGGCCTTTGAGGATCTAGGATAGGTGTGATCCAAGATGAATTAATTTCTTTTCAAGGATATGACTTCTCATAGGAAATTAACTTTTTACCTTGGCATTATTCAAATGTTTTATTGTGGATCTAAAAGGTCAATTCGTGGACAATCTAAGGTGATTCCTGTAATGGTGTCTTGGTACTTTATAAGATTTGATTTGCTCATTTCAGACTCAAACTTACAGCTACAGAGCTGAGCTGGGTTCATCTTCTACTTCCAAAGTAAAAGCAAGCCCCAAAAAAACGAGCTGTGAAAGTGTTTGCTCGAAATTGGAGTATGCTATAATAATTGGCTCATTTCTGAAATTGTCTTCCCAACTACTGTTTATTTAAAAGGGGGAACTCAGGGAATGAGGCTCCTGCTAATGTGGTTTGGGGAGGGGTCATTGTATATGACCTTACCTCTAGGCATAAAGAGTTTATTTTCGTGACTGAAACTCTAATCGCCTCGTTTCGGTTGCAGAGGAGCAATCTTACTATTATAAAAGACTTGTTCTCATCAACCATTATTTTATCTAATGACCTCAAATAGTTGGAATCTTATGGTTGACTGTCGTTGTTGTGGTATTGTTTATCTATTGTTCACTTATATTTTCTTGCAGAGAATCCTGATTATGAAGGCCTACCTAGTTTCCTATTTGGGCAATCTATGGGTGGGGCAGTTGCATTAAAGGTGCACTTTAAACAGCCTCATTCATGGGATGGTGCTATACTGGTTGCACCAATGTGTAAGGTAATCATGGTTGAATTTTGAAATCTCTTGGTGTTCTGCAATTTCTTACTCTAATATCTTTTCAATGTAGATGGCAGACGATGTTGTTCCACCTTGGCCTGTCCAGCAAATCCTAATTTGCATAGCAAAGATTCTTCCGAGGGAGAAATTAGTTCCACAGAAGGATTTAGCAGAGATGGCATTTAAGGATATCAAGAAACGAGAACAGGTTAGTTTGCAATCTAATGTTTGAAATTCATATACTTCAACTATTTCTCTGACCGGGGACAGAGATCTGCCTCTCTCTATTTGCAAGCTTACATGTTGCTTTTCTCTGTTGGATGAAGTGCTCGTATAACGTTATTGCTTACAAGGATAAACCACGGTTGAGAACAGCTGTAGAGATGCTTAGAACAACCCAAGAGATTGAACACCGCCTAGAAGAAGTACGAGTTTCTCACCTTCTCTTCAATTTTTTATTATAAAAGAAAATTTTGTTATATAATCTCTGAATTGATCTGTAAAGAAAAATACATGTGTTGTTCCTGTTCTAACCATGAACATGCTACCATGTTTGCCCATTGCTAATTCATTTATATTACATTTGTAATCCCCATGGGGAATAGTAGCAGCCAGTAGGTTCACTTTTCCTCACTATATGTGGACTAAAGTGTGACCTCACAGCAGGATTTATAACTTACAGTTTGGTTGGTGTAGCTGCTAGGAGTAATTGTTTCTTCCTTTCCAGATCTCCCTGCCACTAATAATTCTACATGGTGAAGCTGATATTGTAACGGATCCTTCAGTAAGCAAGGCTTTGTACGAAAAGGCAAGCAGTTTAGACAAGAAACTACGCCTTTACAAAGATGCATATCATTCTATTCTGGAAGGTGAATCAGATGAGATGATTTTTAAGGTTCTTGATGACATCATATCTTGGCTAGAGGAACACTGCTGTAGAAGAGAAAATTAATGATTAGGTATATTTGAGTATGTCCCTCTCATTGTGCTAGTTTCATATTCTCATCGACTTCTTGATCAAGAATAAGAATGTAAAAAGGTCAGGACACTTGCTTATAAATTGTAGGTAGCTAATCCATTGTTGGATGAATTTAAGTCAGGAATTATGTATGCTAACTTATATAACATTCTCATTCATTTAATTTCTGTTAGTTATTTATTGATTGGTTTCAGTAGGAATTAGTGTAAGCTTCTGATTTGATTTGCATTTTGTCTAGGTACCCGCAAGATTCTCTGTAATTACTGTATCAGTTTGTATTTCTCTTTATCATTAAATGGCATTATATTGTAATATACTGATGAAAGTTGCATTCGGGATCATCAGACTAATGGTATACCTGCCTGAGCGTCATACCTTTGATGCCCAACCAATACCTAATTGGGGCGGAGCCGCATCGGTTGGCAGGAGGGCAGGTCGTTGATGGTAGCTGGAATGAGTACGTCTTGCCTATGGGGCCCAAGCCAAGGCTAGGCATCTTCCTTAATCATCTCTTCACGGATCTGATTCACTGCATTTTCCCAATTAGTAGGGCTGATGCATTCATGACTGTCACCAGTTCTACAGTTATATGGTCATATTTAGCACAACGACAAGAAGGTGAATAAAGTGTACAGATATCAGTTTCGCCTTTAAAAAAAAACAAAAAGGTGAAGGCAGGATTAGAGCATAAAATTTTATGATTAATTATCAAAATATTTATTAGTTATATTAGTCAGTACTTTAAAAAATATATTGGATTAAGTTTTGAGGTCTAATAAACATATATCGGATGAGATTTCGAGTTCGTAGTAGTTTTTGATAAGTGAGTTTGATATATCATTATCATGAATTTAGATATGAAAAATATTGGATGGGATTTTGAATTTTTATTTATTTATCCTTCTTGTTTGTTTTGTTGCAATTTACCAAAAGTAACAAGTAAAACTTGAATTGTAGAGCGTGGATGGCTTAATTATTTTGGTAACGCTTAAACCGGAAAGCATCCTAATTTGAATTAGGATGCACATTAGACTACATTGGGTAAGACTCAAGGCTGTGCTCAAAAGGTGAAATTTTTAACTACGCTTCTCCGCCGGCTCAAAAGGAGAATTTTTTTTATGATGGCTTCTCCGCTATTAGTTTTATAGATCTTCACTAATTTATAATAGATTCTTCAAATAAGAAAATTCGGGTCTCATCAAAAGTGTTACGAGGAGATTCCAACATATTGTGACTTAAGGAGATATAGTAGTGAAAAAAAGTTCTATCCAAAGATAACATCATAGATCTATTAATAAATGTATTGTCTCATATTATCTTTGAGTGTCACGGGAGTCTGATAGGAATAAGACACATAGGTGATTGGATTTAGATCAAGTGGAAGATTGCTAGTTATATATGCCCTATAAGCAAATCACATGAGTGATGACACATATGACATCATATACACTCTTTTTTACTTATTATTATTATTATTATATTTTTTTATTTTATATTGCTTTATGTATAAATATATTGTGATGTCGATGGATCTACGTTATTCGAATCAGATCGTGATGAGATCTTGATAATAAGACTAATTCACCTCTAAATATAAACTCTAAATAATCCTGATCATATATTACTCAAGAGGGACATCGAGATAACCGGATAGACTAGTATGCTATTGAGTGTCGATAAAGGATCATTCTCTTTTAGTGTTATGATAGGAATATCTTGTGTGTTCTTACTTAGGCAAATCCCTAGCCATGATCATTTGGATTCAGAGAGAAAGTGTTATCCAAGAGAGTCCGATTAAAGCAAGACTCAAGTAAATTCTATATGGGCCTAACAATATCATGCCTAGTATATGGTCTCTGAGATATTAGATGGATGAGGGACTATAAATATATATTAATTGAGGATAGACATGTCTAATAAATTTGATTCCCTTATATTGTTTGGGGACTGTGGTGTATTGGTCTAGTACGTTCGTAGTCGATGAGTCGAGTGGATTATTATAGAGACAATAATTCACTGAATCAAAAGGAGTTCTGATAGGTATAACTCAGGGCCAGCTCGATATTAGGCCTAAAGGGTCACACATATATGATAGGTATTGCGATGGGTAAAGGTTATGATATGAGATATCCATTAGAGCCCCTATCTTATTGGATATCCAATAAACCTATGAATTATTGGATCTTATGGATAAGAGCCAATAAGAGATTATTGGATAGCGATTTACTGATTCAAGAGACTTGGGTAGTTGGATGGAGATTCAGTACCTAATAGTGTAGGATCCATTATGGTTAAGTTAACAAGGGGCCTCTATAAATAAGAGAGAACCAAAAAGCAATTGGCTAAATCCTTTTTAGCTGCCACCTTCTATACTCCTCTCTCCCTCTCCTCCTTAGCCAACAACCCCAGTTTGGGGCATGGACAACAAGAAGGGATTGCCCCTTCTTGATCATATGAAAAGGTAGATTATGTAACGATTTAACGAGCATATTCGTAGCCTCTGTCATGTGGATCACCACTAAAGAGGAGAATAGTTGACCTTCTTCATCCTCTCATATAGATCTGTAGGATTTCAAGGACATACAATCTCCCCAAGTAATACATCTTTCATATATGCACAATTTTTTAGTTTTACGATTTTTGCGCACCAATCTTCACACGATAATGAAATATTTTCTATGAAAAATTCTAGGATTTTGTTTTCTATTCTTCCACTGTACTTATGATACTGCCCAAGATTTTTCAATAGTTATAACCCTTCGTAAACTTATAATTTGATGCTATATCAATCAATCCTTAGGTTGGTATTTATAGGCCCTAAAAGGCTTAAAATAAAATAAAAAATTTTAAATCCTCAAAAATTTTGAGGTACGAGCGATACTACCATTGACAACCGGCGGTACTACTATCATAAATTTTGACATCATAATTTTAGACTTTTGAATATATTATTATCATATTTTTTTGAATTTTGGGTAGTACCACCACCTATATAGTTGGTACCATTGTTAGTGCTAATAAGTACTATTTGTGCATGTCGATTGACTCAATTGGTACCACCACCTGGACTAGCTCAAGGCTATTATTTTGGCCTTCTAGCCACTTAGTTTGGCTTGGGTCCAAGCCTATTAGCTTTCTCGACAAGTTGGTATGCTTTCGGCCCAAAAAGACCTTGATCAAGACTTTAACAATCTAATCCCATATCTGGCATAATTAAGCTTTCAATATGTATACCATTTTGGCATGTCGTTTGATCTTCCAACACTTTGTCCGAACTTCCAGAATATTATTATTTCCTTTAATATATCGCCCGATCTATCAGCATATCGACTTTCCAATGATATTCGGTCTTTTAGTGTAATACTCAATCCTTCCAGCATGATGCCTGAACTTACGGTATGAAGTATAATCTTCTACATGTCAACCAATCTTTTTTCTCAACATTTAATTTTTGACGTGATACTTTTCCTAACACAACGTCTAGTTCTCTTACTTTGATAATTTGCCATTGATGGTTTGAGTCTTTGATCGATGTATTTCTTGTGTCACTTATTTCAAAAGCATATTAGTCTATAAATAATTGATATCATCAAAATCCAAGATTCAACAAAGGACACGTGTCTTTTTTCTATTCTTTCTAAAAGTTTAGTTTTTATATCTAGAACTGATGAGTTAGGATATTATCTTTTTCTTAATGATGATAAACTCAGTATATTCTATGATTCACTAAAGGTTGATTTTGAAATTCTATATTATAGTTTATATATAATTAATTTGAATCATGAGTTTTCAAAGAATTTAGTGACCCTATAATCAAACATAGTTTTGAGAAATATTTTATTTTATGGTATAAATGTTGGTGGTATATCTTTAAAAAAACTTAAAAGATTAGTAAAGGATAATATTTGCATAGTTATTAAAGGAAAGCAAACTAAAAACAAAAAGAAAAATACCTTAACAAGTAAAGAACTCTTTGAGATTATTTGTACTAATATCTTCATTCCACTTCATATTTCCTTTATTAGTGGAGAGAGATGTTTTATCATGTTTACATATGACTTGTCAAAATATAACTATATGTATCTAATGCAAAATCTTAAGCTATTAACACTCTTGAGATTATTCATACGTAGATTATTTATACTGATATCTATGGGTCACTTCATATTTCTCATAAATATATTTCATTATATTTATAAATAACTTGTCAAGATATGACTGTGTCTCTAATATATGAAAAATCTTAAGCTATTGAAACTCTTGAGGTGTACATAAATAAAGTCAAGAGATAATTAGATAAAAAAATTTAAAAGTATTAAATCTGATAATGATGATAAATTTTATAATGAATATAATGAATTAGGTCAGAATCCTAGTCCCTTTACTAGATTCTTTGAAATGCAAGATATTTATGGTTTGATGCCTTACTAGGTGGGTTATAACAAAATGATATTGTTGAAAGATGAAATTGTACTATTATGGATATAATTAAGAGTATGATACATTATTTCTTTATACCTAGATCAATGTATGGTGAAACTCTTAGGACATATATATGTATATCTTGAATAGAGTTTGTAGTGAGTCAGTTTCATCAACTCTATTTGAATTATATATTGATAGAAAACTCAATTTGAAATATTTTTATATTTAGGGTTATCCTATAAAAATAAGAGTCTTCAATCCATAAGAAAAGAAGTTAGATCCAAAAATTATTTTTGAATATTTTTTTGGTTATCTAAAAAATCCAATAGATATAGATTTTATTACCCTAATCATAATATAAGGATTGTGGAATATAATAATATAATATTCTTAAAAAATGATAAAAATCAATAAGAGAAAATATATCAAAAGATTAATTTTGATATAAAGAAGATACAAGATGATACTCTTTATTATTTTTTATTCGATAAGTTGTTTATAAAATCGTTGAATGAATTGATGAGGGTGAATAATAAAATAATATTAATAAACTATCTGATGTGATCACTAACGATCTTATATAACAACTAAAACCAATAATTTTGAATAGATCTCAAAGGGAAAGAACTTATCAATTATGATGATTATATGATACATCTATAAGAAATGAATCATAAAAGATTTTTTATCATTTTTATAAATCATAAATGGAGTGATTCTAAAAGGTGGTATAGGTCAATAAAAAAAGAGTTAAAATCAATATACCAAAATAGTATTTGAGATCTTATTGAATTACCTAATAATTGTAAAAGAGTTGATTACAAATGGATCTCTAAGATAAAATATGGCTTAAGGGGTCGTTACATTAGTATGTCATTATTATCTTGAATTATATAAATTAAATATGAAAATAATATTTCTTAATAGAGATATAAATAAAGAAGTCTATATGAAATAACTTAAAGAATTCATAAGTTAGGCTTGCAAATATAAAAAAATCATTTATGAATTTAAACAAACTTCTATACAATGGTATATAAAGTTTCATAATATCATCACTTCATTTAATTTTAAGAAAAATATTATTGATCATTGTATATATCTAAAAGTTAATGAGAGCAAGTTTATTATATTAATCTTATATATGATATATTTCATTTACTAGTAGTGATTTTCGTTTATTGTATGAAACTAAAATATTTTTCATTAAGAGTTTTGATATAATTAATATGAATGAGGTAGCTTATGTTATTAGTATTAAGATAGTTAATAGGTCTCAAGGATTATTAGGACTACCTCAAAAATAATATATTGATAAAGTTTTAGAGAGATTTAGTATTTAATTTTATTCAACTAATGATGCACTTATTACTGGAGATGAAAAATTTAGCCAAAGCTAGTGTCCTAAGAATAATTTAGAATAAAATCAAATTAAAAATATTCTTTATGTGCATATAGTTAGAAGTCTATTATATACTCAAATTTTAACGAGATCATATATCAATTTTGTAGTTAGAATGCTTGTAGATTCCAAAGCAATCTAGGAATGAAATTTTGAAAAACTATAAAAAAAGTGATAAGATATATATTAGGGACAAAGACTATATATGCTCACATATAGGAGATCATATCAACTTAAAATAATGAGATATTCATATACTGATTTTATAAATTTACTCGACAGTAGAAAGTCCACTTCATGATTTAAATTTATGAGTTAGAGAGATAATTTTTTAAAAAATATAAAGTAATCGCTTATTACATCATTAATAATGGAAGCTTAATTTATGGTACATTTTGATATTATAAACCAAGATTTATGGCTCTAAAGATATTTTTTAGTAATACCATAACAGTTTTCTTTATTACCAATAACAGTTTTTAGTAATACCATAACGGTTTTCTTTATTACCAATAACAAGTACACTAGTGGACCAAAATATATTAGGATAAAATATTTAGTGGTTAGAGAAAAAGGTCAAAAATAACAAGTGTCAATTAAAAATTTGAGTACCACTTTAATGATTTAATGATTGATGAACCATTTACTAAAGCTTTATCGCTTAAAATATTTAAAGAATATACTTTTAGAATAAGACTTATAAGCAACTAATAAAAGATTTGGTGATAAATATTTAAATGAATATAATTATTGATATTTTATCTTGCTTACTTAACTAAAGTTATTTATTTCTGTTATTCTATTTACATTTATGTACATACGTATTATAGTTGAATATGAAAACATAATTGTTTTTGATAAGATAAGATACATAAATCACTATAGACTATATTAAAAAAACTAAGGATATTATAATATACAGAAGGAAGTATAACATTGATGACATATAACCACTATGATTTGTATTAGTAGTCGAACTTAATATAGTATTATTATAGTTATTAAACTTATTTGATTTTTAGAATCTAATTAGGTAAAACTATTTTTTAAATAAATTTTTATTTTTATTTGGAATTCCTTTTATATCTTATCGATTAATATATCAAATGGGAGAATGTTAGATTATGTGATCCTATTTAATTGGATAAGATATATTATATATCTGATTAGATTCTTATTATGGTTATCAGTCAATAGAAATTTTTTTTAATTATGATAGAATTTATTATGAGATGATTATGAAAGGAACTCCTTAAATTAGTTATCGTAGAACTCTACTCTTATCTATAAATAAATAGGATCTCATAGCGATTCTGATGGGGATATAAAGAGGAATAACCTTTGTATATGAACAAATACTAGAAGACCATAATACGCAGCGGAATAAAATGGAAACACAATTAAACAGAACACCAAGATATACGTGGAAAACCCCTTCAATGTGAAGGGTAAAAACCACGGGGCAAACTAGAGATAATCCACTATGAGAATAATGAATATACAAATCTCAATCTCTTGCCCAAAACCCTAGCAACAACCACAAGAGAATAACTGGGATACAAGGATCACGTCACTGCCCACAATATCTAAAACCTCCACAAGTAATCACAACAAGAGTCTACTGTAGATTTGATCTTGTTGAATCTCGGATTTTGATGATGAAGTCAATTGTCATTTGTTATCTAATCTATGTGTTGAGATAAGTGTGCAGGATTAACTACGATGAGAGTAAGACAAGCAGCAGGTGTTGCGCCGGAGTCAAGATCATGATCACGTTGGGAGTTCGAGAGTTCGACGGAAGTTCGGACGGTCGTCGGAGGTTCAGCGAGAACAGATCCGAGAAGTCCAGAAGCTTGCCAAGCGAAGCTCGTCGGAACTCGCCAAGTGGATCGTCGCAAAGTCCAGGAGTATGCCGGATGTCCGCAGAAGGATCACCGAGGGCTTATCGGATGATCGACGGAAGTTCGCCGGAAACTCGCCGGAAGAAGCGATTGACGCATCGGAGCATAGCTGCAGAAGTTGTCTTAGAGTTAATCGTAGTTAGCACGATGATTAAGCTTGAAAATGGGAGGTGATCCCATTAGCTTAATCTTGGGGCAATTGGGCCCCTGAAAAGATTCAAATTGGGCCGAATGGAGCGAACCATTCGGACCCTGATTGCACCAGGCGGTGCAACCGCCTAGGCCAGGAGGTGCAACCGCCAGGGCTGCGGGACTGGGCGGTGCAACCGCCCCAGCCAGGCGGTGCAACCGCCCAGGCCATGTCTTCCAGCGGGACTGGGCGGTGCAATCGCCCCAGCCAAGAGGTGCAACCGCCCAGAGCTCAGTCTCCAAGCGAGACTGGGCGGTGCAACCTCCTCTGTCAAGAGGTAGCACCGCCAGAGCTCAAGTTTCGAGCTCTGCCAGGCGGTGCAACCACCGAGCTCAGTCTTCGAGCTCTGGCAGAGTGGTGCATCAGCCTGAGCTCAGTTTCGAGCTCTGCCAGGTGATGCAACCACCGAGCTTAGACTTCGAGCTCTGCCAGGCGGTGCAACCACCGAGCTCAGTCTTCGAGCTCTGGCAGAGAGGTGTAATCGCCTGAGCTCAGTCTTCGAGCTCTACCAGGCGGTGCAACCTCTCCAGTCAAGAGGTGCAACCGCCTGATCCCGAAATTCCGGGATTTGATCGTTTTGAGCTCCAAATTTGAATTGGGTTGGGGCCTATAAATACCCCACCCATTCAACACTGAAAGCATATAGATCCACACCGAATTCTTGATCTTTTCAGTGATTCTAAGAGCTCAAATTTGTGTAAAGTCCTAAAGTTCTCCTCCTTCTGTTCTTCAAGTCTTGAGTTGTAAAGAGAGGAGAGAAAGGATCTGTAAAGGTTGTCTCCTGAGCCTGTCAAAAGGAGAGAAACTGTAAAAGGGCAGTTAGCCTTCGCCCATTGAAGGAAGGCAGCTAGTTGACGTCGGTGACCTCGTCGGAGGAGGAAGCCAAAAGTGGAGTAGGTCAAGACTGACCGAACCATTCTAAATCTCTGGTTTGCTTTTACCTTGAGCACTTTATCATTACTGCAAACCTTCTACATTGCTACTGCCCTCTGCGCCTTTACGAACGAGTTTCTAAGCTCTGATCTTTCAGAATCTGCATTCAAACGTAAATCGTGTTTTCGTACGATCTTCACACTACAGTTTACGCTTACATTCGGATTCTATTTATAACTGCAAATTGCTTTCTATGTAAAACGCTTTTCAAAGTTCAAAACTGCTTTTAGACGCAAAACTACTTTTAGACGTAAAATTACGTTTAGACGTAAAACTGCGTTTAGACGCAAAACTGCGTTTAGACGTAAAACTGCGTTTAGACGTAAAACTGCGTTTAGACGTAAAACTGCGTTTAGATGCAAAACTGCGTTTAGACACAAAACTGCGTTTAGACGTTAAACTGCGTTTGGACGTAAAACTGAGTTTAGACGCAAACTGCGCTTAGACGCAAACTGCGCTTAGACGCAAACTGTGCTTAGACGCAAACTGCGCTTAGACGCAAACTGTGTTTAGACCCAAACTGCGCTTAGACGCAAAATTGCGCTTAGACGCAAAACTGCACTGTGATTCTGCTTTTATATCGAAACCGTTTTTTATCGGACGAACGCAGCTTTCGGTTTTAAATTGCTGTAAGATTTCCGCTGCACTAATTCACCCCCCCCCTCTTAGTGCTCTCGATCCTAACAATTGGTATCAGAGCAAGGTTAACTCTCTAAAGGATTAAAACCCAAGAGAGATGGCATACGCCGGAAACCAAGAGGGGCATTCTATTACACGTCCACCCATGTTCAGTGGAATGGACTACACCTACTGGAAGACCCGAATGAGGATCTTTCTTATTTCTATGGATTTTGAACTGTGGAACCTTGTTGAAAATGGATTTTCAAAGTCTTCTCTTCCAATGATCGATTGGAACGATATGGAGAAGAAGGCTTTCGCTCTTAATGCAAAGGCTATGAATGCCTTATTTTGCGCACTTGATAAAAACGAGTTTAATCGTGTTTCAACTTGCGAAACTGCATTTGATATTTGGCACACACTTGAAGTGACCCACGAGGGCACAAGTAGAGTGAAAGAGTCAAAAATCAATCTGTTGCTGCATTCTTTTGAACTTTTCCGAATGAAACCGAGTGAAACCATTGGCGACATGTTTACCCGTTTCACGGATGTCGTCAACGGTCTAAAAGGACTCGGAAAAAGTTTTTCGGATTTTGAACTCGTAAATAAAATACTAAGATCCCTTCCTAAAAGTTGGGATCCAAAAGTCACTGCTATTCAAGAGGCAAAAGATCTGCGCAACTTCCCTCTTGAAGAACTAATCGGGTCATTAATGACCTACGAAATGACTTGCAAAGCTCATGAAGAGCAAGAAGACATCCTTCCAAAGAACAGGAAGGATATGGCACTTAAAACTTCTGAATGCCACTTGAGAGAAAACTCAAGTGATGAGGACTGTGATGATGACTTAGCACTTTTGACAAAAAAGTTTAAGAAATTCTTCAAAAGAAACAAGTTTAAAAACGATGTGAAAAATAAACTTGAATCCAAGAAGGACCAAGTGATCTGCTACGAATGTAAAAAGCCGGGACACTACAAGAATGATTGTCCCCAAGTCAAAAGAAGATCATCAAAGAAGAAGGCTCTTCAAGCAACATGGGATGACTCGAGCACATCTGAAGAAGAGGAGTCCAACACCGAGCAAGTTGCTCATTACGCCTTAATGGCTATCGGAGAGGAGGTAACGGATTTATTAGATGCTGATTTATCTTTCGATGAATTATCAAATGCCTTCCATGATTTATTTGATGAATGCAAAGTTATAAATAGAAAATACAAATTGCTAAAAAAGGTACATGATAGTCTTACTTGTGACTTTAATAAGTTAAAAATAGAATATCATGATAGTTTAAATTCATGTATAAAATGTCATGATCTAGAAATCTGTCAAAAAGAAAACTTGCTACTTAAGGACACCTTGAAGAAATTCGAGGTTGGTAGCAAATCATTAAACATGATCCTTACAAACAAGGGTCATGCTCCCAAAAGAAGTGGGATTGGATTTGTGAGGAGTCCTCACCAAAATCCAACTACCTTTGTAAAAGGCCCCATCTTACATGTTAGAAGCAAATGCAACTTTTGTTGCAAATTTGGTCACAAGACACATTATTGTCCATTCAGGAAATTGAGTCCAAACAAATTGATATGGGTTCCTAAAGGAACCATAAGTCAGGAACTTCATCTCTTCTAATATTATCGGATCCATCCACAATAGCTCAACGAACTCAGGCCCAAGCAAATCTCGCCAGCAACGATATTCTTCCTCAACAAACTCAGGCCACAACAAACATCGCCAACAAGGATATTCCGACTCAACAAACTCATGCCCCAACAAACCTCTCTAGCCACGCTGCTCCAACAAGTACTATCCAGGATATTGTGCTGCAACAATCTTATCGAGCTTCAACAAACCCTGCCAATCAAGACCACATGATTCAAGGTACTTTAAAGTTTAAAAATCTGCAAGCTGTAGATGAAGTGGATAAATATAGGAATAAAGCCATAAAAGGTAAGGATATTGTGCGGGAGGAAAATACAAAACCGAAGGATAAGAAAAAGGATGGTACAATCCATCCAAAGTCGTAGGATGAATACCTTACTACCTTTTCATTTGTTTATTACTAATGAAGATAACATGCTGGAATGTTCGCGGACTTAATAAGTCGGAGAAATGTCGGGAGCTCAACAGAATAATCAAGTCTGTCGCATGTGATATTGTTATTCTAGTGGAAACGAAAATTAAACAATCGCGCGTTCAAGCTCAAAAGAATTTAATATGGCCGGACGCAGAACTGTTTACCAATGACTCAAATGAAACTTTTGGTAGAATATGGGTCTTATGGAATCCTAACTCTATTAATGCTTGGTTTATTTCTGCTACTGATCAATTCATTCATCTTAAGGTAGAGGATAAAAAGAATGGCTGTCAATTCAATTTCACTGGTATATATGCTTCAAACAGTATGCAAGAAAGAAATACTCTTTGGTCTGACCTGACTAATATTGTAAATGGCTGTCTCAATGTACCTTGGATTGTTCTTGGAGACTTTAATACTGTTCGGTACACAAATGAAAAAGTGGGGGGTAGACAACTTTCAGAAAATCAGCTTCAAAGTTTTAATGATTACATTGACACTGCAGCATTGTTTGATATGAAATCTGTGGGTAATTGACTCTCCTAGAGTAATCAAGGTGCTGCTAACAGAAAAATAATGGCTCGACTTGATAGGTGTTTGATTAACCATGAATGGTTAACAGTTTACCCAGATTCACTTCTTGAGTATGGTGCTCCTTTGTTTTCTGACCATTCTTTAATGTATATACACGCAGAAAAAGCGACACCAAGAGGCAAGAAACCGTTTAGATTCTTTAACATGTGGAGTACTCATCCTCAATTTCTTGATGTTATCAGATCTGCTTGGAATGTTAATGTGCATGGATCTCCCCCTTACATCTTATGTCAAAAGCTCAAAGCCTGTAAAGCAGCACTAAAGGAGTGGAATACAAATACCTTTGGCAATATTACCACCAGAGTTCAATTTTGCAGAAAGGAACTAATGTCATTGCAACATGAGCTGCAACTTCAGCCAAATGATGAAAATATTATCTACAAAGAGACAGAAGCCAGAAATAACTTCATGCAAGCCTTAAAACAGGAGGAAAATTTTGCAAAGCAGAAGTCTCGACAGCATTGGCTTACACTAGGGGATTCCAATACTAAATTTTTCTATGCTTCAATTGCTACTCGAAGGGCTGTTAACCGTATTAGCAAATGTAGAGACAAAGATGATAATCTTATTGAGAATTTAGATGAGGTTAAAGCACACACAGAGCAATTTTTTTATTCCTTACTCAATCAAGCTGGGAAACCTAATAACATTCATGTGGAGCCGACTAGAAAACTTGATTCGGAAGCTATTTCAATCCTCAATGCCCCAATTACAGATGACGAAATTGTATGTGTTGTCTTTAAGTCACCAAAGCACAAAAGCCCAGGTCCAGATGGATTTCCAACTGAATTTTACCAAACTGCTTGGTCTATTATTGGAAATGATGTGATCAAAGCTTGCCAACATTTTTTCTCTTCAGGTCATATTCTTAGAGAGATGAATTGCACTTTTATTTCTTTAATTCCGAAGAATGCAGGGGCTGATTCACTAGAGAACTATCGACCCATATCATTATGCAACTTTATATACAAGATCATCTCCAAAGTATTGGCAAATAGAATGCAAAAGGTATTACACAAGATCATTAGCCCAAATCAAGCTGCTTTCATCAAAGGGAGAAGTATACATCATAACATTTTGCTTGCTAATGACTTGGTCAAAGATTTGCATTCAAAAGCAAGAGGGACAAAAATCTGCATTAAAGCTGATCTAAGGAAAGCCTTTGATTCAGTTAATAGGAAATTTATCTATAAGATGCTCCTTGATATGAACTTCCCACAGCAATGGATTAATTGGATTCAATCTTGCCTAGAAACTCCAAAGTTTTCGATACTCTTTAATGGCTCACCTATTGGTTTTTTTGGGAGCACGAATGACATCAGACAAGGTGATCCACTCTCTCCGTATCTCTTTACTATTGCGATGGAAGAACTTAGCTGTATGTTGGAACACGCAGTCTTAAATGGCAGCATTAAGGTACCTAGTGCTGGTTCTGTTCATATATCACATATAACATTTGCAGATGACTTACTTATGTTTCTCCAAAATGAACCAACTTCAGTAAAGAACCTGGCTACTATTATGAATGACTTTGGTATGGTTTCTGGACTTCAGTTAAATCATGCGAAAAGTAAAGTATATATGAGCCCTTACGTTGAGGATAAGGTCTTTATTTCACAAACTTTGGGGGTTAGTGAAGGAAGCTTGCCAGTTCCTTATTTGGGTCTCCCGCTCATATCCACAGGCATTCACAAAACCCACTGTCAACCTATCTTGCAAAAAATAAAGAATAGAATTTCTTCTTGGAAAAATAGGTTTCTATCAAAAGCAGGACGACTCGAACTCATCCGTTCGGTATTGCACTCCTACTCTATATATTGGTGTAATGCATTTCTTCTGCCTGCTGGACTTCTCCAAGATATTGAACGGTTATTAATGAACTTCTTCTGGAATGGCACAAATGATAAGGCAATGCATATGGTAAATTGGGATAGCATTTGCAAACCGAAAGATGAAGGGGGGCTAAATTTGAGAAATACTAGAGATTGGAATCAAGCATGTTTGGTACAGCAATTGTGGGATCTTTTGCAAAACAAATGTTCCTTATGGTCACATTGGGTTTCTGCTAAGTTATCTCTCAAAGGAATCAATATGGGAAATTTCAACAAGAACATACCACTCTGCAGCTTGGAAAGGAATTTTAAAGGCAAGGAATTGGCTAATCAAACACATTTCGTATGCAATCTCTTCTGAAACTAGTACTAATATGTGGTACGATCCTTGGGTGAATGGGAAGAGTATATTTCAATTATATGGCGACAGAATACGAAAAGATCTTGGGGCTCCCAAAGATTGGAAGGTTTCCGAGTTCATCGCTAACGGTACTTGGTGTCTCCCTAATCCTATTTCTCCTGAAATGTTATCACTTTGGCCGACTATCATAGCTATTCGAATCAGGAACAACTCTTCAGATATACTTATTTGGCCTCATGACAATAGTAAATTTAGTGCCACATCCGCATGGAATCAAATTAGGCAAAGAAATAACAAGTGGGTCCCAAGCAGTTGGACATGGGATCGACCGGGATCACAAAGACACTCCTTATGTACATGGCAGGCCCTTCTCAATAAACTACCTACAATAGACAATATGAAAAGAAGAGGTATCTATCATGTTAACCGATGCTCCCTTTGTTTGCAACAAGAAGAAACTGTTGACCACCTCTATTTTGCTTGTGATTATACAAAATGGATATGGAAGGAGATTCTCCAGCGATTTGAACTCAATAGACTACCGCAACCAAACTTGCACCAAGAACTAGGCGACCTTATGCAATGTTTCTCAAGAAAAGGGCCTCTTACACAACTGGCAAAGGTTATTTTCAGATGTGCTATTTGGTGGATGTGGAAGGAGAGATGTAATAGAATCTTTGAATGTCAACACACAAACAATGCTCAGCTCTTGAAAGAGATTATTAGAGACTCAAGATCTTGTATGGAGCATGAACTCAAAACCGAGCACTTCACCCGAAGAGAAAAAGATATTTTTATCAAATTTAATTTTGCTATTAGCTAAAGATCTTGGGAATGATGCCAAATAATGTACCCACAGGTAGTTATAGTCTACAGCATGTGTAGTCATAACTATCGCATTAGCACTCTATGAGTTACTTGGCTTTGTCTATGACTTGTATAGATAAAGCTATTTGTAGAAACTTTACACATAATGAATTTTACTTTTACTTACCAAAAAAAAAAAGGAACCATGACAAATTCTATGCAACATGATAAAAAATGTAGATCTATTTGTGAGGGACCCAAAAGCAAATGGGTACCTAAACATCATCCTTTCTTGTAGAAAACTAAACCATCGCAAGCTAGGAGCAAGAGATGGTACCTTGACAATGGATGCTCAAGGCATATGACCGGAGATTCATCCCAATTCTCTAAGCTCTCTAGCATAAACGAAGGATATGTCACCTTCGGAGACAACAACAAGGGTAAAATCATTGGCAAAGGAACCATAGGTAACAAATCCAACTTTTCTATTGAAGATGTTTTGCTAGTTGATGGTCTAAAACATAACCTCCTGAGCATTAGTCAATTGTGTGATAAAGGATATATTATCAGATTTGAGTCTAATGCTTGCGTCATTGAAAAACCTCACAAAAACATATCTATGATTGCATTAAAACAAAATAACGTATACACTATTGACATCAATGATTTATGTAATGAAACATGTTTTTCTGCTTTAAATGAGAATGCTTGGATATGGCACAGAAGATTAGGTCATGCTAGCATGAAGCTAATCACTCAAATATCATCCAAAGAACTTGTAAGAGGAATTCCTCATATCAAGTTCATCAAAGATAATGTATGTGATGCCTGCCAATTAGGTAAACAAATTAAGAGGAGCTTCAAATCTAAAAATCAAGTAAGCACCTCTAGGCCCTTACAATTGATCCATATGGACTTGTTCGGACCCATCTCCACATCAAGCCTAGGAGGTAGCGAATACGCTTTCGTCATCATAGATGACTATAGCAGATACACATGGACTTACTTTTTAAAACAGAAAAGTGAATGCCTTAGATCTTTTTCTAAGTTTTGCAAACTCGTTCAGAATGAGAAAGGTTCTATGATTTCGTCAATTAGAAGTGATCATGGTGGTGAATTTCAAAACCATGATTTCCAAGAATTTTGTGAACTCAATGGATACAACCATAATTTCTCTACTCCTAGAAACCTTCAACAAAATGGAGTTGTAGAAAGAAAAAATCGAAATTTACAAGAAATGGCAAGAACCATGTTGAATGAACATAACCTACCAAAATATTTTTGGGCCGAAGCCGTAAATACTGCATGCTATATCTTAAATAGAGTTCTAGTGAGACCTCTACTAACCAAAACTCCCTATGAGTTATGGAACAACAAAAAACCCAACGTTTCATATTTCAAAGTCTTTGGGTGTAAGTGTTTTATCTTGAATGAAAAAGACAACTTAGGAAAATTTGATGCTAAATCCGATGAAGGAATATTTCTTGGTTATTCTATAGTTTCTAAAGCCTTTCGTATCTTTAATAAAAGAACTCTAATTATTGAAGAATCCATTCATGTTGTTTTCAATGAGACTTCTGAAATCACGAAAAATGATCTTGACGATGATGTTAATTTTGATTCTTTAAATTTAAACGAGACCCCGTCTCCAACTAGCAACTTGGATGCATCCACTTCTCAGATTTCCTTACCCAAGGATTGGAAGTATGTAGATGCTCATCCTAAGGAGCTAATCTTAGGAGACACATCAAAGGGAGTTCAAACACGATCTTCTCTTAAAACCTTTTGTGCAAATACCGCCTTTCTCTCCCAAATTGAACCCAAATGCGTTGATGAAGCCATGAAAGATGATTCATGGATTATCGCAATGCAAGATGAATTAAATCAATTTGAGAGAAATGAAGTGTGGAAGCTTGTTCCTAGGCCAAATGACCATCTAGTTATTGGTACTAAATGGGTCTTCAGAAACAAGCAAAATGAAAATGGTATCGTGGTTAGAAACAAGGCTAGATTAGTGGCCAAAGGTTTCAACCAAGAAGAAGGTATCGATTACGAAGAAACCTTCGCTCCAGTGGCACGATTGGAAGCCATAAGGATGCTCCTTGCCTACGCTAGCAGTAATAATTTTAAGTTGTTTCAAATGGATGTTAAAAGCGCCTTTCTTAATGGCTTTATTTCCGAAGAAGTCTATGTTGAACAACCTCCTGGATTTGAAAATAATAGTCTCCCTAATCATGTGTTTAGATTAACTAAAGCTCTCTATGGTTTAAACAAAGCTCCTAGGGCTTGGTATGAGAGACTTAGTTCTTTTCTTATTGAAAATAATTTCATAAAAGGCAAGGTTGATACTACATTATTCATCAAGAACTTTGAAAACAATTTTCTCATTGTTCAAATTTATGTTGATGATATTATCTTTGGTTCTACAAATGAATCTCTTTGTGAATCCTTTGCGAAAACTATGAGTCGTGAATTCGAAATGAGTATAATGGGAGAGTTAACATTCTTGCCATTATTTTTCTGTTAGCAGCACCTTGATTACTCCAGTAGAGCCAATTACCCACAGATTTCATATCAAACAATGCTGCAGTGTCAATGTAATCATTAAAACTTTGAAGCTGACTTTCTGAAAGTTGTCTACCCCCCACTTTTTCATTTGTGTACCGAACAGTATTAAAGTCTCCAAGAACAATCCAAGGTACATTGAGACAGCCATTTACAATATTAGTCAGGTCAGACCAAAGAGTATTTCTTTCTTGCATACTGTTTGAAGCATATATACCAGTGAAATTGAATTGACAGCCATTCTTTTTATCCTCTACCTTAAGATGAATGAATTGATCAGTAGCAGAAATAAACCAAGCATTAATAGAGTTAGGATTCCATAAGACCCATATTCTACCAAAAGTTAATCAAACCTAATAACATTCATGTGGAGCCGACTAGAAAACTTGATTCGGAAGCTATTTCAATCCTCAATGCCCCAATTACAGATGACGAAATTGTATGTGTTGTCTTTAAGTCACCAAAGCACAAAAGCCCAGGTCCAGATGGATTTCCAACTGAATTTTACCAAACTGCTTGGTCTATTATTGGAAATGATGTGATCAAAGCTTGCCAACATTTTTTCTCTTTAGGTCATATTCTTAGAGAGATGAATTGCACTTTTATTTCTTTAATTCCGAAGAATGCAGGGGCTGATTCACTAGAGAACTATCGACCCATATCATTATGCAACTTTATATACAAGATCATCTCCAAAGTATTGGCAAATAGAATGCAAAAGGTATTACAAAGATCATTAGCCCAAATCAAGCTGCTTTCATCAAAGGGAGAAGTATACATCATAACATTTTGCTTGCTAATGACTTGGTCAAAGATTTGCATTCAAAAGCAAGAGGGACAAAAATCTGCATTAAAGCTGATCTAAGGAAAGCCTTTGATTCAGTTAATAGGAAATTTATCTATAAGATGCTCCTTAATATGAACTTCCCACAGCAATGGATTAATTGGATTCAATCTTGCCTAGAAACTCCAAAGTTTTCGATACTCTTTAATGGCTCACCTATTGGTTTTTTTGGGAGCACGAATGGCATCCGACAAGGTGATCCACTCTCTCCGTATCTCTTTACTATTGCGATGGAAGGACTTAGCTGTATGTTGGAACACGCAGTCTTAAATGGCAGCATTAAGGTACCCAGTGCTGGTTCTGTTCATATATCACATATAACATTTGCAGATGACTTACTTATCTTTCTCCAAAATGAACCAACTTCAGTAAAGAACCTGGCTACTATTATGAATGACTTTGGTATGGTTTCTGGACTTCAGTTAAATCATGCGAAAAGTAAAGTATATATGAGCCCTTACGTTGAGGATAAGGTCTTTATTTCACAAACTTTGGGGGTTAGTGAAGGAAGCTTGCCAGTTCCTTATCTGGGTCTCCCGCTCATATCCACAGGCATTCACAAAACCCACTGTCAACCTATCTTGCAAAAAATAAAGAATAGAATTTCTTCTTGGAAAAATAGGTTTCTATCAAAAGCAGGACGACTCGAACTCATCCGTTCGGTATTGCACTCCTACTCTATATATTGGTGTAATGCATTTCTTCTGCCTGCTGGACTTCTCCGAGATATTGAACGGTTTTTAATGAACTTCTTCTGGAATGGCACAAATGATAAGGCAATGCATATGGTAAATTGGGATAGCATTTGCAAACCGAAAGATGAAGGGGGGCTAAATTTGAGAAATACTAGAGATTGGAATCAAGCATGTTTGGTACAGCAATTGTGGGATCTTTTGCAAAACAAATGTTCCTTATGGTCACATTGGGTTTCTGCTAAGTATCTCTCAAAGGAATCAATATGGGAAATTTCAACAAGAACATACCACTCTGCAGCTTGGAAAGAAATTTTAAAGGCAAGGAATTGGCTAATCAAACACATTTCGTATGCAATCTCTTCTGGAACTAGTACTAATATGTGGTACGATCCTTGGGTGAATGGGAAGAGTATATTTCAATTATATGGAGACAGAATACGAAAAGATCTTAGGGCTCCCAAAGATTGGAAGGTTTCCGAGTTCATCGCTAACGGTACTTGGTGTCTCCCTAATCCTATTTCTCCTGAAATGTTATCACTTTGGCCGACTATCATAGCTATTCGAATCAGGAACAACTCTTCAGATATACTTATTTGGCCTCATGACAATGGTAAATTTAGTGCCACATCCGCATGGAATCAAATTAGGCAAAGAAATAACAAGTGGGTCCCAAGCAGTTGGACATGGGATCGACCGGGATCACAAAGACACTCCTTATGTACATGGCATGCCCTTCTCAATAAACTACCTACAATAGACAATATGAAAAGAAGAGGTATCTATCATGTTAACCGATGCTCCCTTTGTTTGCAACAAGAAGAAACTGTTGACCACCTCTATTTTGCTTGTGATTATACAAAATGGATATGGAAGGAGATTCTCAAGCGATTTGAACTCAATAGACTGCCGCAACCAAACTTGCACCAAGAACTAGGCGACCTTATGCAATGTTTCTCAAGAAAAGGGCCTCTTACACAACTGGCAAAGGTTATTTTCAGATGTGCTATTTGGTGGATGTGGAAGGAGAGATGTAATAGAATCTTTGAATGTCAACACACAAACAATGCTCAGCTCTTAAAAGAGATTATTAGAGACTCAAGATCCTGTATGGAGCATGAACTCAAAACCGAGCACTTCACCCGAAGAGAAAAAGATATTTTTATCAAATTTAATTTTGCTATTAGCTAAAGATCTTGGGAATGATGCCAAATAATGTACCCACAGGTAGTTATAGTCTATAGCATGTGTAGTCTTAACTATCGCATTAGCACTCTATGAGTTACTTGGCTTTGTCTATGACTTGTATAGATAAAGCTATTTGTAGAAACTTTACACATAATGAATTTTACTTTTACTTACCAAAAAAAAAAAAAAAAATTTTCATCATTTGGCTGAAGTTGCAGCTCATGTTGTAATGACATTAGTTCCTTTCTGCACAATTGAACTCTGGTGTTAATATTGCCAAAGGTATTTGTATTCTAGTCCTTTAGTGCTGCTTTACAAGCTTTGAGCTTTTGACATAAGATGTAAGGGGGAGATCCATGCGCATTAAAATTCCAAGCAGATCTGATAACATCAAGAAATTGAGGATGAGTACTCCACATGTTAAAGAATCTAAACGGTTTCTTGCCTCTTGGTGTCGTTTTTTCTGCGTGTATATACATTAAAGAATGGTCAGAAAACAAAGGAGCACCATACTCTAGGAGTGAATCTAGGTAAACTGTTAACCATTCATGATTAATCAAACACATATCAAGTTGAGCCATTATTTTTCTGTTAGCAGCACCTTGATTACTCCAGGAGAGCCAATTACCCACAGATTTCATATCAAACAAAGCTGTAGTGTCAATATAATCATTAAAACTTTGAAGCTGGCTTTCTGAAAGTTGTCTACCCCCCTCTTTTTTATTTGTGTACCGAACAATATTAAAGTCTCCAAGAACAATCCAAGGTACATTGAGACAGCCATTTGCAATATTAGTCAGGTCAGACCAAAGAGTATTTCTTTCTTGCATACTATTTGAAGCATATATACCAGTGAAATTGAATTGACAGCCATTCTTTTTATCCTCTACCTTAAGATGAATGAATTGATCAGTAGCAGAAATAAACCAAGCATTAATAGAGTTAGGATGCCATAAGACCCATATTCTACCAAAAGTTTCATTTGAGTCATTGGTAAACAATTTTGCGTCCGGCCATATTAAGTTCTTTTGAGCTTGAACGCGCGATTGTTTAATTTTCGTTTCCAGTAGAATAACAATATCACATGCGGCAGACTTGATTATTCTGTTGAGCTCCCGACATTTCTCCGGCTTATTAAGTCCACGAACATTCCAGCATGTTATCTTCATTAGTAATAAACAAATGAAAATGTAGTAAGGAATACATCCTACGACTTTGGATGGATTGTACCATCCTTTTTCTTATCCTTCGGTTTTGTATTTTCCTGGTATATATGCTTCAAATAATATGCAAGAAAGAAATACTCTTTGGTTTGACCTGACTAATATTGTAAATGGCTGTCTCAAAGTACCTTGGATTGTTCTTGGAGACTTTAATACTGTTCGGTACACAAATGAAAAAGAGGGGGGTAGACAACTTTCAGAAAGCTAGCTTCAAAGTTTTAATGATTACATTGACACTGCAGCTTTGTTTGATATGAACTCTGTGGGTAATTGGCTCTCATGGAGTAATCAAGGTGCAGCTAACAGAAAAATAATAGCTCGACTTGATAGGTGTTTGATTAATCATGAATGGTTAACAGTTTACCCAGATTCACTTCTTGAGTATGGTGCTCCTTTGTTTTCTGACCATTCTTTAATGTATATACACGCAGACAAAGCGACACAAAGAGGCAAGAAACTGTTTAGATTCTTTAACATGTGGAGTACTTATCCTCAATTTCTTGATGTTATCATATCTGCTTAGAATGTTAATGTGTATGGATCCCCCCCTTACATCTTATGTCAAAAGCTCAAAGCCTGTAAAGCAGCACTAAAGGAGTGGAATACAAATACCTTTGGCAATATTACCACCACAGTTCAATTTTGCAGGAAGGAACTAATGTCATTGCAACATGAGCTGCAACTTCAGCCAAATGATGAGAATATTATCAACAAAGAGACAGAAGCTAGAAATAACTTCATGCAAGCCTTGATAGGTGTTTGATTAATCATGAATGGTTAATAGTTTATCCAGATTCACTTCTTGAGTATGGCGCTCCTTTATTTTCTGACCATTCGTTAATGTATATACACGCAGACAAAGCGACACCAAGAGGCAAGAAACCGTTTAGATTCTTTAACATGTGGAGTACTCATCCTCAATTTCTTGATGTTATCAGATCTGCCTGGAATGTTAATGTGCATGGATCCCCTCCTTACATCTTATGTCAAAAGCTCAAAGCCTGTAAAACAACACTAAAGGAGTGGAATACAAATACCTTTGGCAATATTACCACCACAGTTCAATTTTGCAGGAAGGAACTAATGTCATTGCAACATGAGCTGCAACTTCAGCCAAATGATGAGAATATTATCTACAAAGAGACAGAAGCCAGAAATAACTTCATGCAAGCCTTAAAACAGGAGGAAAGTTTTGCAAAGCAGAAGTCTCGACAGCATTGGCTTATACTAGGGGATTCCAATACTAAATTTTTCTATGCTTCAATTGCTACTCGAAGGGCTGTTAACCGTATCAGCAAATGCAGAGACAAAGATGATAATCTTATTGAGAATTTAGATGAGGTTAAAGCACACACAGAGCAATTTTTTTATTCCTTACTCAATCAAGCTAGGAAAACTAATAACATTCATGTGGAGCCGACTAGAAAACTTGATTCGGAAGCTATTTCAATCCTCAATGCCCCAATTATAGACGACGAAATTGTATGTGTTGTCTTTAAGTCACCAAAGCACAAAAGCCCAGGTCCAGATGGATTTCCAGCAGAATTTTACCAAACTGCTTGGTCTATTATTGGAAATGATGTGATCAAGGCTTACCAACATTTTTTCTCTTCAGGTCATATTCTTAGAGAGATGAATTGTACTTTTATTTCTTTAATTCCAAAGAATGCAAGGGCAGATTCACTAGAGAACTATCGACCCATATCATTATGCAACTTTATTTACAAGATCATCTCCAAAGTATTGGCAAATAGAATGCAAAAGGTAATACATAAGATCATTAGCCCAAATCAAGTTGCTTTCATCAAAGGGAGAAGTATACATCATAACATTTTGCTTGCTAATGACTTGGTCAAAGATTTGCATTCAAAAGCAAGAGGGACAAAAATATGTTTTAAAGCTGATTTATGAAAAGCCTTTGATTCAGTTAATAGGAAATTTATCTATAAGATGCTCCTCGATATGAACTTTCCACAGCAATGGGTTAATTGGATTCAATCTTGCCTGGAAACTCCAAAGTTTTCGATACTCTTTAAAGGCTCACCTATTGGTTTTTTTTGGGAGCACGAATGGCATCCGACAAGGTGATCCACTCTCTCCGTATCTCTTTACTATTGCGATGGAAGGACTTAGCTGTATGTTGTAACATGCAGTCTTAAATGGCAGTATTAAGGTACCCAATGCTGGCTCTATTCATATATCACATATAACATTTGCAGATTATTTACTTATCTTTTTCCAAAATGATCTAACTTCAGTAAAGAACCTGGCTACTATTATGAATGACTTTGGTATGGTTTCTGGACTTCAGTTAAATCATGCGAAAAGTAAAGTATATATGAGCCCTTACGTTGAGGATAAGGTCTTTATTGCACAAACTTTGGGGGTTAGTGAGGGAAGCCTGCCAGTTCCTTATTTGGGTCTCCCGCTCATATCTACAAGCATTCACAAAACCCACTGTCAGCCTATCCTGCAAAAAATAAAGAATAGAATTTCTTCTTGGAAAAATAGGCTTCTATCAAAAGCAGGACGACTCGAACTCATCCGTTCTGTATTGCACTCCTACTCTATATATTGGTGTAATGCATTTCTTCTGCCTGCTAGACTTCTCCAAGATATTGAACGGTTATTAATGAACTTCTTCTGGAATGACACAAATGATAAGGCAATGCATATGGTAAATTGGGATAGCATATTTGCAAACCGAAAGATGAAGGGGGGCTAAACTTGAGAAATACTAGAGATTGGAATCAAGCATGCCTGGTACAATAATTGTGGGATCTTTTGCAAAACAAATGTTCCCTATGGTCACTATGGGTTTCTGCTAGGTATCTTTCAAAGGAATCAATCTAGGAAATTTCAACAAGAATATACCACTCTGCAGCTTGGAAAGGAATTTTAAAGGCAAGGAATTGGCTAATCAAACACATTTCGTATGCAATCTCTTCTGGAACTAGTACTAATATGTGGTACGATCTTTGGGTGAATGGGAAGAGTATATTTCAATTATATGGCGACAGAATGCGAAAAGATCTTGGGGCTCCCAAAGATTGGAAGGTTTCCGAGTTCATTGCTAACGGTACCTGGTGTCTCCCTAATCCTATTTCTCCTGAAATATTATCACTTTGGCCGACTATCATAGCTATTCTAATCAGGAACAACTCTTCAGATATACTTATTTGGCCTCATGACAATGGCAAATTTAGTGCCACATCCGCATGGAATCAAATTAGGCAAAGAAATAACAAGTGGGTCCCAAGCAGTTGGACATGGGATCGACTGGGATCACAAAGACACTCCTTATGTACATGGCAGGCCCTTCTCAATAAACTACCTACAATAGACAATATGAAAAGAAGAGGTATCTATCATGTTAACCGATGCTCCCTTTGTTTACAACAAGAAGAAACTGTTGACCACCTCTATTTTGCTTGTGATTATACAAAATGGATATGGAAGGAGATTCTCTAGCGATTTGAACTCAATAGACTGCCGCAACCAAACTTGCACCAAGAACTAGGCAACCTTATGCAATGTTTCTCAAGAAAAGGGTCTCTTACACAACTGGCAAAGGTTACTTTCAAATGCGCTATTTGGTGGATGTGGAAGGAGAGATGTAATAGAATCTTTGAATGTCAACACACAAACAATGCTCAGCTCTTGAAAGAGATTATTAGAGACTCAAGATCCTGTGTGGAGCATGATCTCAAAACCGAGCACTTCACCCGAAGAGAAAAAGATATTTTTATCAAATTTAATTTTGCTTTTAGCTAAAGATCTTGAGAATGATGCCAAATAATGTACCCACAAGTAGTTATAGTCTACAGCATGTATAGTCATAACTATCGCATTCGCACTCTATGAGTTCCTTGGCTTTGTCTATGACTTGTATAGATAAAGCTATTTGTAGAAACTTTACATATAATCAATTTACTTTTACTTACAAAACAAAAAACTAATAACTTCCTGAATAGTAAGGTTGCTGCTCGGATGGCACTGCATATTGAAGGTTGTAGCAAGTTCGATGTAAAGGTTGCCGACGGCAGAATCCTAAAGTGCGACCAAAGATACCTGCAGGTGAAACTATTACTGCAAGACCAAGAAATTATCACCGATTTCTTCCTCCTACCAATCGATGACTATGAGACAGTGCTTGGTATAGAATGGCTGACTACACTAGTCTCTTGGAACTTTTATAAATTAATTATGAAATTCTACTATAAGGGCAAACAGATCATCCTACGCGGGAAGTGCGGAAGGAACGTTACCACTGTTTCGACCCAACGAATGGAGAAAGTTTTGCACAAGGTAAATGGTGGCTTTTTGATGCATCTCTAGCCACAACCAGAAGAGAAGAAAATAGAAATTGAAGATCAAAATCTTGCCCAATTACTTACTGAATTTGCTGACATATTTGCTGAACCGCGTGGTCTTCCTCCTTCTTGGCAACATGACCATCAAATTCCAATCCTTTTAGGCAAGCCACCAACGAACACTTGACCATACCGATATCTTCACCTCCAAAAAGATGAAATTGAAAAGATCATAAAGGAGATGCTTGAAACAGGGGTGATTCGGCCAAGTTGCAGCCCCTATTCCTCACCGATGCTACTTGTACGCAAGAAGGACGGAACTTGACGGATGTGCATCGACTACCGAGCTTTAAATGACATCACCATCAAGGATAAATACCCAATACTAGTGGTGGATGAACTTCTTGATGAATTGAAAGAAGCTCGAGTCTTCACGAAGTTGGACCTCCGATTCGATTACCACTAAATTCGGGTATGTGACGATGACATTCCAAAAATTACATTTTGCACACATGATGGCCATTATGAATTCTTGGTAATGCCTTTTGGACTCACTAATGCTCCTTCAACCTTTCAAAGTCTCATGAATGATATATTTCAGAGCTTTCTTCGTAAATTTGTGCTGGTATTTTTCGATGATATTCTCATTTACGACCCTTCTCTTGAGACTCACTTTCAGCATTTACGGATTGTTTTGATGATCCTTCGGGAGAATACTTTTTTTTTGTAAGTAAAAGTAAATTGATTATGTGTAAAGTTTCTACAATTAGCTTTATCTATACAAGTCATAGACAAAGCTAAGTAACTCATAGAGTGCTAATGCGATAGTTATGACTACACATGCTGTAGACTATAACTCATAATTATAGTCAACATAGAAAATGTTTATCCAATTATATCAAAACTACCTGTGGGTACATTATTTGGCATCATTCCCAAGATTTTTAGCTAATAGTAAAATTAAATTTGATAAAAATATCTTTTTCTCTTTAGTTAAAGTGCTCGGTTTTTAGATCATGCTCCATACAGGATCTTGAGTCTCTAATAATCTCTTTCAAGAGCTGAGCATTGTTTGTGTGTTGACATTCAAAGATTCTGTTACATCTCTCCTTCCACATCCACCAAATAGCGCATCTAAAAGTAACCTTTGCTAGTTGTGTGAGAGGCCCTCTTCTTGAGAAACATTGCATGAGGTCGCCTAGTTCTTGGTCCAAGTTTGGTTGCGGCAGTCTATTGAGTTCAAATCGCTAGAGAATCTCCTTCCATATCCATTTTGTATAATCACAAGCAAAATAGAGGTGGTCAACAGTTTCTTCTTGTTGCATATAAAGGGAGCATCGGTTAACATGATAGATACCTCTTCTTTTCATATTGTCTATTGTAGGTAGTTTATTGAGAAGGGCCTGTCATGTACATAAGGAATGTCTTTGTGATCTCGGTCGATCCCATGTCTAATTGCTTGGGACCCACTTGTTATTTCTTTGCCTAATTTGATTCCATGCGGATGTGGCACTAAATTTGCCATTGTCATGAGGCCAAATAAGTATATCTGAAGAGTTGTTTCTAATTGGAATAGCTATGATAGTCGGCCAAAGTGATAACATTTTGGGAGAAATAGGATTAGGGAGACACCAGGTACCGTTAGCAATGAACTCGAAAACCTTCCAATCTTTGGGAGCCCCAAGATCTTTTCATATTCTTTCACCATATAATTGAAATATACTCTTCTCATTCACCCAAGGATCGTACCACATATTAGTACTAGTTCCAGAAGAGATTGTATAAGAAATGTGTTTGATTAGCCAATTCCTTGCCTTTAAAATTCCTTTCCAAGCTGTAGAGTAGTATGTTCTTGTTGAAATTTCCCAGATTGATTCCTTTGAAAGATACCTAGCAGAAACCCATTGGGCAACCAAAGTGCAGCTTTCTCCAACAAAAAGTAGAGTACCTTGGGCATATAATATCAAAAGAACGAGTGGCGGTAGTCCCAACAAAAATTGAGGCAATGCAAGGCTGGCCGAAACCTACAAACGTGAAATTACTGCGGGGGTTCCTTAGACTAACGGGCTACTACCGAAAATTTGTTAAGGACTATGGGAAGATCAGTGCACCACTCACTTCTTTACTAAAAAAAGATGCTTTACAATGGTCGGACAAAGCCTCTGCTGCCTTCGACAAACTTAAAGCAGCCATGACAATGACGCCGGTGCTTGCGCTACCATATTTCAATAGACCCTTCATCATTGAGGCCGACACATCTGGAGTCGAAATTGGAGTTGTTCTCATGCAAAATGGTCGACCAATCGCATACACTAGCAAGGCATTATCTCTCTCCCATCAAAACATATCCGTATATGATAAGGAGATGCTTGCCATTGTACACGCAGTAACGAGGTGGAGACCCTACCTGATCAGCCGGCGATTTCAAATTAAAACTGATCATAAAAGCCTCAAGTACTTTTTGGAGCAAAAGATATCATCCTCTAAGCAGCAAAAATGGGTAACCAAACTTCCTGGATTTGATTATGAAATTATTTACAAAAAATGGAAAGAAAACGTTGTTGTAGACGCACTCTCACGGCTACCTGAACAAGCTAAGGTTTCAGCCATCTCTCTTCCTACCACCGGTCTCCTCGAGGACATTAGGGAAGAATGGAAGAAGGATCCAGAGATCAGCAACATCATAAAACAATTGGAGGATTCAAGTGCAAATAGCTCACTACACCTGGGATTTGAGGGATCTACGCTACAAAGGTCGCATTGTGCTTACACCTGACTCCCCTTGCATCGCAATCATCTTGCATGAAATGCACTCCATACCTTCAGTAGGGCACTCTGGATTCCTAAGAACCTACAAAAGAGTGAAGCAAATTTTTTATTGGAAGGGGATGAAAAAAATTATTGCTGAATATGTGGCACAATGTGAAGTATGTCAACAGCACAAGGGTGAAACTGTGGCAAATCCAGGGAAGCTACAACCACTACCCATACTAGACTCAGTATGGACTGACATCTCCATGGACTTCATTGAAGGGCTGCCATCTTCCAAAGGTAAAAGCACGATTCTTGTGATAGTTGATCGACTTACGAAATATGCTCATTTTTGTACCGTGAGAAATCCCTACACTACTGCTAGTATTGCCCAGATTTTCATAGAAAATATTGTTAAACTACATGGGATGCCAAGGTCCATCGTAAGTGATCGTGACAGGATCTTCACTAGTAAATTTTGGACCAAGATATTTCAGTTACAAGGAACTAAACTCAAGATGAGCACAGCGTATCATCCACAAACTGACGGCCAAACAGAGGTGATAAATAGGTGCTTCCACAAGATGAGCACAGCGTACCTCCGGTGTTTCGCTAGCGACCGACCAAAAGAGTGGGCGAAATGGCTTCCCTGGGCCGAATGGTGGTATAATACTACATATCATTCATCTACAAAATGTGCCCCTTATGAAGCATTGTATGGTTGACCAGCCCTTGTGATTCCAAAGTATGTAATTGGCTAGGCCAAGCTAGATCAGGTTGACCAAGAATTGATTGATAGGGACAAACTCTTACAACTGTTAAAAGATAATCTCTCTACCGCTCAAGCCAAAATGAAGCAGCAAGCCGACACACGACAAAGTGAAAGAGAATTTTCAGTGGGAGATTGGGTTTATCTTCACCTACAACCATACAAGCAACTCTCTAGCAACACTCGAGCCTCCATGAAGCTATCCCCACGTTTTTATGGGCCCTATCAGATCACAGAGCGTATTGGAGCCGTGGCGTATAGACTTAAATTACCTGAGGATGCCAAAATTCACCCTATCTTCCATGTATCATGCCTAAAGCCAAAGTTGGGAGAACACGAGTCACCCCAGATCCAACTCTCCAACACAAGTGAGGATGGTGTTATTCAAGCCCAACCACAAGCCATCCTCGATCGCAGGATCGTGATGCGTCGCCGACATCCCTTTACTGAAGTACTAATGCATTGGAATAATCTACCACTTAAATATGCCACATGGGAACCATATGAGGAGTTGAAGACCCGGTTCCCTGAGTTCATGGAATCTCAACCTTGAGGACAAGGCTGATTTGAAGAGGTCAGGTATGTTGGGACTCTAGCTAGGAGAGTCCTAATTGAGAGGGACATTCTGTTAGGACTCTAGCTAGGAGAGTCCTAATTGAGAGGGACATTCAAGTAAGAGTTTTTTCTTAGAGAAGAATTAGGAGTTATAAGGGAATAGGAGTCTTGAGTAGGAGTCCTATTAGGAATTGGTTAGAAGTAAGAGTCTTAAGTAGGAGTCCTATTAGGAGTTAGGGTTTAGAAGCCCTATAAATAGCCATGTATTCCTTCTCTTTTCTTAAGCAATAGATGAATCTTTTCTGCAACCTTTGAGCAGCAACATGGAGGGAGGAACCCCTATAGAGTTCCAAGGAGGCCGATCCCCTAAAGAGATCAACCTCAAGTTTAGAATCTGAAAGGGTTCTAACAGAATGTTTTAAGGTATTTGGCCTCTTGAATGGCCGTAACTTTTGGATCCCAACTTTTAGGGAGGGATCTTAAGATTTTAGTTACTAGTTCAAAGTTAGTAAAATCTTTACCAAGAGCTTTGAGTCCCTTGATGACATCCATGAACCGGGTGTACATGTCTCCGATGGACTCACTTGGTTTCATTCAGAAAAGTTCGTAAGAGTGCACAAGAATGTTGATTTTGGACTCTTTCACTCGGCTAGTGCCTTCATGAGTGACCTCAAGAGTTCTCCAAATATCAAAAGCCGAATCACAAATTGAAACACGATTAAATTCATTTTTGTCTAGTGCACAAAACAAGGCATTCATAGCCTTTGCGTTTAAAGCAAAAACTTTCTTCTCCGATTCATTCCATTCACTCATTGGAAGAGAAGATTTTTGAAATCCGTTTTCAACAATAGTCCAAAGCTCGAAATCCATGAAAATAAGGAAGATCCTCATACGAGTCTTCCAATAAGTATAATCTGACCCATTAAACAAGGGTGGACGTGTGATAGAATGACCCTCATGTATACCGGAGTAAGCTATCTCTCTTGGGTATCAAACCAAATATGAGAGTGAGCCTAGCTCTGATACCAATTGTTAGGATCGGAGCGGCACTAAGAGGAGGGAGTGAATTAGTACAACGGATTAAAATGTCGATTTTGACAAATCTTTCGTACGATAAAAATTGAACTCGGAAGTGCTTAACTTAAAAGCGTATTCGCAAAGTTGTGCAGCAAAGGTAAAGCAAGTAAGAAGGTTTGTAGTAATGTAAATAGCAATAATGAAATGCAAACCAAAGATTACGCCGATTTTAAAGTGGTTTGGTCAAATGACCTACATCCACTTGCGAGGCCCCTCTTCGATGAGGCTCCCACCTTCCACTAGCAAATCTCTTGATTTTGGACTCTTTCACTCGGCTAGTGCCTTCATGAGTGACCTCAAGAGTTCTCTAAATATCAAAAGCCGAATCACAAATTGAAACACGATTAAATTCATTTTTGTCTAGTGCACAAAACAAGGCATTCATAGCCTTTGCGTTTAAAGCAAAAACCTTCTTCTCCGATTCATTCCATTCGCTCATTGGAAGAGATGATTTTTGAAATCCATTTTCAATAATAGTCCAAATCTCGAAATCCATGGAAATAAGGAAGATCCTCATACGAGTCTTCCAATAAGTATAATCCGACCCATTAAACAAGGGTGGACGTGTGATAGAATGACCCTCATGTATACCGGAGTAAGCCATCTCTCTTGGGTATCAAACCAAATATGAGAGTGAGCCTAGCTCTGATACCGATTGTTAGGATCGGAGCGGCACTAAGAGGGGGGAGTGAATTAGTGTAATGGATTAAAATGTCGGTTTTGACAAATCTTTCGTACGATAAAAATCGAACTCGGAAGTGCTTAACTTAAAAGCGTATTCGCAAAGTTGTGCAGCAAAGGTAAAGCAAGTAAGAAGGTTTGTAGTAATGTAAATAGCAATAATGAAATGCAAACCAGAGATTACGTCGATTTTAATGTGGTTCGGTTAAATGACCTACATCCACTTGCGAGGCCCCTCTTCGATGAGGCTCCCACCTTCCACTAGCAAATCTCTTGAAGGAGAAGGGTAAATACCCCTCTTACAACTTTTTACAAGTGGTTCACTCTCTTATAGATTTTCAGCAAGAAAGAAGGAGGCGAACACTAGCAAATTGAAAACAAGACTAGCTAAGACTTCTCTAAGATTTGAGGGGTATTTATAGGCCTCAAGAGGATTCAAATTTGGGCTCCAAAATTTGAATTCTCTTTGGTTCCCGATGTTGGCAGTGCCACCACCTGTCAGTGTCTGACACTGACAGTGGACTGGTGATGCCACCGCCCAGCTCTCGGGTGCTGGGCGGTGCAACTACCCAATCTGGCGATGCCATCGCTAGACCCTTCGGTTCACTGGTTGGGCTTCAAATTTTTTTTTTTTGGTAAGTAAAAGTAAAATTCATTATGTGTAAAGTTTCTACAAATAGCTTTATCTATACAAGTCATAGACAAAGCCAAGTAACTTATAGAGTGCTAATGCGATAGTTATGACTACACATGCTGTAGACTATAACTACCTGTGGGTACATTATTTGGCATCATTCCCAAGATCTTTAGCTAATAGCAAAATTAAATTTGATAAAAATATCTTTTTCTCTTCGGGTGAAGTGCTCGGTTTTGAGTTCATGCTCCATACAGGATCTTGAGTCTCTAATAATCTCTTTCAAGAGCTGTGCATTGTTTGTGTGTTGACATTCAAAGATTCTATTACATCTCTCCTTCCACATCCACCAAATAGCACATCTGAAAATAACCTTTGCCAATTGTGTAAGAGGCCCTTTTCTTGAGAAACATTGCATAAGGTCGCCTAGTTCTTGGTGCAAGTTTGGTTGCGGCAGTCTATTGAGTTCAAATCGCTGGAGAATCTCCTTCCATATCCATTTTGTATAATCACAAGCAAAATAGAGGTGGTCAATAGTTTCTTCTTGTTGCAAACAAAGGGAGCATCGGTTAACATGATAGATACCTCTTCTTTTCATATTGTCTATTGTAGGTAGTTTATTGAGCAGGGCCTGCCATGTACATAATGAGTGTCTTTGTGATCCCGGTCGATCCCATGTCCAATTGCTTGGGACCCACTTGTTATTTCTTTGCCTAATTTGATTCCATGCGGATGTGGCACTAAATTTACCATTGTCATGAGGCCAAATAAGTATATCTGAAGAGTTGTTCCTGATTCGAATAACTATGATAGTCGGCCAAAGTGATAACATTTCAGGAGAAATAGGATTAGGGAGACACCAAGTACCGTTAGCGATGAACTCGGAAACCTTCCAATCTTTGGGAGCCCCAAGATCTTTTCGTATTCTGTCGCCATATAATTGAAATATACTCTTCCCATTCACCCAAGGATCGTACCACATATTAGTACTAGTTCCAGAAGAGATTGCATACGAAATGTGTTTGATTAGTCAATTCCTTGCCTTTAAAATTCCTTTCCAAGCTGCAGAGTGGTATGTTCTTGTTGAAATTTCCCATATTGATTCCTTTGAGAGATACTTAGCAGAAACCCAATGTGACCATAAGGAACATTTGTTTTGCAAAAGATCCCACAATTGCTGTACCAAACATGCTTGATTCCAATCTCTAGTATTTCTCAAATTTAGCCCCCCTTCATCTTTCGGTTTGCAAATGCTATCCCAATTTACCATATGCATTGCCTTTTCATTTGTGCCATTCCAGAAGAAGTTCATTAATAACCGTTCAATATCTTGGAGAAGTCCAGCAGGCAGAAGAAATGCATTACACCAATATATAGAGTAGGAGTGCAATACCGAACGGATGAGTTCGAGTCGTCCTGCTTTTGATAGAAACCTATTTTTCCAAGAAGAAATTCTATTCTTTATTTTTTGCAAGATAGGTTGACAGTGGGTTTTGTGAATGCCTGTGGATATGAGCGGGAGACCCAAATAAGGAACTGGCAAGCTTCCTTCACTAACCCCCAAAGTTTGTGAAATAAAGACCTTATCCTCAACGTAAGGGCTCATATATACTTTACTTTTCGCATGATTTAACTGAAGTCCAGAAACCATACCAAAGTCATTCATAATAGTAGCCAGGTTCTTTACTGAAGTTGGTTCATTTTGGAGAAAGATAAGTAAGTCATCTGCAAATGTTATATGTGATATATGAACAGAACCAGCACTGGGTACCTTAATGCTGCCATTTAAGACTACGTGTTCCAACATACAGCTAAGTCCTTCCATCGCAATGGTAAAGAGATACGGAGAGAGTGGATCACCTTGTCGGATGCCATTCGTGCTCCCAAAAAAACCAATAGGTGAGCCATTAAAGAGTATCGAAAACTTTGGAGTTTCTAGGCAAGATTGAATCCAATTAATCCATTGCTGTGGGAAGTTCATATCAAGGAGCATCTTATAGATAAATTTCCTATTAACTGAATCAAAGGCTTTCCTTAGATCAGCTTTAATGCAGATTTTTGTCCCTCTTGCTTTTGAATGCAAATCTTTGACCAAGTCATTAGCAAGCAAAATGTTATGATGTATACTTCTCCCTTTGATGAAAGCAGCTTGATTTGGGCTAATGATCTTGTGTAATACCTTTTGCATTCTATTTGCCAATACTTTGGAGATGATCTTGTATATAAAGTTGCATAATGATATGGGTCGATAGTTCTCTAGTGAATCAGCCCCTGCATTCTTCGGAATTAAAGAAATAAAAGTGCAATTCATCTCTCTAAGAATATGACCTGAAGAGAAAAAATGTTGGCAAGCTTTGATCACATCATTTCCAATAATAGACCAAGCAGTTTGGTAAAATTCAGCTGGAAATCCATCTGGACCTGGGCTTTTGTGCTTTGGTGACTTAAAGACAACACATACAATTTCGTCATCTGTAATTGGGGCATTGAGGATTGAAATAGCTTTCGAATCAAGTTTTCTAGTCGGCTCCACATGAATGTTATTAGGTTTCCCAGCTTGATTGAGTAAGGAATAAAAAAATTGCTCTGTGTGTGCTTTAACCTCATCTAAATTCTCAATAAGATTATCATCTTTGTCTCTGCATTTGCTGATACGGTTAACAGCCCTTCGAGTAGCAATTGAAGCATAGAAAAATTTAGTATTGGAATCCCCTAGTGTAAGCCAATGCTGTCGAGACTTCTGCTTTGCAAAACTTTCCTCCTGTTTTAAGGCTTGCATGAAGTTATTTCTGGCTTCCGTCTCTTTGTAGATAATATTTTCATCATTTGGCTGAAGTTGCAGCTCATATTGCAATGACATTAGTTCCTTTCTGCAAAATTGAACTCTGGTGGTAATATTGCCAAAGGTATTTGTATTCCACTCCTTTAGTGCTGCTTTACAGGCTTTGAGCTTTTGACATAAGATGTAAGGGGGAGATCCATGCACATTAACATTCCAAGCAGATCTGATAACATCAAGAAATTGAGGATGAGTACTCCACATGTTAAAGAATCTAAACGGTTTCTTGCCTCTTGGTGTCGCTTTTTCTGCGTGTATATACATTAAAGAATGGTCAGAAAACAAAGGAGCACCATACTCAAGAAGTGAATCTGGGTAAACTGTTAACCATTCATGGTTAATCAAACACCTATCAAGTCGAGCCATTATTTTTCTGTTAGCAGCACCTTGATTACTCCAGGAGAGCCAATTACCCACAGATTTCATATCAAACAATGCTGCAGTGTCAATGTAATCATTAAAACTTTGAAGCTGACTTTCTGAAAGTTGTCTACCCCCCACTTTTTCATTTGTGTACCGAACAGTATTAAAGTCTCCAAGAACAATCCAAGGTACATTGAGACAGCCATTTACAATATTAGTCAGGTCAGACCAAAGAGTATTTCTTTCTTGCATACTATTTGAAGCATATATACCAGTGAAATTGAATTGACAGCCATTCTTTTTATCCTCTACCTTAAGATGAATGAATTGATCAGTAGCAGAAATAAACCAAGCATTAATAGAGTTAGGATTCCATAAGACCCATATTCTACCAAAAGTTTCATTTGAGTCATTGGTAAACAGTTCTGCATCCGGCCATATTAAATTCTTTTGAGCTTGAACGCGCGATTGTTTAATTTTCGTTTCCACTAGAATAACAATATCACATGCGGCAGACTTGATTATTCTGTTGAGCTCCCGACATTTCTCCGACTTATTAAGTCCGCGAACATTCCAGCATGTTATCTTCATTAGTAATAAACAAATGAAAAGGTAGTAAGGTATTCATCCTACGACTTTGGATGGATTGTACCATCCTTTTTCTTATCCTTCGGTTTTGTATTTTCCTCCCGCACAATATCCTTACCTTTTAAGGCTTTATTCCTATATTTATCCACTTCATCTACAGCTTGCAGATTTTTAAACTTTAAAGTACCTTGAATCATGTGGTCTTGATTGGCAGGGTTTGTTGAAGCTCGATAAGATTGTTGCAGCACAATATCCTGGATAGTACTTGTTGGAGCAGCGTGGCTAGAGAGGTTTGTTGGGGCATGAGTTTGTTGAGTCGGAATATCCTTGTTGGCGATGTTTGTTGTGGCCTGAGTTTGTTGAGGAAGAATATCGTTGCTGGCGAGATTTGCTTGGGCCTGAGTTCGTTGAGCTATTGTGGATGGATCCGATGATATTAGAAGAGATGAAGTTCCTGACTTATGTTTCTCCTGTCTACTAGTACCATGGGAAACCTCTGTTGTGGAAGGCTCTGACATTATAGGAAGAGATAAAGTTTTGGAATTGTCCTTCTGTTCGCGGTGCTTTCCTTGCGAGTCGGAATGCTCAATAGTTTTCGCCACCATCGGTGCTACTGCCATTAGAGAAGAATCACTTTGTTGCTGAGGTGCTTGACGTGGTCGATAGACCTTTGTGGTTGGTTGTGGGGTTTGCTGACAAGCTCCATTTGCATGACCAAAAGATAAGCAACGCTGACATCGTTGTGGCTTCCAGGAATATGAGACATGTACCTTCCGAGTGTTCCCGTCAAGATCGCGATAGAAAACTTCATTAGGAAGATCTTCATCGGAAGAAACCAGCACACATGCTCGTGCAAATGCTAATCTCGTCTGAGCTGCTGTTGCTTTGTCGATGTAGAGTGGCTGTCCCAGAGTGCTGCATAACTTTGCAATAAAACGTCGACTCCAAAGATGTAGAGGCAGTCCTTGAAAGGATACCCATAATGGAATAGACTGTAGGCTATCTAACTCCAAACGGACATCAGGAGACCAACGTCGTAAAATCATTGGATGACCGCGGATAGTCCAGAATCCTTCGAGGATTCGTTGCAAATCTTCTTCAGAGTATAGCTTACAAACAAAGAATCCGTTCTCCAGCATATGAAGATCAAATGACGATATTCCCCATCGAGTTTTGATAAATGAGGATAATGGGAAATAAGATGTTTTGAGACCTACCACATAGCCAACAATCGCCATTGACCATGTCTCAATAAGCTCTGCTGAATCAGCAGTCTCGTATACAGTAATCTTCTTATCAGCCTGAACTTCTGGCGTAATGAATTCCAAGCTTAGATCTGGACTTCCAACCGGAGCCTTGAATAGGCTAGTCCAAGGCCGAGGGTCATTGGAAATTAGAGCAGGTTGCCGCGATCTAGAGCGCGACCTGCTTCGATGCTGCTTCATCGAAGGAGTTTCTCTCTGGAGAGGATATGGTGGAGGAGCAACTTGAGGGATAACGGTAGGGAGTCTTGCCATCGTTTGATCCCTCTTCTGGTCACCGCTACAGAATCGTCACCATAGGGAAAAGTCACCGCTGCAGAATTTCAGATCGTCGCTACAGTACCGTCGCCCTAGATCTGGTCGCCGCTGTAGTGTCGTCGGCGCTACAGTACGTCGACCTAGATCTGGATCTAGTCGCCGCTGTAGTGTCGCCGCCGCTACAGTACCCGTCGCCCTAGATCTGGTCGTCGCTGCAGTATCGTCGCCGCTACAGTACCGTCGACCTAGATCTGGTCGCCGCTGCAGTGTCGTCGCCGCTACAGTACGTCGACCCAGATCTGGTCGCCGCTGCAGTGTCGTCGGCGCTACAGTACGTCGACCTAGATCTAGATCTGGTCGTGTCGCCCTAGATCTGGTCGCCGCTGCAGTGTCGCCGCCGCTACAGTAACGTCGACCCAGATATGGTCGCCGCTGCAGTGTCGTCAGCGCTACAGTACGTCGACCTAGATCTAGATCTGGTCGTGTCGCCCTAGATCTGGTCGCCGCTGCAGTGTCGCCGCCGCTACAGTACCATCGCTCGCTGGAAGAATAATTGTTAATCAAACGTCGTTGGGCTTCAAATTTAGCCCGAACCAAGTCTAATTTTTGGCCCAGTTGGCCCATAACCAGGATATAGGATTATCTCTTAATCTTAATCCTAATTACAAGTGAACTACATAACAAAAAACATCCTAAGCAAGTTTTCAACTGCAAACATCGAGTCTTGTTCCGGCGAGCTTTCCTACGAACTTCTTCCGACGGACTCCCAGCAAGCTCTCGATCTTGTGATGACTTTAACGAGTAGCCGAGCCTTCTCAGTGATCTCCGTGAACCTCCGACGAACTCTTCGGCGAACTTCTGAAAATTTCGACAGGTTCCCGATTTCTTCTCGGTTGGTTCCGGCAGCATCTCCGACGATTCTTCGGACTCTTAAACGTCCATCGAACTTGACTCTGGTATTCTTGCTTTATGATTTCTGGTTATCGTAGTTAATCCTGCACACTTAACTCAATAATATGGATTAGATCAATTAACCCATCAATTGATTTTATCATCAAAATCCGAGATTCAACAGAAACTAGTTTTTATTTGTTTACCTAGTTGACATGCATCGCATACTTTGTCCTTAATAAATTTTATATTTGGAATTCCTCGTACTAATTCTCTAGATGAGATCTTAGATATTAGTTTCATGCTTGCATGGCCTAGTCTCCTATGCCAAAGTCAAGCATCATCATTTAAAGCGGAGAAGCATATTTCATTACTTAGTTCATCAAGGTTGATGGTGTAGACATTATTTTATTTTAATGCAATCATAGTTATGTTATGGTTTGGTTTTTCAATAATACACATATTTGATTCAAATCTAACGATATAACCTTTATCATATAATTGACTAACACTCAAGAGATTATGTTTCAATCCATCAATAATACAGACATCATCAATAGAAAATTTTAATTTGTTATCTATGGTTCCCTTGCCAATGATTTTGCCTTGGTTGTTGTCTCCGTGACGTACCCTTCTTCTTTGCTAGTGAGCATAGAGAAATGAGATGGATCTCCAGTCATATGTCTTGAGCATCCACTATCTAGATACCATCTCTTGCTCCTAGCTTGTGATGGTGTATGTTTCTACAAGAAGGGATTATTTTTAGATACCCATTTTCTTTTGGGTGTCTTAAAAACTAATTTAACTTGTTCATCATATTGCATAGAATTGATCATGATTCCTTTAGGAACCCAAATTAGTTTGTTCGGACTAATTTTCTTAAATGGACATATTTATAAGTTTTATGTCCATATTTGCAACAAAAGTTGTAATTGCTTTGGTGCCGAACATGTAAGACGGGGCTTTTAATGAAGGTGGTTGGATTTTAGTGAGGACTTCACATAAATCCAATTCTACTTCTTTTAGGAACGTGACCCTTATTTGTAAAGATCATATTCAAAGACTTGCTACCAACCTCTAATTTCTTCAAGGTGTCCTTAAGTAACATGTTCTCCTTTTGGAGAGTCTCTAGATCATGGCATTTTATACATGGAGCTAAACTATCATGATATTCAGTCTTTAATTTATCAACATTACAAGTGAGACTATCATGCTCATTTTTTAGTAATTTATATTTTCTACTAATTGTCTTACATTCATCAAATAATTCATGGAAGGCATTTAATAATTCATGATAAGGTAAATCTGCATCAATTAAATCCGTTACCTCTTCACCGATGGTCATTAGGGCATAATGAGCAACTTGCTCGGTGTTGGACTCCTCTTCTTCGGACACGCTTGAATCATCCCACGTTGCCTTGAGCGCCTTCTTTTTTTATGTTCTCTTTTTGGCTTGAGGACAATCGTTCTTGTAGTGTCCCGGTTTTTTGCACTAATAGCAAATCACTTGTTCTTTCCTGTGTTCGAATTTATTTTTTGTATTATTTTTAAATTTGTTTTTTCTTAAATATTTTTTAAATTTTTGAATCAAAAGTGCAATGTCATTGTCACTGTCCTCATCACTTGATGTTCCTATCAAGTGATCTTCTTATGATGTGAGTGCCATATCCTTCCTGTTCTTTGGAAGGGGGTTCTCGAGCTCGTCATGAGCTTGACATGTCATTTTGTAGGTCATTAGAGACCCAATAAGTTCTTCAAGAGGGAATGTTTTAAGGTCTTTGACCTCTTGAATGGCCGTAACTTTTGGATCCCAACTTTTACGAAGGGATCTTAAGATTTTAGTTACTAGTTCAAAGTTAGTAAAATCTTTACCAAGAACTTTGAGTCTATTGATGACATCCATGAACCGGGTGTACATGTCTCCGATGGACTCACTTGGTTTCATTCGAAAAAGTTCGTAAGAGTGCACAAGGATGTTGATTTTGGACTCTTTCACTCGGCTAGTGCCTTCATGAGTGACCTCAAGAGTTCTCCAAATATCAATAGTCGAATCACAAATTGAAACATGATTAAATTCATTTTTGTCTAGTGCACAAAACAAGGCATTAGCCTTTGCGTTTAAAGCAAAAACCTTCTTCTCCGATTCATTCAATTCGCTCATCGGAAGAGAAGATTTTTGAAATCCGTTTTCAACAATAGTCCAAAGCTCGAAATCAATGGAAATGAGGAAGATCCTCATACGAGTCTTCCAATAAGTATAATCCAACCCATTAAACATGGGTGGACGTGTGATAGAATGTTAGAACCCTTGCAGATTCTAAACTTGGGGTTGATCTCTTTAGGGGATCGGCCTCCTTGGAACTCTATAGGGGTTCCTTCCTCCAAGTTGCTACTCAAAGGCTGCAGAAAAGATTCATCTATTGCTTATGAAAAGAGAAGGAATATATGGCTATTTATAGGGCTTCTAAACCCTAACTCATAATAGGACTCCTACTTAAGACTCTTACTTCCAACCAACTCCTAGTAGGACTCCTAGTCAAGACTCCTATTCCCTTACAACTCCTAATTCTTCTCTAAGAAAACACCTCCTACATGAATGCCCCTCTCAATTAGGACTCTCCTAGCTAGAGTCCTAACAGAATGTCCCTCTCAATTAGGACTCTCCTAGCTAGAGTCCTAATAGTTTTACATAAATGTCCCTTTCAATTAGGACTCTCCAAGCTAGAGTCCTAACAGACCCACCCTCTTCAAATCAGCCTTGTCCTCGATGCTGATGATTCGTGAATTCTGGGAATTTGATCTTCAAGTCATCATAGTTCTCCCAAGTGGCATCTTCTATTGGTAGGTTCGCCCACTTTATTAGCACTTCATTAGTGGGTCATCGTCGTCGAGTCACGATCCATTGATCAATAATGACACTTGGCTGGGTCTGGAGTTCTCTTTGGGTAGTCATATTTGGTGGGTGGCTTTGGGCTGTCTCCAAGCACCTATTTAAAACTTTCGTCTAGCCATTGGTTTGTGGGTGATATGTCATACTCCTTTTCAATTTAGTACCCTACATATGGAATAACTTTGTCCAAAATCTTTTTTTTTTTGTAAGTAAAATTAAATTGATTATGTGTAAAGTTTCTACAAATAGCTTTATCTATACAAGTCATAGACAAAGCCAAGTAACTCATAGAGTGCGAATGCAATAGTTATGACTACACATGCTGTAGACTATAACTCTTAATTTTTTTTTTTTGGTAAGTAAAAGTAAATTGATTATGTGTAAATGTCACGCCCCTCAAAATATCCATGATTTTTAAAATTTTCATCACAGACCAATCTAGGATCCAAACTAACATTTGAGGACACTGAAAAACATTCTATCAAATTCACATATATAAAACCTATGCAGTTTATAATCATATATCACATCACTCGATAATTCACATTTATGGCAACCCAAGCCAACTTGACAAACATGAACAACACTTATAAATCCACAAGCTAAATAAATTATACAATCAGAACTCCAACTATTCACCACAAGTTCATATCATCATAAATTAGGCTTAACATTTCGAAATTCCAAATAAGAGAGATCTTCTCACACTTTTACAAAGTATATCCATTTCGATTCATCAACAACATTTCATTATATACAAAATATGCTTATACAACATAACATAACAACCAATAAGACTTGCCCATAATTCTGAATAGCTATCCACTGCCTCAGCCCAAATCAAACATCTCGAAGAGTGACATGCTGACCTTAAATATTTATATAACAACGGAGTGAGCCAAAAACGGCTCAGCAAGTGAAAAAACATATTCATAACAAAAGGAACGGTTTCAAATGAGTAAGGTATCATAATGTAAGGCAGAATACAAGAATTCTCAAGGATACCATCTCATTAGATACAAAATCATATGTATCATGTCATTCAAGACATATTTGATTCATAACAAATGGAGCATAGAGTAATTGGAGCATATCAATGGCAGATAGGACATTTCAGAACATATCAGTTCATAGCAAATGGAGCACAGAGTAATTGGATCATATCAATGGCAGATAGGACATTTCAGAACATATCAGTTCATAGCAAATAGAGCACAGAGTAATTGGAGCATATCAATAGCGTACGAGATGTTCCGGAGCATATCAATGGCAAATGGTACATTTCGAAGCATATTAATACAAATGGAACATATCGGAGCTTATCAATGGCATATAAAATGTTCCGAAGCATATCAACGGCATATGGAACATTTCAAAGCAAAAATCATCAATGAATGAAGCATTTCAGAGCATATCAAAAACAAATACCGTACAGAAGCTCAAACGTCGTCCTTGACGTTGCAATCATATCATTCTTATCCAGAGCATGAAGGTGTAGTGGGATCTCAGTCAGAATGTGATTCATCCATTTCTGAATGACCACCTGACAAAAGTCTCCCACGTTTGGGAGCTCCATCCACCCACGTCTAGGTGAAGTCAGAGGGGGCCGGCAGAGCATCGCAGGCTCTAACCACATACCCTTTACCATTTCTAGCAAAGGTCCAAAATATCCCATAGAGCAGGACCCCACAGAGCGGGTAATAAGCGCATACCCTTTACCATTTCTAGCAAAGGTCCAGATAATCCCACAAACACCAGAGTACAAGAGGGCAATTTTAACAATAATTAGCATATATCGGAAGCACACGCGGAACAACAAAACATACATGTGCCTTTACGTGTCAATACAAAGTAAGCAATAATCTTTCACAATTGTATTCGGATTTTGAAAGGAAATGGAATAGGCACATATCGAAAGCAAATGCGGAACAATGAGTTATACATGTGCCTATAGGAGTCAATACGATATAGCTTAAACGTTACACAATAGTTTTCAAGAATGCAAATAATTTTAAGGACAAGAGCATACAAGAATTCAAAGCAGTAATATAAAGCTCAATTGAATAAGAAAGCTAAAGGATATCAATTTCTAAAGGAATGAAACCAGAATATTAGAAATCGACCAAAGCTCGATTTCTGGTAGAATACAAGAGGCACATTGAACAAATGATTCAAACTATCAATCGTGCTCCCATTTACTCAGAAATATATCATTGGATTATACTTTCAGATAAGACAGGCTTCATATGAATTGAACTGTCCAATAGAGAGAGTTACAAATAATTTGGTAAACAAGGGTCGTAGAATAAAATCTCTGTTTGGCAGAATTCATAATGTCAGATTCAACAGATAACTGGGCAGGTGTTTGGATTCCAAATCTTTCAATCCATATATCAAAAGAAAGATCTATGAGTCTAGTTTCCAATGAAATAAGCTTTGAATAAATCAACGTTTGCAATAGGGACTTATAAGCAGTTCAGTATCAAAAGGTCAGAAATTACGATCCCTGTTTCGTAAAATCAGTAGGCTCATTTGAAACAGAAGTTTGGGCAGACAAACTTACTTCGAATTCTTAAAATAAGCTATCAAAACAAAGATTTATGAGTCTATATTCTGATCAAATAAGTTTTATCCAAATCAGAGGTCAATACATGAAGTTATAATCATAACAAGGACGAAAGGTCAGAATCTCAGAAGTTGCACAGATTCGGATCGATATGTCTAAACAAGAGATATATCAAATGCAAGGCTAGAACAATTCAAGTTCCACATATTCAAATCAAATGTAGAGATCAAATTACAGTAAGGAAAGATTAGGATACTTGCAATAGGAAAGATTAGAACAATTACAGGAGGAACGAATCGGGAACTTGCAATAAGAAATATCAAAGCAATTATAGGAGAAACGATCAGGGAACTTGCAATAAGAAATATCAAAGCAATTATAGGAGAAATGATCAGGGAACTTGCCTTTCAAAGATTTCGATCCGAAGATCCAAAGAAGGTGCTAGCCCAAATCCTTCTACTTTTCCTTTGTGTCCTCTCTCTGTTTCGTTTTGTGCTCCCATTTTCTTCCTTTCTTCGCAACTACACCACGTATCGAACATCAAGGCACAGTCACCTGCTCTCTCTTACTCTCATTCCTTCTTTTTCTTTCCCAAACGCAGCTGCCACAGCCGCCACCGCTACCGCTGCCACAATCGCAGCCCCTTCCACCGCACTACCTTCCTTCCTCCCTTCTCTCACAGACAATAACTGCTGCATACGCAGTCGCTGCCGCTGCGGCCGCAATCCCGTCCTCAGCTCCTTTTTCTCCCTTTCCTTTCTTTTCTTTCCCAGCTGCAACTGCCGCAGTCGCAGTCGCAGTTGCAACCATGGCCGCAGCCACCACAACCACAGCCTCTTCTTCCTCCGCTACTCTATTTCCTCTCCTTCTTCTCTTCCAACTGCAGCTGCCACTGCCGCAGCTGCCACCCCTTCTCCTCTTCCTCTCTTCTTCCTCTCCTCCCCTTTCTCTTCTTCCTTTCCTTCTCTTCTTTCCCAGCTGCACTGCTGCAGTCGCAGCCTCAGCCACGGCCGCAGCCTCTTCTTCCTCCCCTGCTCATCTTCCTCTCCTTCCCTTCTTCCTTCCTCTTTTTCTTTCCCTGCCACAGCTGCAGCTGCCACAGCCGCAGCCGCAGCTGCTTCTTTTCCTTCTCCTCTTCCTTCTCCTTCCTTTCTTCTTCTTCTCTTCTTCCTCACCTTCTTTTCTTCCTCTCCTTCTCTTCTAGCTGCAGCTGCCACCGTCGCAGCCGCAGCTCCTCCTTCCCCTTCTCTTCTTCTCCTCTTCTTCTTCCCTCCTCCTCCCCGGCGTCACACACACCCTCTCCTCTGTTTCCTCTGCAGGAAACAGAGGTATCACAACCTCTTCTCCTGCTTCCTCTTCTTATTCTCTTCCTCTTCTCCTTCCTCTCCTCTTCGAATGCCCCACACCTCTCCTCTGTTTCCACCTGCAGGAAACAGAGGTGATGCAGCCCTAGCTGCTGCCACCTCTCGCTCCTCTCCCTCTTCCCTCTCTTTTCCCTCTTCTTCTCCTTCTCTTCTTCTCCTCTTCCCTTTTCCTCCCCAACGCCACACACCTCCTCGCTGCAGCTATCCTCCTCTCTTCTTCTTCTTCTTCTTCTTCTTCTTCTTCTTCTTCTCTTCTCCTCCCCAACGCCCCACACATACTCTCCTCTGTGGGAAACAGAGGTGCAGCAGCCCTAGCTGCTGCTGCTGCCTCTCCCTCTCCTCTCCATCTTCCCTCTCTTCTTCTTCTTCTTCTTCTTTTCGTCTCTTCTCCCTCTTCCTCCTCTCTTCTTTTCCCTCTTCTTCTTCTTTCTTCTCTCCTCACGCCCCACCGCTCCTGTTTCTCGAAGAAACAGAGAGTGCGTGGGAGGCGGTGGGATAAAATCGAAATTTTCGGTTTTCTTTATTTTCTTTTCATTTTACAACTTAGCAGTTTAGTCCTTGAAATTTTTATATTTACATATAGGTCCTCAAATTTACATATAGTTTCTTATTAATATTTTTCAAAAGTGAGGGATATTACAGTAAAGTTTCTACAAATAGCTTTATCTATACAAGTCATAGACAAGCCAAGTAACTCATAGAGTGTGAATGTGATAGTTATGATTACACATGCTGTAGACTATAACTACTTGTGGGTATATTATTTGGCATCATTCCCAAGATCTTTAGGTAATAGCAAAATTAAATTTGATAAAAATATCTTTTTCTCTTCGGCTTATTCAAATTAAATATTTTGAATAAAAATATTTTGGGCATCATTCCCAAGATCTTTAGCTAATAGCAAAATTAAATTTGATAAAAAGATCTTGGGCATCATTCCCAAGTTCTTGAATGGCCGTAACTCCAAGATCTTTAGTTATGACTACAAATGGCTTTATTCCTATATTTATCCACTTCATCTACAGCTTGCAGATTTTTAAACTTTAAAGTACCTTGAATCATGTGGTCTTGATTGGCAAGGTTTGTTGAAGCACGATAAGATTGTTGCAGCACGATATCCTAGATAGTACTTGTTGGAGTAGCCTGGCTAGAGAGGTTTGTTGGTGCATGAGTTTGTTGAGATAGAATATCCTTGTTGGCGATGTTTGTTGTGGCCTGAGTTTGTTGAGGAAGAATATCCTTGCTGGCAAGATTTGTTTGGGCCTGAGTAAAGAATTCCAAGCTTAGATCCGGACTTCCAACCGGAGCCTTGAAGAGGCTAGTCCAAGGCCTAGGGTCACTGGAAATGAGGGCAGGCTGCTGCGATCTAGAGCGCGACCTACTTCGATGCTGTTTCGTCGAAGGAGTTTCTCTCTGGAGAGGATATGGAGGAGGAGCCAATTGAGGGGTAACGGTAGGGAGTCTTACCATCGTATCAACCCTCCCGCCACCGTCGCCAGCCCTAGGGGTCGTCGCTGCCATGTTTGATCCCTCTTCTAGTCGCGTGAAGATGCAAGTAGAATTTATCGTAAGCACAATGCATCCCTTATAGTGTAATTCTTTTGAGTCTCAATTGTAATGAGCCATGGGGCTTGGTGCTTTCTTCAATTTTTTTATAATCTTACTAGTCTCTGAATCTTCCTGCCATTCCATCTTAATATCCTTAAGAAAGTCGCTGGTCGGAAGTGAAACGGCCGAAACTTCAACTTGCTCGGGTAGCTACGAAAGCGCATCTGCAAGAACATTCTCTTTCCCCTTTTTGTAAGTTTTTTTTTTTTTTTTGGTAAGTAAAAGTAAAATTCATTATGTGTAAAGTTTCTACAAATAGCTTTATCTATACAAGTCATAGACAAAGCCAAGTAACTCATAGAGTGCTAATGCGATAGTTATGACTACACATGCTGTAGACTATAACTACCTGTGGGTACATTATTTGGCATCATTCCCAAGATCTTTAGCTAATAGCAAAATTAAATTTGATAAAAATATCTTTTTCTCTTCGGGTGAAGTGCTCAGTTTTGAGTTCATGCTCCATACAGGATCTTGAGTCTCTAATAATCTCTTTCAAGAGCTGTGCATTGTTTGTGTGTTGACATTCAAAGATTTTATTACATCTCTCCTTCCACATCCACCAAATAGCACATCTGAAAATAACCTTTGCCAGTTGTGTAAGAGGCCCTTTTCTTGAGAAACATTGCATAAGGTCGCCTAGTTCTTGGTGCAAGTTTGGTTGCGGCAGTCTATTGAGTTCAAATCGCTGGAGAATCTCCTTCCATATCCATTTTGTATAATCACAAGCAAAATAGAGGTGGTCAACAGTTTCTTCTTGTTGCAAACAAAGGGAGCATCGGTTAACATGATAGATACCTCTTCTTTTCATATTGTTTAATGTAATTAATGAAAAATATTTGTCTTGTTAAGATGTGTTTGTGGTGGATGCATCATTGCCCTTTTTGTAAGTTATTTCATAATCAAATCCAAGAAGTTTTATTACCCTTTTTTGCTGCTCAGGGGATGATATTTTTCGCTCCAAAAAGTACTTGAGGCTTTTATGGTCGGTTTTAATTTGAAATCGTCGACCAATCAAGTAGGGTCTCCACCTCGTTGCTGCGTGCACAATGGCGAGCATCTTACATGAGAATGACTCCAATTCTGACTCCAGATGCGTCGACCTCAATAATGAAGGGTCGGTTGAAATCTGATAGTGTTAGCACCGACGTCGTCGTCATGGATACCTTAAGTTTGTCGAAGGCAACGGAGGCTCTGTCCGACCATTGGAAGACATCTTTTTTCAGTAAGGAAGTGTTAGGACTCTAGCTTGGAGAGTCCGAATTGAGAGGGACATTCATGTAAAAATGTTAGGACTCTAGCTAGGAGAGTCCTAATTGAGAGGGACATTCTATTAGAACTCTAGCTAGGAGAGTCCTAATTGTGAGGGGCATTCATGTAGGAGGTTTTTTCTTAGAGAAGAATTAGGAGTTGTAAGGGAATAGGAGTCTTGAGTAGGAGTCCTATTAGGAGTTGGTTAGAAGTAAGAGTCTTAAGTAGGAGTCCTATTAGGAGTTAGGGCTTAGAAGCCCTATAAATAGCCATGTATTCCTTCTCTTTTCATAAGCAATAGATGAATCTTTTCTACAGCCTTTGAGCAGCAACTTGGAGGGAGGAACCCCTATAGAGTTCCAAGGAGGTCGATCCCCTAAAGAGATCAACCCCAAGTTTAGAATCTGTAAGGGTTCTAACAGGAAGTAAGTGGTGCACTGATCTCTCCATAGTTTTTCACGAACTTGCAGTAGTGGCATGTTAAACCCAGAAAGCCATATAGCAATTTTATGATCCTCGGGGTCAGCCAGTTTTGCATTGCTCCAATTTTGAAGGGGTCTACTGCCACACCTTCCTCTGATATGATATGCCCAAGATATTTCACCTTCTTATGAAGAAAGCAAAAATTCATAGTGGTTGTTGTGTCTTCAAAAGGTGGTTTTCGGTATGTCTTCTTCGCATACTCGTATTTAATGATACCTAGATCGAAGGTCCAGCTTTGTGAAGATTTGTGCTCCCTTAGCAACTCATCTACTACTGGAATAAGGTATTTATCCTTGATGGTTATGCCATTGAGAGCTTGGTAATCAACACATAATCGCCATATTCCATCGTTCTTTCGTATGAGGAGCACCGGTGAAGAGTAGGGGCTGCAACATGGCCGAATAACACCTGTTTTGAGCATCTCTTTTACAATCCTTTCTATTTTATCCTTTTGGAGATGTGGATATTGATATGGCTAAGAATTTGCTGGAGATTTGCCTGGAAGAATCATTATACAATGATCATGCCGACGGGTAAGAGGTAGGTTGCGCGGTTCGTCAAATATATCTGAAAATTCAGCAAGCAAAGGAAGTAGATTTGTATCCTCAAATTTTGTTGGCTCTCCCTTAGTTTGTTGCTCAAGTTGTACCAAAAAGCTGCTGCATGCTTTATGCAAAACCTTCTCCCTTTGTTGTGTGCAAATCATCGTTACGTCGCCCTTACGTTTCCCGTGCAGTATCACATGTTTCTCCGTACTGTAAAATTTTATATTAGTTGCATAAAATTCCAAGAAATATCACCTAATGTCATCAACCATTTAATTCTGAGTATGACCTCATGACCATTTAATGCAAAGATTTGATAGAAATCAGTGGAAGTTGCAGCATGTATGTGCTGTCTTGTAAGAGTAGAATTGTCGTCGAAGAAACAATGGTTTCTCAATGTAATTTCTACCAAAAACTTAAGATAATTGAGGAGGGAATTGAAAGCAAAATCACAGATTATATGATAGCAAGGATGTCTAATTTAATCAAGAGAATTTCAACAGTATAATAGCAAGAAAATTGGTGCAAGTTACGATAGCAGAATTGTCGTTGAAAAATTTCAACGGGTTATGATGAAAATTTGCACCAACACAAAATCATTTTTAGAGATGAATTCCTTAATATATCAATCTTAGATGGAAGCCAAGATGATCTATGAAGTGTATAAGAAATTTCATTCAAAAAAAATTGCAAATAGATGGGTTAAAGCAACAATATGCCGCTGAAATTTTCTGCAGCACAGATTTTTAAGTATAGCAGATTGGACGTAAAAGATCAGTGGTTTATATTGATAATTTTTTGATGAAACTAAAGAAAAATCCACTATTGGAAGTGTCAAAGCTATCATAAAAATTTTGTAGAGATTTGGATAGAAACAATATAGTATCAAGATCAAACAAACAATGCTATGCGGCTGAAATTTTACAGTGCAGATTTTCAAGTATAGCAGATTAGACGTAAAAGATCAATGGTTTATATTGAGAATTTTTTTAAAAAACCAAAGGAAAATCTGCTGTTAGGAAATGTCAAAGATGTCATAAAAATTTCATAGAAATTTGGATAGAAAAAGCACAGTAGTAAGATCAAACAGATGGTGTTATACGGTTGGAATTCTGCAATGTATCTTTCGTCGTAGAGATGAAAACTTTGTGACGAAAGGTTTATGCAGCAATATAGGAACAGTTTTTTTTTTTGGATTTTCGAATAAGGATAACTAAATTACAGCAGCAGTAAGGTAGGAAACCAGAACCTGTTGCAATTCACGGGGAGATCAAAGGATGATCCGCGGTGGTGGAGATGATGGCGGAATTCGACGACGATCTTTTAAGCAATTGTGGGAATTGCTTTGGGCGGTTGTGGAGGGCTAATGGATGGCAATGGAAGGGCAGCGAGATACCAAGAATGCTGCTCTGATACCAGGTGTTAGAACCCTTGCAGATTCTAAACTTGGGGTTGATCTCTTTAGGGGATCGGCCTTCTTGGAACTCTATAGGGGTTCCTCCCTCCAAGTTGCTGCTCAAAGGCTCCGATTCCCTTAAAACTCCTAATTTTTCTCTAAGAAAACACCTCCTACATGAATGCCTCTCTCAATTAGGACTCTCCTAGCTAGAGTCCTAACAGAATGTCCCTCTCAATTAGGACTCTCCTAGCTCGAGTCCTAACAGTTTTACATGAATGTCCCTTTCAATTAGGACTCTCCAAGCTAAAGTCCTAACATAGAATGACCCTCATGTATATCGGAGTAAGCCATCTCTCTTGAGTATCAAACCAAATATGAGAGTGAGCCTTGCTCTGATACCAATTGTTAGGATCGGAGCGGCACTAAAAGGGGGGGGGGTGAATTAGTGCAGCGGATTAAAACGTCGATTTTGACAAATCTTTCATACAATAAAAATCAAACTCGGAAGTACTTAACTTGAAAGCGTATTCGCAAAGTTGTGCAGCAAAGGTAATGAGGAAATAAAGCAAGTAAGAAGGTTTGCAGTAATGTAAATAGCAGTAATGAAATGCAAACCAGAGATTACGCCTATTTTAAAGTGGTTCGGTCAAATGACCTACATCCACTTACGAGGCCCCTCTTCGATGAGGCTCTCACCTTCCACTAGTAAATCTCTTGAAAGGGAAGGGTAAATACCCCTCTTAAAACTTTTTTACAAGCGGTTCACTCTCTTACAGATTTTCAGCAAGAAAGAAGGAGGTGAACACTAGCAAATTGAAAACAAGACTAGCTAAGACTTTTCTAAGACCTTTCTCTCAATCAATTACTTCTCAAAAAGTTGTAATCTCAACTGAGATTTGATGGGTATTTATAGGCCTCAAGAGGATTCAAATTTGGGCTCCAAAATTTGAATTCTCTTTAGTTCCCGATGCTAGCGGTGCCACCGCCTGTCAGTGTCTGACACTGATAGTGGACTGGCAGTGCCACCGCCCAGCTCTCGGGTGCTAGGCGGTGCAACCGCCCAGTCTGGCGGTGCCACCGTCAAACCCTTCGGTTCACTGGTTGGGCTTCAAATTTAGCCCAAACCAAGTCTAATTTTGGGCCCAGTTGGCCCCTAACTAGAATATAGGATTATCTCTTAATCTTAATCCTAATTACAAGTGAACTACATAACAAAAAATATCCTAAGCAAGTTTTCAACTGCGAACGTCGAGTCTTGTTCCGACAAACTTCTTCCGACGAACTCCCAGCAAGCTCCTGATCTTGTGATGACTTTAACGAGTAGCCAACCCTTCTCGGTGATCTTCGTGAACCTCCGACGATCTCTTCGGCGAACTTCCAAAAATTCCGACAGGTTCCCGATTTCTTCTCGGTTGGTTCCGGCAACATCTCCGACGATTCTTCGGACTCTTAAACGTCCATCGAACTTGACTCCGGTATTCTTGCTTTGTGTTTTCTGGTTATCGTAGTTAATCATGTATACTTAACTCAATAATATGGATTAGATTAATTAACCCATCAATTGATTTTATCATCAAAATCCAAGATTCAACAATAAAAAGTGTAGATCACTTGTTCATTAGGACTAGATTTGATAAGAGAAATATTAGAAGGGCAACACAAAATAGATAAAAAAATGTTATCTAATAACAAAAGAACATCTATACAATTTGAAATAGATATTAAAGTATTCTTAAATATAGCACTAATGAGAGTAGTTATGAGATTTGGGAAGAAAAACAAGCTAAGTCCTCGATATAGAGGATCATATGAAATTCCTGATAAAATTGGTAATGTAGCTCGTAGGCTAGCCTTACCTCCTAAATTAGAGAAAAATTATAATGTAGTCCATGTATTAATATTAAGGAAGTACATTTTAAATCATTCTCATGTCTAAAAAGAATAACCAATATAATAGATAAAAATTTAACAAATAAGGAGTGGGCTATACAAATTCTTGATAGAAAGAAGAAAAAATTTCAAAATAAAAAGATTGCTTTAGTCAAAGTGCTATTTAGGAATCATGCAATGGAGGAAGCAACTTAGGAAAGAGAAGAAGATATGCAAGAGAAATATTTAGAGCTATTCAAGTAAGAAATTTTGAAAATAATTTTTTTTTAGGAGGTGAGGATTGTAATGCTTAAGTCTCAAACTATAACTATCATGCCAATAGAAGCAAAAATAATATTTATATATTATCTTCACTTAGTAATATAATTTATGATGTCTATGCTTCATAAATATGATAAATGATATGTTTATGTTTTCGACTTTCAAAATTAAAGTATATAATTGTTTAAAATATTATTCTTGATGTTCTATGAAATGTTAATTGAGCATGCATAAATATCAATGTTTACTTTAGATATATTTTATAATAAAAAAATATAATTCTTTGATGCAGCATGTTAAATTTTGAATTTTGATAATGAAACCAATTGATACTGTTTATGATCTGATCTATGTTTTAAGTGATGCAAGAAATTTCGATCAAGGAGAGACAATTAAAGTAGGAAAAATCATGTTGAGTTAGAGTGGAACATGTCAGAAGATTGGACATCGAGCTAGAGGATCGGTCAACGTAACGGTGGAAGGCTTCGGGCCATAAGTTCGAGCATCGATCTAAGAAAAGTGAAAATTGTGCCAAGGAAATCGGAGTTATGAATGTCAACTAGCTGATTGGGCAATAGGCCGCAAGAGAGGACGATGCACCGAAGAATCGAATGAGGCACCGATGAACCAATGACATGATGGACAACATTCGATTTAGCTTTGTAATAATTGTCTAGATCAAAGTAGGTTTTAGGTGTAATTGGGTTGAAATTGGGCTAACTCAATTTAAATGAGATGAGAGTAGTTTTGGCTCCAAGTTTAAATCCATTTAGAGCCTATAAATACCCCTCTTAGGTTAAGACAAACAAGCATAGAGAGCTTAAAAGTGGGAAAACGCAGTAGCAATAACTTGAAAAATCCCCTCCTCTAGTTTTAAAGCTTAAAATTCTATTTAGGGAGGAGTGAGTGCTTGTAAAAGGTTGTTTCCTAAACCTGTGAAAAGGAGAAGAGGAGTGTAAAAGGGTAGTTGATCTTCGCCCATTAAAAGAAGATTATTAGTGGATGCCGATAGCTTCTACAGAAGAGGAATCGGGAGTGGATATAGGTCACGATGACTGAACCACTATAAAACTCAGTTTGTATCTCTATTTTTACTCTTTACTGTAATTACAAACTACTTTACTTTCACTACGCTTCCGTATGCTCTCAAGTTAAACATATTTCCTGTACGGGCTGTTAGGACTCTAACTAGGAGAGTCATAATAAAGAGGGACATTCATGTAAAACCTACCTAAGCCGACCCCTATTAAAGAGGTCAAGTGGCCGGCTAGGTTAGGAGGTTATTTCTTAGAGAAGAATAAAGAGTTGTAAAAGAATAGGAGTCTTGAGTAGGAGTCCTATTAGGAGTTGGTTAGAAGTAGGAGTCTTGAGTAGGAGTTGGTTAGAAGTATGAGTCTTAAGTAAGAGTCCTATTATGAGTTAGGGTTTAGAAGCCCTATAAATAGTCATGTAATCCACCTCTTTTCATAAGCAATAGATGAATCTTTTCTGCAGCCTTTGAGCAGCAACTTGGAGGGAGGAACCCCTATAGAGTTCCAAGGAGGCCGATCCCTAAAGAGATCAACCCCAAGTTTAGAATCTACAAGGGTTCTAACACCTGGTATCATAGCAGTGTTCTTGGCATCTCGCTGCCCTTCCACAGCCATCCATCAACTCTCCACAACCGTCCAAAGCAATTCTCACAATTGCTTAAACAATCATTGTCGAATTCCGCCATCATCTCTACCACCGTGGATCATCCTTTGATCTCCCTATGAATTGCAACAGGTTCTGGTTTCCTACCTTACTGCTGCTGTAATTTAGTTATCCTTATTCGAAAATCTAAAAAAAAAAAAATTGTTCCTCTATTGCTGCATAAACTTTTCGTCAAAAAGTTTTCATCTCTACGACGAAAGATACATTGCAGAATTCCAGCCGCATAGCACCATCTATTTGATCTTACTACTATACTTTTTCTATCCAAATTTCTATGAAATTTTTATGACATCTTTGACACTTCCTAACAGTAGATTTCCCTTTGTTTTCATCAAAAAATTCTCAATATAAACTACTGATCTTTTATGTCCAATAGGCTACACTTGAAAATCTATGCTGTAGAAAATTTCAGCCGCATATTGTTGCCTTAACCCATCTGTTTGCAATCTTTTTTGAATGAAATTTCATATACACTTTATAGATCATCTTGGCTTCCATCTAAGATTGATCTATTATGAAATTCATCTCTAAAAACGATTTTGTGTTGTTGCAAATTTTCATCGTAAACCACTGAAATTTTTCGACGAGAATTCTGCTATCGCAACTTGCACCAATTTCCTTGCTGTTATACTGCCGAAATTCTCTTGATAAAATTAGACATCCTTGCTGTCATATAAACTGTGATTTTGCTATCAATTCTCTCAAGTTTTTGATAGAAATTACATCGAGAAACCATTGTTTCTTCGATGACAATTCTACTCTTACAAGACAGCACATACTTGCTGCAACTTCCACTAATTTCTATCAAACCTTTGCTGTCATCTACCATAGATCCAAAACTTTCATCCATAGCCCTAAAACTTCACCAAACCACACCCTAAAACGGCACCCAAAACAGCCACAAAACAAGCCTAAATCGTAGCCTACATCCACCGATCCACCAACCCTTTCGACCATCACTTCTCTCAACCTATACATGCCTTTAACCTGACAACAAAAGAGAGATCTTAACATCATAGATTTGGAGGCATATACTATGGTATGTAAGGAGGCAATCAATACTAAATTCGAAGCCTTGGAGGCGCGAATGGAGGATAAGATTCGGACGCTCTTTACCGAACTTAGATTGGGCCGACCACTAAGCCCGAAAAAATCATATCACGGAGAGAGCTTTGCTCAATCGCACCAGTCCCGAAGAGATGAGTTCCAAGGGAGGGGAAGCTCTATGACTGACCCCAACTATCCATGCATGAGGATAAATTTTCCTAGATGGGAAGAAGGAGACCCAATTGGTTGGATCTCGTGCGCGGAACGATATTTTCGGTACCACAAAATCGCGGACGCATCTATGGTGAAAATTGCAGCTATACATCTTGAAGGGGATGTCATACAGTGGTTTGACTGGTGTGAACATACTTATGGAGTCCTTTCATGGCGACAATTCAAAGAAGGACTACTGATCCGCTGCAAACCAACCGATTACGAGAATATTGACGGACAACTAGCAAAGATCCGACAAACCTCTACCATTCAGGAGTACCAAACTAGGTTTGAAAGGTTATCTAATCAAACTCATGATTGGTCTCAAAAATAGCTATTGAGGACCTACATTGAGGGCTTGAAGCTAGAGATCCGAGGAGAAGTTAAAGCGCGACAACCGTACACGCTTATGGCAGCCATCTCTTTCGCACGACATCAAGAGGAGCGATTGAATCATGAAGCTTGGAGGACTAGAGTTGCTCCTCAACCAAAAATACTGAAGCTCTCAGCCCCCCCTACTGTCAATCGAGTCCCTGTACTAAAGAAGTTGACAGGAGAAGAGCTTCGGGAGCAATCTGCGGAGCGGTTATGTTGGCATTGTGACAAGCCGTGAGCATCGCTATAGTAACGAGGGACTTCTTATGATTGAACCGATAGAAGAAGAGGTCATTGAACATCCAGAAGAGAGCCTTGAATATGAAGAAGAAGAGCCACAACCGACCGAAGTTACGGTACATACACTAGCTGGCTACTCAAACCCGCAAACGATGAAAGTTGGAGGCCTTCTCAAACAACAACCGATCACTGTTCTCATCGACACGGGCAGCACTAATAACTTCCTAAACAGTATGATTGTTGTCCATATGAACTTACCTATTGAGAATTGCAGTAGGTTTGTCGTTAAGGTCGCCAACGGACGGATTTTAAAGTGTGATCATAGGTGCACGCAGGTGAAACTATTGCTGTAGGACCAAGAGATAATTGCATATTTCTTCCTCCTCCCTTTTGATAATCATGAGGCCATACTCAGATCCGACAAACATCTACCATTCAGGAGTACCAAACTAGGTTTGAAAGATTATCTAATCAAACTCATGATTGGTCTCAAAAACAGCTATTGAGGACCTACATTGAGGGCTTGAAGCTAGAGATCCGAGGAGAAGTTAAAGCGCGACAACCGTACACGCTTATGGCAGCCATCTCTTTCGCACGACATCAAGAGGAGCGATTGAATCATGAAGCTTGGAGGACTAGAGTTGCTCCTCAACCAGAAATACTGAAGCTCTCAGCCCCCCCTACTGTCAATCGAGTCCCTGTACTAAAGAAGTTGACAAGAGAAGAGCTTCGGGAGCAATCTGCGGAGCGGTTATGTTGGCATTGTGACGAGCCGTGAGCATTGCTATAGTAACGAGGGACTTCTTATGATTGAACCGATAGAAGAAGAGGTCATTGAACATCCAGAAGAGAGCCTTGAATATGAAGAAGAAGAGCCACAACCGACCGAAATTACGGTACATACACTAGCTGGCTACTCAAACCCGTAAACGATGAAAGTTGGAGGCCTTCTCAAACAAAAACCGATCACTGTTCTCATCGACACGGGCAGCACTAATAACTTCCTAAACAGTATGATTGCTGTCCATATGAACTTACCTATTGAGAATTGCAGTAGGTTTGTCGTTAAGGTCGCCAACGGACGGATTTTGAAGTGTGATCATAGGTGCACGCAGGTGAAACTATTGCTGTAGGACCAAGAGATAATTGCATATTTCTTCCTCCTCCCTTTTGATGATCATGAGGCCATACTCAGATCCGACAAACCTCTACCATTCAGGAGTACCAAACTAGGTTTGAAAGGTTATCTAATCAAACTCATGATTGGTCTCAAAAACAGCTATTGAGGACCTACATTGAGGGCTTGAAGCTAGAGATCCGAGGAGAAGTTAAAGCGCGACAACCGTACACGCTTATGGCAGCTATCTCTTTCGCACGACATCAAGAGGAGCGATTGAATCATGAAGCTTGGAGGACTAGAGTTGCTCCTCAACTAGAAATACTGAAGCTCTCAGCCCCCCCTACTGTCAATCGAGTCCCTGTACTAAAGAAGTTGACAAGAGAAGAGCTTCGGGAGCAATCTGCGGAGCGGTTATGTTGGCATTGTGACGAGCCGTGAGCATTGCTATAGTAACGAGGGACTTCTTATGATTGAACCGATAGAAGAAGAGGTCATTGAACATCCAGAAGAGAGCCTTGAATATGAAGAAGAAGAGCCACAACCGACCGAAGTTACGGTACATACACTAGCTGGCTACTCAAACCCGTAAACGATGAAAGTTGGAGGCCTTCTCAAACAACAACCGATCACTGTTCTCATCGACACGGGCAGCACTAATAACTTCCTAAACAGTATGATTGCTGTCCATATGAACTTACCTATTGAGAATTGCAGTAGGTTTGTCGTTAAGGTCGCCAACGGACGGATTTTGAAGTGTGATCATAGGTGCACGCAGGTGAAACTATTGCTGTAGGACCAAGAGATAATTGCATATTTCTTCCTCCTCCCTTTTGATGATCATGAGGCCATACTCAGAATTAAATGGTTGATAACATTAGGTGATATTTCTAGGAATTTACAGCAATTGTGGGATCTTTTGCAAAACAAATGTTCCTTATGGTCACATTGGGTTTCTGCTAGGTATCTTTCAAAGGAATCAATCTGGGAAATTTCAACAAGAATATACCACTCTGCAACTTGGAAAGAAATTTTAAAGGTAAGGAATTGGCTAATCAAACACATTTCCTATGCAATCTCTTCTGGAACTAGTACTAATATGTGGTACGATCCTTGGGTGAATGGGAAGAGTATATTTCAATTATATGGTGATAGAATACGAAAAGATCTTGGGGCTCCCAAAGATTGGAAGGTTTCTGAGTTCATTGCTAACGGTACCTGGTGTCTCCTTAATCCCATTTCTCCCGAAATGTTATCACTTTGGCCAACTATTATAGCTATTCCAATCAGGAACAACTCTTCAGATATACTTATTTGGCCTCATGACAATGGCAAATTTAGTGCCACATCCGCATGGAATCAAATTAGGCAAAGAAATAACAAGTGGGTCCCAAGCAGTTGGACATGGGATCGACCGGGATCACAAAGACATTCCTTATGTACATGGCAGGCCCTTCTCAATAAATTACCTACAATAGACAATATGAAAAGAAGAGGTATCTATCATGTTAACCGATGCTCCCTTTGTATGCAACAAGAAGAAACTGTTGACCACCTCTATTTTACTTGTGATTATACAAAATGGATATGGAAGGAGATTCTCCAGCGATTTGAACTCAATAGACTACCGCAACCAAACTTGCACCAAGAACTATGCGACCTCATGTAATGTTTCTCAAGAAAGGGGCCTCTCACACAACTGGCAAAGGTTACTTTCAGATGCGCTATTTGGTGGATGTGGAAGGAGAGATGTAACAGAATATTTGAATGCCAACATACAAACAATGCTCAGCTATTGAAAGAGATTATTAGAGACTCAAGATCCTGTATGGAGCAAGATCTCAAAACGGTGCACTTTACCCAAAGAGAAAAAGATATTTTTATCAAATTCAATTTTGCTATTAGCTAAAGATCTTGGGAATGATGCCAAATTATGTACCCACAGGTAGTTTTGATATATCTGGATAAACATTTTCTTTGATGATTGTAATTAGGAGTTATAGTCTACAGTATGTGTAGTCATAACTATGAGTTACTTACTTGGCTTTGTCTATGACTTGTATAGATAAAGCTATTTGTAGAAACTTTACACATAATCAATTTACTTTTACTTAAAAAAAAAAAGATATTTCTAGGAATTTTATGCAACTAGTTATAAAATTTTACAATAAGGAGAAACAGGTGATACTGCACGGGAAACGTGAGGGCGACGTAACGATGATTTGTACACAACAAATGGAGAAGGTTTTACATAAAGCATGCAGGGGCTTTTTGGTACAACTTGAGCAGCAAATTAAAGGAGAGCCAATAGAATTTGAAGATCCAAACCTATTTCCTTTGCTTGCTGAATTTTCAGATATATTTGACGAGCCGCACAACCTACCTCTTACTCGTCAGCATGATCATTGTATAATAATTTTTTCAGTCAAATCTCCAGCACCATGTTACAGCCCCTACTCTTCACCGATGCTCCTCATACGAAAGAAGGATGGAATATGGCGATTATGTGTTGATTACCGAGCTCTCAATGGCATAACCATCAAGGATAAATACCCTATTCCAGTTATAGATGAGTTGCTAGATGAATGAGAGCACAAATCTTCACAAAGCTGGACCTTCAATCCGGGTATCATCAAATACGAGTATGCGAAGAAGACATACCGAAAATCACCTTTTGAACACACAACAACTACTATGAATTTTTGCTTTCTTCTAAAGAAGGTAGAATATCTTGGGCATATCATATCAAAGGAAGGTGTGGCAGTAGACCCCTTCAAAATTAGAGTAATGCAAAACTGGCTGACCCCGAAGAACATAAAATTGCTACATGGCTTTTTGGGTTTAACAGGCTTCTACTGCAGGTTCGTGAAAAACTATGGAGAGATCAGTGCACCACTTACTTCCTTACTAAAAAAAGACGTCTTCCAATGGTCGGACAGAGCCTCCACTACCTTCGACAAACTTAAGGTAGCCATGACGACGACGCCGGTGCTAACACTACTAGATTTCAACCGACCCTTCATTATTGAGGCCGACGCATCTGGAGTCGGAATCGGAGCGATTCTCATATAAGATGGTCGACAACTCACATACACTAGCAAGGCATTATCTCCCTCCCATCAAAATAAGTCAACATATAATAAGGAGATGCTCGCCATTGTGCGCGCAGCAACGAGATGGAGACCCTACTTGATTAGCCGACGATTTCAAATTAAATCCGACCATAAAAGCCTCAGGTACTTTTTGGAGCGAAAGATATCATCCCCAGAGCAGCAAAAATGGTTAACAAAACTTCTTGGATTTGATTATGAAATAACTTACAAAAAGGAGAAAGAGAATGTTCTTGCAGATGCGCTTTCGCAACTACCCGAGCAAGTTGAAGTTTCGGCCGTTTCACTTCCGACCAGCGACTTTCTTATGGATATTAAGATGGAATGATAGGAAGATTCAAAGACTAGTAAGATTATGAAAAAATTGGAGGAAGCACCTGTAACACCCCTCATTTCTGAATTTTCGTATAAATTTATGGTGATAATGTAAGTATTTATTTTAAATTGATAAAAGAAATAGAGTATGAATCAGAGGTAACTTATTTGTAAGATTTGGGAGATCTGTTCAAAAAAAAAAAAAAAAATGAGGACCTATATGTAAACCCTAAGGACCTAATCGTGAATATGATAAAAATAAGGACTAAACTGCAAAAGGCACAAAATGACAAATTCCACCATTTAAGCCTCTCTACCTTCGTTCTTAAGGAAGCAGAGAAAGCAGCTCGTGGGTGATCAGGGAAAGAAAGAAAGAAGAAGAAGAAGAAGAAGAAGAAAAATTGGGGTTTTTAGGGTTCTTGCTTTAATCTTTTCACTCCGGGTCAAAATTCTCAAAGGCAAGTATTCTAACCCCATCCTACAGAATTTTTAGTCTCTGTTTTTATGTTGATTCAAAATAAATTGAAGGATTTCTATTTAGAAACTGATGTGTCTCTCTTTGGACATAGAACCATGGATTCTGAAGTTTTTTCGGTAAACTGACCCCTATACACCTTTTTAGCTATAAGTTTTAGTACAAAATGTGAATTCGGGCAGAAACTATTTTGTTTGAAATTAGACTCTTATATATTCCTTTTGACACTAATTTTGTAGAATTTGGACACCGAATACTTACCCAAACATCTGTTTCAAATGAGCCTATAGACGCTGTAAAACAGGGTTCAAGATTTCTGACCTGTCGATACTAAAATGCCTATAACTCCCTGTTGAAAATTCTGATTTATACCAAACTGAATTTATTTGAAACTAGACTTGAAAATCTTGCTTTTTACATATAGTTTGAAAATTTCGGAATTCAATTTCCTACCCTATTCTCTGTTGAATCCGACCCTATAAATTCTGCAAAACAGCGATTGTGTTTTTGACCTTGTGTTACCAAATCAAAGGTAACTCCGTGTTGGGAACCCTGTTTCATATGAAATTTGTTCCATCAGAATATAGATTGATATATGGTTCGACCATAGCTTTCTTATGGGTATTGGAGCATAATTGATATTCTGAAGTATTTGTTTGATGTGCCACTAGAATTCTGTCCGAAATCGAGCTTTGGTCGATTTCGCGTATTCTGTTCCGTTCCTTTGGATATTTGAATTCGTCTAACCTTCTTATTGGAATTAAGCTAAATATGATTGCTTGGAATCCCTGTACACTCTTGTTTTCATTTCATTCCAAATCTGAATACATTTGTGAGAGATTTGTTCTTTGTTTTGTATTGTCTCAAAAAGGCACATACACGTTTTGTTGTTCCGCATGTGCTTCCGATATATGCTACTTATTGTTAAAACTGCCATCTTGTACTCTGGTGTGTGGGATTGTCTAGACCTTTGCCAGAAATGGTAAAGGGTATGCGCTTATTGCCCGCTCTGTGGGGTCCCGCTCTGTGGGATATTCTAGACCTTTGCCAGAAATGGTAAAGGGTATGTGCTTAGAGCCTGCGATGCTCTACCGGCCCCCTCTGACTTCACCTAGACGTGGGTGGATGGGGCTCCCAAACGTGGGAGACTTTTTTCAGGTGGTCATTCAGAAATGGATGAATCACATTCTGACTGAGATCCCTCTACACCTTCTATATGTTTGATATGACATCCAGAGTTTTGGTGAGTTGTTTCTGTTCATGCTTTGGATAAGAATGATATGATTGCAACGTCAAGGACGACGTTTGAGCTTCTGTACGATATTTGTTTTTGATATGCTCTGAAATGCTTCATTCACTGATGATTTTTGCTTCGAAATATTCCATATGCCGTTGATATGCTTCCGAACATTTTATATGCCATTGATAAGCTCCGATATGTTTCCTTTGTCACTGATATGCTCCAATTACTCTATGCCCCATCTATCAGGAACCAAATATGTAAGATTGAAAGGACAATTGTGTTTCTGCTCCTAATGATATTATGTCTACGAAATCGTATATTCTGCCTTATATTTTGAAACTGTATCTCTTTGGAAATTGTACTATTTGATATGGATATGTTAGTTACATGCTGAGCTCTTTATGCTCACCCCGTTTGTTGATAAAATTTTCAAGATAGCGTACCGTTTGCTTAAATGTTAAGATTGGGCTGAGGCAGTGGAAAGTTAGAAGATTTTGGGCTGATCTTTATTAGCATATATGTATGTGTTGCATAAGCCACTTTGTATCTATTGTAATGTTGACGATGAATCTAAACCTATGGATTTTGTGTAAGTTAAAGGATCCCTAATGTATATGATTTTTGGAATGTTAAGTTAAATTCATGTAATGATATGAACTTATGGTAATCGTTGGTTTGGTGACTGCACAGACTTCCCCACTTGTGAATTTATGTTGTGGTTATTATTTTGATGAGTTGAGTTCAGATTATATGAATTATCGAGTGATGTGTTGTATGTTTATGAACTGCACAGGGTTATGAATTTGTAGACTATATAGGTGAAATTTTGATCTGAATGTTTTCTTAGTGACCTCAAATGTATGTTTGGATCCTGGGTTAGTTATGATGAAAATTTTAAATATTATCGATATTTTGAGGGTCGTGACAGCACCAAGCCCCATGGCTCATTACAATTGGGACTCAAAAGAATTACACTATAAGGGACGCATTGTGCTTATGATAAATTCTATTTGCATCTTCACGAGCAGATTTTGGACAAAGTTATTCCATATGCAGGGTACTAAATTGAAAAGGAGTATGGCATATCACCCACAAACCGACGGCCAGACGGAAGTTGTAAATAGGTGCTTGGAGACAACCCAAAGCCACCCACCAAATATGACTACCCAAAGAGAACTTCATACTAAGCCAAGTGCCATTATTGATCGACGGATCGTGATTCGACGACGACAATCCACTACTGAATTGCTAATACAGTGGGCAAACCTATTAACAGAAGATGCCACTTGGGAGAACTATGATAACTTGAAGATCAAATTCCCAAAATTCATGAATCGTCAGCCTCGAGGACAAGGCTGATTTGAAGAGGGCGGGTTTGTTAGGACTCTAGCTAGGAGAGTCCTAATAGAGAGGGACATTCATGTAAAACCTACCTAAGCCAACCCCTATTAAAGAGGTGAAGTGGCCGGCTAGGGTTAGGAGGTTATTTCTTAGAGAAGAATAAGGAGTTGTAAAGGAATATGAGTCTTGAGTAGGAGTCATATTAGGAGTTGGTTAGAAGTAGGAGTCCTATTAGGAGTTAGTTAGAAGTATGAGTCTTGAGTAGGAGTCTAATTAGGAGTTGGTTAGAAGTATGAGTCTTAAGTAAGAGTCCTATTAGGAGTTAGGGTTTAGAAGCCCTATAAATAGTTATGTAATCCACCTCTTTTCATAAGCAATAGATGAATCTTTTCTACAACCTTTGAGCAGCAACTTGGAGGGAGGAACCTCTATAGAGTTCCAAGGAGGCCGATCCCCTAAAGAGATCAACCCCAAGTTTAGAATCTGCAAGGGTTCTAACACGGGCTTTGTCGAAATATTTTTTATTAAATGAAATTTCTGACTCGATGTGATTTTTATTGCTGCACTAATTCAACCCACCCCCCTACCCCCCCTCTTAGTACCTACTCGATCGTAACATAACAAACATAAGTATGTTAGTAATGAGTTTAAATTATGATAATAAACATACATATACGGTAAAATGTTGTTAACACTTGCAGCCTTTTTAAAAAGTTTTTATAAGAATATGATTTGCACTTTATAATAAAAAAATTGAGAGAGTTTTACATAAACTTCACAAGTTGAAAATTTGGTAATAAAAAACGTTAATAAAGGTAAAAGAAACAAAACAAAGAAGCACTTGCCGATATTTTTTATCACCATATAAATTGTGATACTGAGGGCCTCAAATTGATAAACAAAGTATTTTATTTATTGCAAAAACGATGAAATATTGTTATATATTAGGATAAATATAGTAATTAGTAATAATATTGCCCATAATATTCTAAGGATACTTGTTGCTTATTATTAATCTCTTAATGCCTAGATCTTCCCCAGATAACTGGTGTGGTATAAATTTGTCGTACATTAGTTGACACATCCCTATATTTCATGGCTATCATAGAAACAATCTTCTATTACGTTCACTATCCTGTCAATGGCTCACATAATAGGATTGTACATATAAACTATATTGATGCATTGGATAACATGTGTATAATCGTTAATTTTTTTTCCAGAATCGAAAGTAATGATATATATTTCTTAAACCAAAAATTTCAATCCTATACTGTCGTTACTAGAAGGATATATGGTGAAACAAAATTGGAACAATCCGAATTCAACTAAGGTAGAAATTTAGATATGTACCATGGCCCTCACAGCGTACGAAGGTCCTAGCTACTTTATTTGGTAAACATCTTGTTCAAACATCACAAGGTCTTGGGTTTAAAACCTGCCGTCACAAAATGCAGAACAATCAAAGCGGAGAGATATAGGAATGCAACTATTTGCTGACACTGATGATACAACAATGAACAATATCAATCAAATTAAGGGGAGTCTAATCTAATTCTCTTCTTTATTAACAACATTAGGCAAGCTTGATCAGCTGCCTGAGCTGGACGAATGAACGAATAAAAAAGAAGGGGAAAAAATGATCTAAAACAATAATCGTCTCACACTCCTTATTGGCATTCGCGAAGATATCATTAGTACTCCTGGTACGTCTTCATCGTGTCCATGATGGAGGACGAGATGGCGTTGTCCATGTTGGGAACGGACGGAGAAAACAACGAAGAATCTGGGTATCTGTAGAATGACCTCGATGAGCAGAAGAAATCGGAGGAGTTGGGGGTGAACAAAGGGCTCTCCGACAGGAAAGGATTCGGTGGTGCGACCTGCTCAAAGGCGATCGGAGATATGCCACCGGCATTAGTCAACGACGAACAGCTGACATGCACGTCGCCCCCAAAGCTGCTGTTCTCCGATGAGGAGGAAGAGTCGTCGCAGACAGGCGCAGCAGGCGGCTTGTTGTCCTTGTATGTGCGCGAGACGTTCGACGGCGGGGGTGCAGGAGGGAGGGAGGACGACTCATCGTCGTCAGCGGAGTGGGAGAGGCCGGTAAGCTTCTGGACGAGCGCCATGAAGTCTCGAGCCTGCGTGTGGATAACCTTGGGCGAGTGGGTGTAGATGATGACCGGGTGGTGGCGCTGCTGCTGGTAAGAGGAGGTGGTGATCGTGGAGGAGGAGGAAGACTTGTAGATGAGGTGGGAGTCCTTGTGGATCTTCAGCGGGGCAGGGCGGGAGCCATTTATCTCTCGCGACACCGGGCTCATGTTGAGACGATAGAAGAGGAGGAGGAGAAATGGGTGGATGAAGAAAGGAGGGAGATGACAGTTGAATTAGAAAGAAGAGGAGGAGAAGGAAGAGATGTTTATCTTCGTTAGTGTTTTGTAGACATGGTTTGGCTTGCTTTGTTTAGGGTTGGTGGGAGGGAATGGCATTTATATACACGTATATCTAGGAGGGTTGGGTTTGGGTGGCGCCAGCCATGTTGACCGTAGACGCCGGGGGGGGGGGGGGGGGGGGGGTGGGGTGGGGTGTGGGGTGTGGGAGAGGGGAATGAATGGCGTGAGGTGGGAGGAATGCAGGGAAAAGAGGGAGAGGGAGTTGGTAAACAGGATACATGGTGAGGTGAGAGGGGACGACGGAGAGAGAAGGGTGGTGGGTGATGGATTTGAGGTCCTTTTTATTAGGGGAGGGCGTTCAAGGGAAGTAAATCTTGATGACGTGCATTAACTACGTGTGAGAGAGAGAGAGTGGATCACAATTTTAATCCGGATCCAATAAGATGATGGGCTCGGAACAAGCACGATTTAATTAAAATCTATCATATTTCTAAGAACATTTTTATGTATCATGGTATTTAGGTAGATAAAACACTTTACTCGCACACATTGCGAATGGTGGTCATATTAGACATATGTCGGCTACATGCGTATGCACACGTGCAGTCTCCTCACTTGGCGTTCGTGTGCATTGGATTTCACACCTAGTTAGAATGATCAAATGTAGTGTGAGGGTTGACAAACAAATGTGATAACCAATTTCAATTTAATAAGAAGTTGGCGTTTATCTAGCTTTGAACTTACCTTCATGAATCTAATGTCATACTACACATTAATTAATATTTGAAAAGTCTCCCTTTTTGTTGCCTTCGGTCCCTGGTTATCTAGGAGATTCACATCTGCGTTAGATCTGCCTAGATGAAGATGTCTTGTTAAGATATTTACTCTCCACGTCAAGCATTTCACATGAATGTGTTTCTCCAAACAAATCAAAGTTGAGTTACACAGGAAGAAAGCACGGATGATGCTCAAGGGAGCCCGTTGAATCAATATTATTTTAATAAGGTTAATTATGATGAATCCTTCACTTGTGCATAGTTGGTCCAACTTCAAGAATCCTGGTCGATGTTGAGGCGATGGGAAACTAAAGGTTCGATAAAACCAATCCAGGAAGCATCAACAAGCAGCCATGACATGCAAGAGGTCGTACTTTATCAGGTACACATGCTGTAATAAGTGGAAGTCAAAGGATGATTTGTATGACTTCCGTCTGTGTAGGTGAAACGTTTTATAGGTGCCCCAGTAGCTTTATGCTTATGAGTGAGTGATGAACTTTCATGTGCCTCTTGCATTGATTATACAATATTTCATTCGAGTAGAACATTGATCGAGCAATTGGTCAGATGGAAATATGATCCATGATATCTTTTTTCTCTTTCTCCCCTTAGTGCATGGCCGAAGCTAAGCACATTTGACTCTAAACTTAAAATTACGTTTCCAATATGACTAATTGGGATACCAATTTTTTTATTTGAAATATCTCAACCCCTCTCACTATTTACCCTATTGTTCCTCCAAGCTGACTTTGGTCATGCTGGCGCCGATTTGAAGTCTGGACCAATACGACCCAACTCGAAACCCAAGTCCTGGTTCATTTAGCCCAGCCCAAGTCAGGTCCTAAAGACTTAATGAGGTAAACCCGGATGAATTAATTTAGTCATTCTCCAATTTCAAATTTTAAGTTTGGTTTGCCCGAAATGTTTGTGGGACAGCCAAAGAGTGAAGCTTGAAATGTATTCTCGTTTTGGATCCACAAGCTTATCTGTTTTGGAGCCCAAATTGACTTATTTATGAGTATAACATTATTATTCTCCTAAGGTCTATTCTTGTGCTTCATCGTCTTTGTTGAGGATATATCATTTGTTTCTTCTCCAATGGTAGGAAACAAAGATAATAAAAAGATTGAATGTCAAGACTTCGACGTAATCAATATTCAGTAATTGTTCATGCAAGCACGCTCAGTTTATATAAATTTCTGATAAGTAGATTAGTGTTTGAGGTAGGCAACAAAAGCAACGTCATTCTCAGGGCTTGTTTCATCTCACCAGCCCTCTCTGTCTCTCCTAATGCCAACTTCTCACGTTTCTATGGCAGCAAAAATGGGAGTGCAAACACAAGATTCCGGTGACAGTACTGCTGCTAATAACTAGAAAGATGCAAGCATGTGAAGAATTATAGAAAATTATAATCATATAATCTATAAAAAATTAATATTAAGAATTAAAATTAAATAATTATAGATCGAAGATTACCTTTCGATATTATTCAAAAGACTTTATCTGATGCTCCGTAATTCAATCCGCAAACAACATCAACACGGATATACATACGATATGAACCAGACTCTCCTTCACTTCTTTTTATATCTTTTGTATCATTATAAGTAATGAAAAAGAGACTAAAAGAAGATGAGAGTAAATCTATAATCTCTCTGTTATATATTGTTATATGTTGAATCTATTGGGCTGATAGCCCATATTCAGCCCATGTGGGCTAGGGCAGCCCACAGCCCACACCCCCTCTTAACCTAACCCTAATTAAGATTAGGGGGGTGTGTTGGCTGCATTTTAGAGGTAGAAAAAGACTATAAAAAGGCAGCAACGAGGCAGATCTTGAGTGCCACGAGATTCCAAAAAGAAGAAGGAGAACAAGGCTGAAAAGGAAGAGAAAGAAAGGGAAGAAGACAAGGACAACGTAGAGAGACTGTTCTCAATCATCTAGCAGTGTTCTCATCTCAGGTTAGATCAAATCTACAGTAGACTCTTGCTGTGATTACTTGGGGAGGTTTTAGATATTGTGGGCAGTGACGTGATCTTTGTATTCTAGTTATTCTCTTGTGGTTGTTGCTAGGGTTTTGTGCAAAAGATTGAGATTTATATATTCATTATTCTCATTGTGGATTATCTCTAGTTTGCCCCGTGGTTTTTACCCTCCACATTGAAGGGGTTTTCCACGTATATCTTGGTGTTATGTTTGATTGTGTTTTCATTTTATTCCGCTGCGTATTATGGTCTTCTAGTATTTGTTCATATACAAAGGTTATTACTCTTTATATCCCCATCAACTGGTATCAGAGCGGGGTTTTGGTGATTTAATTTTTGTATTTTAACATGGAGGCTAGTAATATTTCTCGCATGATTAGTTTGAATGGAAACAATTAGATGATATGGAAACCAAGAATGGAAGATCTCTTGTATTGCAAAGATTTGTATGGACCTTTGCAAGGGGATAGTGCAAAACCTACAACTATGACAGATGATGAGTGGAAGAGGTTAAATCGAAAAACAATTGGGTTTATTAGACAGTGGCTTAATGATAGTGTCTTTCACCATGTTTCTACTGAAATTTCTGCATATTCTCTTTGGAAAAAATTGGAAAGTCTCTATGAAAGAAAAACAGCTGGCAACAAAGCTTTTTTTGATCAGAAAACTTGTGAACCTAAAATATAGAGAGGGTGATTCTATTGCTGAGCATTTGAATGAAATGCAGAGTATTACTAACCAGTTATCCTCTATGAAAATGTCTTTTGATGATGAGTTATAGGCATTGTTACTTCTCAGTTTATTACCAGAAAGTTGGGAGACACTAGTGGTTTCCCTTAGTAATTCTGCGCCAGATGGTATTGTCACTATGAGTCAAGTAACAAGCAGTTTGTTGAATGAGGAGTTGATAAGAAAGAGTTCAGCAACATCTCAGAATGATTCACAAGCACTTATCTCAGAGAATCGAGGAAGGTCAAAGTCTAAAAGCAGTTCATGTATGGATAGGAGCAAGTCAAGATCAAGAAAAGATATTGTTTGCTATAACTGTGGTGAGAAAGGACATTACAAGAACCAATGCAAGCAACCTAAGAAGAACAAGAAAAAGGGAAAAGAAGTGGAGTCTACAGAGTCAAAGGATAATACTACAGCTACAGTGTAAGGTGGTGATTATTTGATTTTGTCTCCTTCTGATGATATTTTTTCTTGTGTGTGTCAGGATCTTAAGTGGGTGATTGACACAAGTGCTTCTTATCATGCTACACCACGAAGAGAGTTTTTTGCTACATACAGGTCTGGAAACTTTGGTGTTGTCAAGATGGGCAACTATGGCACAATAGACATCATTGGCATGGGTGATATCCATTTAAAGACCAACCTTGGCTGCAAGTTGGTACTTAAGGATGTGAGGCATGTGATTGACTTGAGGTTGAATTTAATTTCAATTGGAAGACTAGATGATGAAGACTATGAAAGCATATTTCATAGAGGGCAATGGAAGCTCAGTAAAGGTTCTCTTGTTATAGCTAGTGGAAAGAAATGTCATACTTTGTACAGGTTGCAGGCTAAAGCTTATGGTGAGTAGTTAAATGCTACAGAGAAAGACTTCAGTATGAAGTTGTGGCATAGGCGATTGGGACACATGAGCGAGAAGGGGTTGCAAGCTCTTTCCAAGAGAGAGGTATTACCAGATCTTAGAGGTATACATCTGAACCCTTGTATTGATTGTTTGGCTGGTAAACAACATAGAGTTTCATTTGCTAGTGCTGCTTTGTCTAGAAAAATGCATGTCTTAGATCGTGTTTATACAGATGTATGTGGTCCTTTGAGGACAAAAGCTCTTGGTGGATCTGTTGATGTTCTTGGTATAAGTGGTGCACTTTATTTTGTCACTTTTATAGATGATTTTTCCAGGAAAGTTTGGGCTTATGCTTTGAAGACCAAAGATCAGGTTATTAATGTCTTCAAAGAGTTTCATGCTAGGGTTGAAAGGGAGACAGGAAGAAAATTGAAATGCATAAGATCAGATAATGGTGGTGAGTATACGGGATTGTTTAATGACTATTACAGGTCACATGGGATCCAACATGAGATGACAATTCCTGGTACACCTCAGTATAATGCAATTGCAGAGAGGATGAACCGCACCATCATGGAAAAGATCAGATGTATGCTTTCACAGGCCAAGCTACCCAAAAGGTTTTGGGATGAGGCTTTGAGGACTGCAGTTGATGTGATCAACTTATCACCATGTACAGCCCTAGATGGTAATGTTGTAGAGCATGTATGGTCAGGGAAAGATGTCCTACAGGCATTTGAAAGTGTTTGGTTGTCGTGCATTTGCACATGTTCTAGATAATGAGAGGTCCAAGCTGGATGGTAAGTCTAAAGAATGTATTTTTCTTGGTTACTCACATGATCAGTTTGGTTACAGGCTTTGGGATCTAGAAAAGCAGAAGGTGTTTAGGAGTAGAGATGTGGTCTTCTTTGAGGATCAAACCTTTGAGGATTTGAAGAAGAAGGCACCAGCCAAGACTTCTGCAGAAGGATTAGCAGATTGTGACCCAGTTATTCCTCCAGTATATCAGGGTGATGGGGGAGATGTGTAGGAAAATAGTGTAGAGCCTGATGTTGATTTACCTACAGGACATGTTGAGCAAGAAGAAGTAGGAGAGCAAGTTCCCGCAGAACCTCAGTTGAGAAGATCTTGTAGACAACGTCAACCTTCCAGAAGATACTCTACAGATGAGTATGTGATGCTTACTGATGCAGGTGAACCAGAGAGTTACCAAGAAGCAGTTGAGAGTGAGCAGAAAGAGAAGTGGTTAGTTGCTATGCAGGAAGAGATGGATGCTCTTCAGAAGAACCACACTTATGATTTGGTGCTGCTACCAAATGGAATGAAGGCCTTGAAGAACAAGTGGGTTTTTAGGTTGAAGACTCAAGAATATTGTTCTCAACCAAAGTACAAAGCTAGATTGGTTGTGAAAGGCTTTGGTCAAAAGAAATGTATTGACTTTGAAGAGATATTTTCTCCCGTTGTTAAAATGTCTTCTATTCGTGTTGCTCTTAGGTATTGCTGCTAGCCAAGACTTGGAGGTTGAGCAGTTAGATGTGAAGACAGCTTTCCTTCATGGTGATTTGGAGGAGGAAATTTATATGGAGCAACCAAAAGGCTTTAAAGTCAAAGGTAAAGATAATTTTGTCTACAAGTTGAAGAAGAGCTTGTATGGGCTAAAGCAAGCTCCAAGACAGTGGTACAGAATGTTTGATTCATTTATGACAGAAAATTGATACAAAAGAACGGCTTCAGATCATTGTGTGTACATCAAATGATTTGGTGAGGATTTTATTATTCTCTTACTTTATGTTGATGACATGCTTATTCTCGGGAAAGATATGTCTAAAATTGACAGGTTGAAGAAGGAACTGAGTGAGTCTTTTGCAATGAAGGACATAGGGCCAGCAAAGCAAATACTAGGCATGCATATTTTTCGTGACAGGAAAAACAAGAAGATTTGGTTGTCACAGGAGAAATACATCGAGAAGGTATTGGAAAGATTCAGTATGAGCAACGCAAAACCAGTTGGTTCTCCTCTTGCAGGTCACTTCAAGTTGTGCTCAGAACAGAGTCCGTCAAGTGATGAGGAGAAGGAGAAAATGCAAAAGGTTTCTTATGCTTCAGCAGTTGGAAGTTTAATGTATGTAATGGTATGTACGAGGCAAGACATCGCATATGCAGTGGGTGTAACTAGCAGATTTCTTACAAATCCAAGCGAGCACTTCACCCGAAGAGAAAAAGATATTTTTATCAAATTTAATTTTGCTATTAGCTAAAGATCTTGGGAATGATGCCAAATAATGTACCCACAGGTAGTTATAGTCTACAGCATGTGTAGTCATAACTATCGCATTAGCACTCTATGAGTTACTTGGCTTTGTCTATGACTTGTATAGATAAAGCTATTTGTAGAAACTTTACACATAATGAATTTTACTTTTACTTACCAAAAAAAAAAAAAGAGCACTGGGCAGCAGTGAAGTGGATTTTTAGATATCTCAAAGGGAGCTCTAAGGTTTGTTTAAGCTTTGGAGGTGGACCAGCTATGTTGACAGGTTACACAAATGCAGATATGGCAAGAGATATAGATACGAGGAAGTCCACTTCAAGTTATGTACTTACTTTTGCAGGGGGAGTTGTGTCATGACAATCCAGGTTACAAAGGTGTATTGCTCTCTCCACCACAGAAGTAGAATATATTGCTGCTACAGAGGTATGAAAAAAATGTTATGGATAAAAGAATTCTTACAAGAATTGGGGCTGAAATAGGAAAATTATGTGGTGCATTGTGACAGCCAGAGTGCCATCCATTTGTGTAAGAACCCAATATTTCATTCCAAGTCAAAGCATATAGATGTCAGATACTACTGGATTCGAAATGTATTTGAAGAGAAGCAGTTGCAACTTCAGAAAATTCATACAGATGACAACGGAGCAGACATGTTGACGAAGACCTTACCAAAAGAAAGACAAGAGATATGCCGAGAGCTGGTCGGCATGGCTTCACATTGAGGAGTCATGGGACAGCCTCCCTTATGGGCTGAAGGGGGAGGTTGTTGGCCTGATAACCCATATTTAGCCCATGTGGGCTAGGGCAGCCCATAGCCCACACCCCCTCTTAACCTAACCCTAATTAAGATTAGGGGGGTGTGGTGGCTACGTTTTAGAGGTAGAAAAAGGCTATAAAAAGACAGCAACGAGGCAGATCTTGAGTGCCACGAGATTCCAAAGAGAAGGAGAACAAGGCAGAAAAGGAATTGAAAGAAAGGGAAGAAGACAAGTGTTGAATCTCGGATTTTGATAATGAAGTCAATTGTCATTTGTTGTCTAACCTATATGTTGAGATAAGTGTGCAGGATTAACTATGATGAAAGTAAGATATGTAGCAGGAGTTGCGCCAGGGTCATGACAATGATCACGTTGGGAGTTCGAGAGCTCGACGGAAGTTCGGACAGTCATTGGAGGTTCTACATGAACAAATCCGAGAAGTCTATAAGCTTGCCAAAGAAGCTCGTCGGAACTCACCAAGTGGATCGTCGCAAGTCTAGGAGTTTATCGGAAGTCCGCAGGAGAATCACCGAGGGTTCATCGGATGATCGACGGAAGTTTGCCGGAAACTCGCCAAAAGAAGCGATTGACGCACCGGAGCAAGCTACAGAAATTGTCTTAGGATTTATCGTAGTTAGCACAATGATTAAGTTGGTAATGGGAGGTGATCCCATTAGCTTAATCTTGGTGCAATTGGGCCCCTGAAAAACTCAAATTGGGCCGAATGGATCTACCCATTCGGACCCTGATTGCTATGGGAGGTGCAACCGCCCAAGCCAGGAGGTAGCACCGCCTGGGCTAAGTCTCCCAAGGAGACTAGGCAGTGCAACCACCCCAGCCAAGAGGTGCAACCGCCTGGGCTCAATTTCCAAGCGAGATTGGGCGGTGCAACCTCTCGTGACAGGAGGTAGCACTGCCTGAGCTCGGTCTTCGAGCTCTGGCAGGCGGTGCAACCGCCCCAGTCAGGAGGTGCAACCGCTTGAGCTCGGTCTTCGAGCTCTGGCAGAGAGGTGCAACCGCCTCTAACAAAGGTGTGTTAGGACTTTAGCTAGGAGAGTCCTAATTGAGAGGGACATTCATGTAAAACTGTTAGGACTTTAGCTAGGAGAGTCCTAATTGAGAGGGACATTCTGTTAGGACTCTAGCTAGGAGAGTCCTAATTGAGAGGGACATTCTGTTATGACTCTAGTTAGGAGAGTCCTAATTGAGAGGGACATTCATGTAGGAGGTTTTTTCTTAGAGAAGAATTAGGAGTTGTAAGGGAATAGAAGTCTTTAGTAGGAGTCCTATTATGAGTTGATTAGAAGTAAGAGTCTTAAGTAGGAGTCCTATTAGGAGTTAGGGTTTAGAAGCCCTATAAATAGCCATGTATTCCTCCTCTTTTGATAAGCAATAGATGAATCTTTTCTGCAGCCTTTGAGCAGCAACTTGGAGGGAGGAACCCCTATAGAGTTCCAAGGAGGCCGATCCCCTAAAGAGATCAACCCCAAGTTTAGAATCTGCAAGGGTTCTATCACCTGGTATCAGAGCAGCATTCTTGGCATCTCGCTGCCCTTCCACAGCCATCCATCAACCCTCTACAACCATCCAAAGCAATTCCCACAATTGCTTAAAAGATTGACACTGAATTCCGTCATCATCTCCACCACCACCGATCATCCTTTGATCTCCCCGTGAATTGCAACAGGTTCTGGTTTCCTACCTTACTGCTGCTGCAATTTAGTTATCCTTATTCGAAAATCCAAAAAAAAAAAAAAAATTCGTTCCTATATTGCTGCATAAACTTTTCGTCACAAAGTTTTCATCTCTACAACGAAAGATACATTGCAGAATTCCAACCGCATAGCACCATCTGTTTGATCTTGCTACTGTGCTTTTTCTATCCAAATTTCTACGAAATTTTTATGACATCTTTGACACTTCTTAACAGTGGATTTCCCTTTGGTTTCATTAAAAAATTCTCAATATAAACTACTGATCTTTTATGTCCAATCTGCTGCACTTGAATTGCAGAATTCAAGCCACATAGCACTATCTGTTTGATCGTGCTACTGTGCTTTTTCTATCCAAATTTCTACGAAATTTTTATGACATCTTTGACACTTCCTAACCGTAGATTTCTCTTTGGTTTCATCAAAAAATTCTCAATATAAACTACTGATCTTTTATGTCCAATCTGCTGCACTTGAAAATCTATGCTGCAAAAAATTTCAGCTGCATATCGTTGCCTTAACCCATCTATTTGCAATCTTTTTTGAATGAAATTTCTTATACACTTCATAGATCATCTTGGCTTCCATCTAAGATTGATCTATTAAGAAATTCATCTCTAAAAATGATTTTATGTTGCTGCACATTTTCATCGTAACCCGCTGAAATTTTTCAACGACAATTCTGCAATTGCAACTTGCACCAATTTCCTTACTGTTATACTGCCGAAATTTGCTTGATTAAATTAGATATCCTTGCTGTCATATAAACTGTGATTTTTCTATCAATTCCCTCCTCAATTCCCTTAAGTTTTTGGTGGAAATTACGTCGATAAACCGTTGTTTCTTCGACGACAATTCTACTCTTACAAGACAGCACATACTTGCTGCAACTTCTACGGATTTCTGTCAAACCTTTGCTACCATCTACCACAGATCCAAAACTTTCATCCACAACCCTAAAACTCTACCAAACCACATCCTCAAACTGTACCCAAAACAGCCACAAAACAAGCCGAAACCGTAGCCTACATCCACCAATCCACCAATCCTTTCAACCATCACTTCTCTCAACCTATACACGCCTTTAACCCAACAACAAAAGAGAGATTTGGGGGCATATACTATGGCATCTAAGGAGGCAATCAATACTAAATTCGAAGCCTTGGAGGTGCGAATGGAGGATAAGATTCGGATGCTCTTTATCGAACTCAGATTGGGCCGACCACTAAGCCCGAAGAAATCAAATCAAGGAGAGAGCTTTGCCCAATCACACCAAGCCCGAATAGATGACTTCCAAGGGAGGGGAGGCTATATGACTGACCCCAACTATCCATGCATGAGAGTGAACTTCCCTAGATGGGAAGAAGGAGACCCGATTGGTTGGATCTCGCGCGCGGAGCGATATTTTCGGTACCACAAAACCGCGGATGTATCTATGGTGAAAATTGCAGCTATACATCTTGAAGGGGATGCTATACAGTGGTTTGACTGGTTTGAACATACTTATGGAGTCCTTTCATGGCGACAATTCAAAGAAGGACTGCTGATTCGCTTCAGACCAACCGATTACGAGAATATTGACGAACAACTAGCAAAGATCCGACAAACCTCCACCATTCAGGAGTACCAAACCAAGTTTGAAAGGTTATCTAATCAAACTCATGATTGGTCTCAAAAACAGCTATTGAGGACCTTCATTGAGGGCTTGAAGCCGGAGATCCGAGGAGAAGTTAAAGCGCGACAACCGTATACGCTTATGGCAGCCATCTCTTTCGCACGACATCAAGAGGAGCAATTGAACCATGAAGCTCGGAGGACTAGGGTCTCTCCTCAACCAGTAATATTGAAGCCCTTAGCCCCCCCTACTATCGACCAAGTCCCTATACTAAAGAGGGTAATAAGAGAAAAGCTTCGGGAGCGATATGTGAAGGGGTTATGTTGGCATTGTGACGAGCTGTGGAGCCGTGAGCATCGCTGTAGTAAAGGGGGACTTCTTTTTTTTTTTTGGTAAGTAAAAGTAAAATTCATTATGTGTAAAGTTTCTACAAATAGCTTTATCTATACAAGTCATAGACAAAGCCAAGTAACTCATAGAGTGCTAATGCGAAAGTTATGACTACACATGCTGTAGACTATAACTATCTGTGGGTACATTATTTGGCATCATTCCCAAGATCTTTAGCTAATAGCAAAATTAAATTTGATAAAAATATCTTTTTCTCTTCGGGTGAAGTGCTCGGTTTTGAGTTCATGCTCCATACAGGATCTTGAGTCTCTAATAATCTCTTTCAAGAGCTGAGCATTGTTTGTGTGTTGACATTCAAAGATTCTATTACATCTCTCCTTCCACATCCACCAAATAGCACATCTGAAAATAACCTTTGCCAGTTGTGTAAGAGGCCCTTTTCTTGAGAAACATTGCATAAGGTCGCCTAGTTCTTGGTGCAAGTTTGGTTGCGGCAGTCTATTGAGTTCAAATCGCTGGAGAATCTCCTTCCATATCCATTTTGTATAATCACAAGCAAAATAGAGGTGGTCAACAGTTTCTTCTTGTTGCAAACAAAGGGAGCATCGGTTAACATGATAGATACCTCTTCTTTTCATATTGTCTATTGTAGGTAGTTTATTGAGAAGGGCCTGCCATGTACATAAGGAGTGTCTTTGTGATCCCGGTCGATCCCATGTCCAACTGCTTGGGACCCACTTGTTATTTCTTTGCCTAATTTGATTCCATGCGGATGTGGCACTAAATTTACCATTGTCATGAGGCCAAATAAGTATATCTGAAGAGTTGTTCCTGATTCGAATAGCTATGATAGTCGGCCAAAGTGATAACATTTCAGGAGAAATAGGATTAGAGAGACACCAAGTACCGTTAGCGATGAACTCGGAAACCTTCCAATCTTTGGGAGCCCCAAGATCTTTTCGTATTCTGTCGCCATATAATTGAAATATACTCTTCCCATTCACCCAAGGATCATACCACATATTAGTACTAGTTCCAGAAGAGATTGCATATGAAATGTGTTTGATTAGCCAATTCCTTGCCTTTAAAATTTCTTTCCAAGCTGCAGAGTGGTATATTCTTGTTGAAATTTCCCATATTGATTCCTTTGAGAGATACTTAGTAGAAACCCAATGTGACCATAAGGAACATTTGTTTTGCAAAAGATCCCACAATTGCTATACCAAACATGCTTGATTCCAATCTCTAGTATTTCTCAAATTTAGCCCCCCTTCATCTTTCGGTTTGCAAATACTATCCCAATTTATCATATGCATTGCCTTATCATTTGTGCCATTCCAGAAGAAGTTCATTAATAACCGTTCAATATCTTGGAGAAGTCCAGCAGGCAGAAGAAATGCATTACACTAATATATAGAGTAGGAGTGCAATACCGAACGGATGAGTTCGAGTCGTCCTGCTTTTGATAGAAACCTATTTTTCCAAGAAGAAATTCTATTCTTTATTTTTTGCAAGATAGGTTGACAGTGGGTTTTGTGAATGCCTGTGGATATGAGCGGGAGACCCAAATAAGGAACTGGCAAGCTTCCTTCACTAACCCCCAAAGTTTGTGAAATAAAGACCTTATCCTCAACGTAAGGGCTCATATATACTTTACTTTTCGCATGATTTAACTGAAGTCCACAAACCATACCAAAGTCATTCATAATAGTAGCCAGGTTCTTTACTGAAGTTGGTTCATTTTGGAGAAAGATAAGTAAGTCATCTGCAAATGTTATATGTGATATATGAACAGAACCAGCACTGGGTACTTTAATGCTGTCATTTAAGACTGCGTGTTCCAACATACAGCTAAGTCCTTCCATCGCAATAGTAAAGAGATACGGAGAGAGTGGATCACCTTGTCGGATGCTATTCGTGCTCCCAAAAAAACCAATATGTGAGCCATTAAAGAGTATCGAAAACTTTGGAGTTTCTAGGCAAGATTGAATCCAATTAATCCATTGCTGTGGGAAGTTCATATCAAGGAGCATCTTATAGATAAATTTCCTATTAACTGAATCAAAGGCTTTCCTTAGATCAGCTTTAATGCAGATTTTTGTCCCTCTTGCTTTTGAATGTAAATCTTTGACCAAGTCATTAGCAAGCAAAATGTTATGATGTATACTTCTCCCTTTGATGAAAGCAGCTTGATTTGGGCTAATGATCTTGTGTAATACCTTTTGCATTCTATTTGCCAATACTTTGGAGATGATCTTGTATATAAAGTTGCATAATGATATGGGTCGATAGTTCTCTAGTGAATCAGCCCCTGCATTCTTCGGAATTAAAGAAATAAAAGTGCAATTCATCTCTCTAAGAATATGACCTGAAGAGAAAAAATGTTGGCAAGCTTTGATCACATCATTTCCAATAATAGACCAAGCAGTTTGGTAAAATTCAGCTGGAAATCCATCTGGACCTGGGCTTTTGTGCTTTGGTGACTTAAAGACAACACATACAATTTCGTCATCTGTAATTGGGGCATTGAGGATTGAAATAGCTTCCGAATCAAGTTTTCTAGTCGGCTCCACATGAATGTTATTAGGTTTCCCAGCTTGATTGAGTAAGGAATAAAAAAATTGCTCTGTGTGTGCTTTAACCTCATTTAAATTCTCAATAAGATTATCATCTTTGTCTCTGTATTTGCTGATACGGTTAACAGCCCTTCGAGTAGCAATTGAAGCATAGAAAAATTTAGTATTGGAATCCCCTAGTGTAAGCCAATGCTGTCGAGACTTCTGCTTTGCAAAACTTTTCTCCTGTTTTAAGGCTTGCATGAAGTTATTTCTGGCTTCCGTCTCTTTGTAGATAATATTTTCATCATTTGGCTGAAGTTGCAGCTCATGTTGCAATGACATTAGTTCCTTTCTGCAAAATTGAACTCTGGTGGTAATATTGCCAAAGGTATTTGTATTCCACTCCTTTAGTGCTGCTTTACAGGCTTTGAGCTTTTGACATAAGATGTAAGGGGGAGATCCATGCACATTAACATTCCAAGCAGATCTGATAACATCAAGAAATTGAGGATGAGTACTCCACATGTTAAAGAATCTAAACGGTTTCTTGCCTCTTGGTGTCGCTTTTTCTGCGTGTATATACATTAAAGAATGGTCAGAAAACAAAGGAGCACCATACTCAAGAAGTGAATCTGGGTAAACTGTTAACCATTCATGGTTAATCAAACACCTATCAAGTCGAGCCATTATTTTTCTGTTAGCAGCACCTTGATTACTCCAGGAGAGCCAATTACCCACAGATTTCATATCAAACAATGCTGCAGTGTCAATGTAATCATTAAAACTTTGAAGCTGACTTTCTGAAAGTTGTCTACCCCCCACTTTTTCATTTGTGTACCGAACAGTATTAAAGTCTCCAAGAACAATCCAAGGTACATTGAGACAGCCATTTACAATATTAGTCAGGTCAGACCAAAGAGTATTTCTTTCTTGCATACTGTTTGAAGCATATATACCAGTGAAATTGAATTGACAGCCATTCTTTTTATCCTCTACCTTAAGATGAATGAATTGATCAGTAGCAGAAATAAACCAAGCATTAATAGAGTTAGGATTCCATAAGACCCATATTCTACCAAAAGTTTCATTTGAGTCATTGGTAAACAGTTCTGCGTCCGGCCATATTAAATTCTTTTGAGCTTGAACGCGCGATTGTTTAATTTTCGTTTCCACTAGAATAACAATATCACATGCGGCAGACTTGATTATTCTGTTGAGCTCCCGACATTTCTCCGACTTATTAAGTCCGCGAACATTCCAGCATGTTATCTTCATTAGTAATAAACAAATGAAAAGGTAGTAAGGTATTCATCCTACGACTTTGGATGGATTGTACCATCCTTTTTCTTATCCTTCGGTTTTGTATTTTCTTCCCGCACAATATCCTTACCTTTTATGGCTTTATTCCTATATTTATCCACTTCATCTACAGCTTGCAGATTTTTAAACTTTAAAGTACCTTGAATCATGTGGTCTTGATTGGCAGGGTTTGTTGAAGCTCGATAAGATTGTTGCAGCACAATATCCTGGATAGTACTTGTTGGAGCAGCGTGGCTAGAGAGGTTTGTTGGGGCATGAGTTTGTTGAGTCGGAATATCCTTGTTGGCGATGTTTGTTGTGGCCTGAGTTTGTTGAGGAAGAATATCGTTGCTGGCGAGATTTGCTTGGGCCTGAGTTCGTTGAGCTATTGTGGATGGATCCGATGATATTAGAAGAGATGAAGTTCCTGACTTATGTTTCTCCTGTCCACTAGTACCATGGGAAATCTCTGTTGTGGAAGGCTCTGACATTATAGGAAGAGATAAAGTTTTGGAATTGTCCTTCTGTCCGCGGTGCTTTCCTTGCGAGTCGGAATGCTCAATAGTTTTCGCCACCATCGGTGCTACTGCCATTAGAGAAGAATCACTTTGTTGCTGAGGTGGTTGACGTGGTCGATAGACCTTTGTGGTTGGTTGTGGGGTTTGCTGACAAGCTCCATTTGCATGACCAAAAGATAAGCAACGCTGACATCGTTGTGGCTTCCAGGAATATGAGACATGTACCTTCCGAGTGTTCCCGTCAAGATCGCGATAGAAAACTTCATTAGGAAGATCTTCATCGGAAGAAACCAGCACACATGCTCGTGCAAATGCTAATCTCGTCTGAGCTGCTGTTGCTTTGTCGATGTAGAGTGGCTGTCCCAGAGTGCTGCATAACTTTGCAATAAAACGTCGACTCCAAAGATGTAGAGGCAGTCCTTGAAAGGATACCCATAATGGAATAGACTGTAGGCTATCTAACTCCAAACGGACATCAGGAGACCAACGTCGTAAAATCATTGGATGACCGCGGATAGTCCAGAATCCTTCGAGGATTCGTTGCAAATCTTCTTCAGAGTATAGCTTGCAAACAAAGAATCCGTTCTCCAGCATATGAAGATCAAATGACGATATTCCCCATCGAGTTTTGATAAATGAGGATAATGGGAAATAAGATGTTTTGAGACCTACCACATAGCCAACAATCGCCATTGACCATGTCTCAATAAGCTCTGCTGAATCAGCAGTCTCGTATACAGCAATCTTCTTATCAGCCTGAACTTCTGGCATAATGAATTCCAAGCTTAGATCTTGACTTCCAACCGGAGCCTTGAATAGGCTAGTCCAAGGCCGAGGGTCATTGGAAATTAGAGCAGGCTGCCGCGATCTAGAGCGCGACCTGCTTCGATGCTGCTTCATCGAAGGAGTTTCTCTCTGGAGAGGATATGGTGGAGGAGCAACTTGAGGGATAACGGTAGGGAGTCTTGCCATCGTTTCAACCCTCCCGCCACCGTCGCCAGCCCTAGGGGCCGTCGATGCCATGTTTGATCCCTCTTCTGGTCACCGCTACAGAATCGTCACCATAGGAAAAAGTCACCGCTGCAGAATTTCAGATCGTCGCTACAGTACCGTCGCCCTAGATCTGGTCGCCGCTGCAGTGTCGTCGCCGCTACAGTACCGTCGAATCAGATCTGGTCGCGCTGCAGTGTCGTCGGCGCTACAGTACGTCGACCTAGATCTGGATCTGGTCGCCGCTGCAGTGTCGCCGCCGCTACAGTACCGTCGCCCTAGATCTGGTCGCCGCTGCAGTATCGTCGCCGCTACAGAACCGTCGACCTAGATCTGGTCGCCGCTGCAGTGTCGTCGCCGCTACAGTAACTTCGACCCAGATCTGGTCGCCGCTGCAGTGTCGTCGGCGCTACAGTACGTCGACCTAGATCTAGATCTGGTCGTGTCGCCCTAGATCTGGTCGCCGCTGCAGTGTCGCCGCCGCTACAGTAACGTCGACCCAGATCTGGTCGCCGCTGCAGTGCTGCCGCCGCTACAGTACCGTCGCCCTAGATCTGGTCGCCGCTACAGTGTCGCCGCCGCTACAGTAACGTCGACGTTACTGTAGACTATACATGCTGTAGACTATATGATGAGAGCCTTGAACATGAAGAGGTCTTTGAACATCCAAAAGAGAGCCTTGAACATGAAGAAGAAGATGCAGAAGAAGAGCCACAACCGACCGAAGTTACGGTACATACACTAGCTAGCTACTCAAACCCGCAAACGATGAAAATTGGAGGCGTTCTCAAACAACAACCAATCACTGTTCTCATCGATATGGGCAGTACTACTGACTTCCTAAATAGTAAGCTTGATGTTCGGATATCATTACCTATCGAGAATCGCTGCAGGTTTGATGTTAAGGTCACCGACGGACGGATTTTGAATTGTGATCATAGACGCTTGCAGGAGAAACTATTGCTGCAGGACCAAGAGATAATTGCAGATTTCTTCCTTCTCCCTCTTAACAATCATGAGGCCATGCTCAGAATTAAATGGTTGATGACATTAGGTGATATTTCTTAGAATTTTATGAAACTAATTATGAAATTTTACAGTAAGGAGAAATAGGTGACATTGCACGGGAAACGTGGGGGCGACATAACAACGGTTTGCACACAACAAATGGAGAATGTTTTGCATAAAGCATGCAGCGACTTTTTGGTACAACTTGAGCAACAAACTAAGGGAGAGCCAACAGAATTTGAAGATCCAAATCTACTTCCTTTGCTTACTGAATTTTCAAATATATTTGACGAACTGCGCAACCTACCTCTTACCTGTCGGCATGATCATTATATAATGATTCTTCCAGGCAAATCTTCAGCAAATGCTCAGCCATATCAGTATCCACATCTCCAGAAGGATGAAATAGAAAGGATTATAAAAGAGATGCTCGAAACAGGAGTTATTCGGCCAAGTTGCAACCTCTACTCTTCGCCGGTGCTACTTGTACGCAAGAAGGACGGAACAAGGCAAATATATGTTGATTACCGAGCTCTCAATGGTATAATCATCAAGGACAAATACTTTATTCCAATAGCAGATGAATTGCTAGATGAAAGGGAGCACAAATCTTTACAAAGCTGGACCTTTGATCCGGGTATTATCAAATACGAGCATGCGAAGAAGACATACGGAAAACCACCTTTTGAACACACAACAACCACGAATTTTTGCTTTCTTCAACAAAAGGTGGAATATCTTGGGCATATTATATCAGAGGAAGGTGTGGCAGTGGACCCCTTCAAAATTGGAGCAATGCAAAACTAGCCGACCTCGAGAAACATAAAATTGCTATATGGCTTTCTGGGTTTAACAGGCTACTACCGCAAGTTCGTGAAAAACTATGGAAAGATCAGTGCACCACTTACTTCCTTACTAGAAAAAGATGTCTTCCAATGGTTGGATAGAGCCTCCGCTGCCTTCGACAAACTTAAGGCAACCATGACGACGACGTCGGTGCTAACACTACCAGATTTCAACCGACCCTTCATTATTGAGGCCGACACATCTGGAGTCAGAATTGGAGCCATTCTCATGCAAGATGGTCGACAACTCACATACACTAGCAAGGCATTATCTCCCTCCGATCAAAATATGTCAACATATGATAAGGAGATGCTCGCCATTGTGCGCGCAGCAACGAGGTGGAGATTGTACTTGATCAGACGATACTTTCAAATCAAGACCGACCATAAAAGCCTAAAATATCTCTTGGAGCAGAAGATATCTTCCCCCGAGCAGCAAAAATAGGTAACAAAACTTCTTGGATTTGATTTTGAAATAACTTACAAAAAGGGGAAAGAGAATGTTCTTGCAGATGCGCTTTCGCAGCTACCCGAGCAAGTTGAAGTTTCGACCGTTTCACTTCCGACCAGCGACTTCCTTGAGGATATTAAGATGGAATGGCAGGAAGATTCAGATACTAGTAAGATTATAAAAAAAATTGGAGGAAGCACCAAGCTCCGTAGCTCATTACAATTGGGACTCAAAAGAATTACACTATAAGAGTACTAAATTGAAAAGGAGTATGGCATATCACTCACAAATCGACGGCCAGACAGAAGTTATAAATAGGTGCTTGGAGATAGCCCAAAGCCACCCACCAAATATGACTACCCAAGGAAGACTTCAGACTCAGTCAAGTGCTATTATTGATCGACGGATTATGACTCGACGACGATGATCCACTACTGAATTGCTAATACAGTGGGCAAACCTACTAACAGAAGATGCCACTTTGGAGAACTATGATGACTTGAAGATCAAATTCCCGAAATTCATGAATCGTCAACCTCGAGGACAAGGCTGATTTGAAGAGGGCGGGTTTGTTAGGACTCTAGCTAGTAGAGTCCTAATTGAGAGAGACATTCATGTAAAACTGTTAGGACTTTAGATAGGAGAGTCCTAATTGAGAGGGACATTCTGTTAGGACTCTAGCTAGGAGAGTCCTAATTGAGAGGGACATTCTGTTATGACTCTAGTTAGGAGAGTCCTAATTGAGAGGGACATTCATGTAGGAGGTTTTTTCTTAGAGAAGAATTAGGAGTTGTAAGGGAATAGGAGTCTTTCGTAGGAGTTGATTAGAAGTAAGAGTCTTAAGTAGGAGTCCTATTAGGAGTTAGGATTTAGAAGCCCTATAAATAGCCATGTATTCCTCCTCTTTTGATAAGCAATAGATGAATCTTTTCTGCAGCCTTTGAGCAGCAACTTGGAGGGAGGAACCCCTATAGAGTTCCAAGGAGGCCGATCCCCTAAAGAGATCAACCCCAAGTTTAAAATCTGCAAGGGTTCTATCAAGGTGGCACCGCCCAGAGGCTCAGTCTTCGAGCTCTGCCAGGCGGTGCAACCGCCCTAGTTAGGAGGTGCAACCGCCTGATCCCGGAATTCTGGGAATTGACAGTTTTGAGCTCCAAATTTGAACTGGGTTGGGGCCTATAAATACCCCACCCATTCACACTGAAAGGTAGGAACTTACACTTGAAATCTTGATATCTTTCTGTGATTCTTAGAGCTCAAAATTGTTGTAAAGGCCAAAAGTTCTCCTCCCTCTGTTCTTCAAAGTTTTGAGTTGCAAAGAGAGGAGAGAAAATTTCTGTAAGGGTTGTCTCCTAAGCCTGTCAAAAGGAGTGAAACTGTAAAAGGGTGGTTGGCCTTCGCCTATTGAAGGAAGGCCTCTAGTTGACGTCGGTGACCTCGTCGGTGGAGGAAGCCAAAAGTGGAGTAGGTCAAGATTGACCGAACCACTCTAAATCTCGGTTTGCATTTACTTTGAGCATTTTAACTTTACTGTAAATCTCCTAAATAGCTACTGCCTTCTGCGTTTTTACGAACGAATTTCTAAGTTCAGAACTTTCCGAATCTGCGTTTAGACGTAAATCGACTTTTTCGTACGATCATTACATTTCAGTTTACATTTACGTCTTGATTTCAATCATAACTGCAAACTGCCTTCTGTGCATATATAAAACATATCTCAAAGTTCAGTATCTTCAAAATTGTCATTTAGACGTAAACTGGTATTATCGTACGAACGTCGCATTTCATTTTGCGCTTGCATTCTGATTTTCATCATAAACTGCAAACTGCCTTTGTAGATTTACTTTAACATCATCTCGCTTAATCTTAAGTAATCTTAGAATCGGCTTTTACATTGAAATCGTTTTTTTGTCAAACGAACGCAGCTTTCGATTTTAATCGCTGAAAAATTTCCGCTGCACTAATTCACCCCCCCCCTCTTAGTACTCTTGATCCTAATAATTGGTATCAGAGCAGGGTTAACTCTCAAACGGATTAAAACCCTAGAGAAATAGCTTACGCCGGAAACCAAGAGGGCCATTCTATTACACGTCCACCCATGTTCAATGGGACGGACTACACCTATTGGAAGACCCGAATGAGGATCTTTCTTATTTCTATAGATTTTGAACTTTGGAATCTTGTCGAAAATGATTTTTCGAAGTCTTCTCTTCCAATGATCGATTGGAATGATTTGGAGAAGAAGGCTTTCGCTCTTAATGCAAAGACTATGAATGCGTTATTTTGTACACTTGATAAAAACAAGTTTAATCGTGTTTCGATTTGTGAAACCGCATTTGATATTTGGCACACACTCGAAATGACTCATGAAGGCACAAGTAGAGTGAAAGTGTCAAAAATCAATCTTTTGTTACACTCTTTTGAACTTTTCCGGATGAAACCGAGTGAGACTATTGGCGACATGTTTACCCATTTCACGGATGTCGTCAACAATCTAAAAGGACTCGGAAAAAGTTTTTCAGATTTTGAGCTCGTAAATAAGATTCTAAGATCCCTTCCTAAGAGTTGGGATCCTAAAGTCACCGCTATTAAAGAGGCGAAAGATCTAAACAACTTCCCTCTTGAAGAACTAATTGGGTCATTAATGACCTACGAGATGACTTGCAAAGCTCATGAAGAGCAAGAAGACATCCTTCCAAAGAACAGGAAGGATATGACACTTAGAACTTTGGAAGACCACTTGAAAGAAAACTCAAGTGATGAGGACTGTGACGATGACTTGGCACTTCTAACAAGAAAATTTAAAAAAATCATTAAAAGAAACAAGTTTAAGAATGACACTAAAAATAAACTTGAACCCAAGAAGGACCAAGTTATTTGCTATAAGTGCAAAAAGTCGGGACACTACAAGAGTGATTGTTCCCAAGTCAAAAAGAGAACAACAAAGAAGAAGGCGCTCAAAGCAACATGGAATGATTCGAGCGCGTCCGAAGAAGAGGAGTCCAACACCGAGCAAGTTGCTCATTACGCCTTAATGGCCATCGGAGAAGAGGTAACGAATTTAATAGATGCAGATATATCTTTCGATGAATTATTAAATACCTTCAATGACTTATTTGATGAATGCAAAATTATTGATAGAAAATACAAATTGCTAAAAAAGGAGCATGATAGTCTTACTTGTGATTTTGATAAGTTAAAAACTGAATATCATGATAGTTTAAATTCATGCATCAAATGCCATGATCTAGAAACTTTCCAAATGGAAAACTTGCTACTTAAGGACACCTTAAAGAAATTTGAGTTTGGTAGTAAGTCACTGAATATGATCCTTGCAAACAAGGGTCACGTTCCCAAAAGAAGTGGAATTGGATTTGTGAGAAGTTCTCACCAAAATCCAACCACCTTCATAAAAGGCCCCATCCTACATGTTCGACACTAAAACAAATGCAACTTTTGTTGCAAATTTAGACACAAGACGTATTATTGTCCATTCAAGAAAATTAGTCCAAACAAATTGATTTGGGTTCCTAAAGGAACCATGATAAACTCTATGCAACATGATAAACAATGTAGAAACCTATACATTGCAAATGGGTACCTAAAAATCATCCTTTCTTGTAGAAACCTATACCATCGCAAGCTAGGAGCAAGAGATGGTACCTTGATAGTGGATGCTCAAGGCATATGACCGGAGATCCATCTCAATTCTCTAAGCTCACTAGCATAGACGAAGGCTATGTCACCTTCGGAGACAACAACAAGGGTAAAATCGTTGGCAAAGGAACCATAGGTAACAAATCCAACTTCTTTATTGAAGATGTTTTGTTAGTTGATGGCTTAAAACATAACCTCTTGAGCATTAGTCAATTATATGATAAAGGATACATTGTCAGATTCGAATATAATGCTTGCATCATTGAAAAACCACACAAAAACATGTCTATGATTGCATTAAAACAAAATAATATATACACTATTGACATCAATGATTTGTGTAATGAAATATGTTTTTTGGTTTTGAATGAGGATGCTTGGTTATGGCATAGAAGATTAGGTCATGCTAGCATGAAACTAATCACTCAAATATCATCTAAAGAACTTGTAAGAGGAATTCCTCATATCAAGTTCATCAAAGATAATGTATGTGATGCTTGCCACTTAGGTAAACAAATTAAGGGTAGCTTCAAATCTAAGAATCAAATAAGCACCTCTAGACCTTTACAATTAATCCATATGGACTTGTTCGGACCAATCTCTACATCAAGTCTAGGAGGTAGCAAATACGCCTTCGTCATTGTGGATGACTATAGCAGATATACATGGACCTACTTCTTAAAACAGAAAAATAAATGCTTTAGATATTTTACCAAGTTTTGTAAACTTGTTCAAAATGAAAAGGGTTCCATGATTTCGTCAATTAGAAGTGATCACGGTGGAGAATTTCAAAATCATGATTTCCAAGAATTTTATGAACTCAACAGATACAATCATAATTTCTCTACTGTAAGAAATCCTCAACAAAATGGAGTAGTAGAAAGAAAAAATCGAAATTTACAAGAAATGGCAAGAACCATGTTGAATGAACATAGCCTACCCAAATATTTTTGGGCCGAAGCTGTAAACACCGCATGCTATATTTTGAATAGAGTTTTAGTAAGACCCTTACTCACCAAAACTCCTTATGAGTTATGGAACAACAAAAAACCCAATGTTTCATATTTTAAAGTCTTTGGGTGTAAGTGTTTTATCCTGAATGAAAAGGATAACTTAGAAAAATTTGATGCTAAATCCGATGAAGGAATCTTTCTTGGTTATTCTTCGGTTTATAAAGCTTTTCGTATTTTCAATGAGATTTTCGAAATCAGGAAAAATGATTTTGATGATGATGTTAATTTTGATTCTTTGAATTTAAATGAAATCCCGTCTCCAACTAGCAACTTGGATGCATCCACTTCCGAAACATCCTTACCCAAGGATTGAAAGTATGTAGATGCTCATCCTAAGGAGCTAATCTTAGGAGACACATCAAAGGGGGTTCAAACACGATCTTCTCTTAAAAATTTTTGTGTCAACGCCACTTTTCTCTCCCAAATTGAACTCAAATGTGTTGACGAAGCCATGAAAGATGATTAAAGGATTATCGCAATGCAAGATAAATTAAATCAATTTGAGAGAAATGAGGTGTGGACGCTTGTTCCTAAGCCTAATGACCATTTAGTTATTGGTACTAAATGGGTCTTTAGAAACAAGCAAAATGAAAATGGTATCGTGGTTAGAAATAAGGCTAGATTAGTGGCCAAAGGTTTCAACCAAGAAGAAGGTATCGATTACGAAGAAACCTTCGCTCTTGTGGCTCGATTAGAAGCCATAAGAATGCTCCTTGCCTACCCTAGTAGTAATAATTTTAAGTTATTTCAAATGGATGTTAAAAGCGCTTTTCTTAATGGCTTTATTTCCGAAGAAGTCTATGTTGAACAACCTCCTGGATTTGAAAATAATAGCCTCCCTAATCATGTGTTTAGATTAACTAAAGCTCTCTATGGTTTAAAACAAGCTCCGAGGGCTTGGTATGAGAGACTTAGTTCTTTTCTTATTAAAAATAATTTCATGAAAGGCAAGGTTGATACTACATTATTCATCAAGACTTTTGAAAATAATTTTCTCATTGTTCAGATTTATGTTGATGATATTATCTTTGATTCTACGAATGAATCTCTTTGTGAATCTTTTGCTAAAACTATGAGTCTTGAATTTGAAATGAGTTTAATGGGAGAGTTAACATTCTTCTTAGGTTTACAAATCAAACAACTAAGCAATGACATCTTTATTAGTCAAACTAAATATGCTATGAATTTACTAAAAAAGTTTAATATGAATAACTCAAAAGCTATTAACACTCCTATGAGCACCTCCACTAAGCTAGAAATTGATGAAAGTGGAGAAAGCTTCGATTAAAAAACTTATAGGGGTATGATAGAAAGTTTACTTTACCTCACTGCAACTAGACCGGACATCATGTTCAGTGTAGGACTTTGTGCTAGATTTCAATCAAATCCTAAGATATCTCATCTCAAAGTAGTTAAAAGAATACTCAGATATCTTAATGGTACCACAAATCTAGGATTATAGTATCCAAAATCAGAGAATCTTGAGTTAATTGCTTATGTAGATGCAGACTTTACTGGCTGTAGACTAGATAGAAAAAGCATATCAGGAACATGTCAATTTTTAGGACATGCCCTTGTTTCTTGGTCATCTAAGAAACAAAACTCGGTTGCACTATCAACAACCGAAGCTGAATATATTGCAGCAAGTGCATATTGTGCACAAGTTGTATGGATGAAAAACACCTTAGAAGATTATAAAGTTCATCTTAAAAATATTCCCATTAAATGTGATAATACAAGTGCAATATGCTTAACAAAGAATCCTATACAACACTCAAGAATCCTATATTAGACATCATTTTATATGAGATCTGTTAGGATCGAGAGCACTAAGAGGGGGGGGGGGGTGAATTAGTGCAGCGGAAATCTTTCTGCGATTTAAATCCAAAAGCTGCGTTCGTCCGATAAAACGATTTCGATGTAAAAGCCGATTCTAAGATTACTTAAGATTAAGCGTAGTTTACGTCTAAACTGAGTTTGCGTCTAAATACAGTTTGCGTCTAAATGCAATTTTGCGTCTAAACACAGTTTTACGTCTAAACGCAATTTTGCGTCTAAACTCAGTTTACGTCTAAACGCAGTTTTACGTCTAAACGCAGTTTGCGTCTAAAAGTAGTTTACGTCTAAAGCATAGTTTTATGTCTAAACACAGTTTGCGCAGTTTGCGTCTAAACACAGTTTTGCGTAAAAACTCAGTTTACGTCTAAACGCAGTTTTACGTCTAAACGCAGTTTGCGTCTAAACGCGGTTTTACGTCTAACCGTAGTTTTACGTTTAAAAGAAGTTTACGTCTAAAACATTGTTTTATGTTTAAACACAGTTTGCGCAGTTTACGTTTAAACGCAGTTTTACGTCTAAACGCAGTTTGCGTCTAAACGCAGTTTTACGTCTAAACGTAGTTTTCATCTAAAACAGTTTCAAAGGGATCTAAACTTAGAAGCTAGTTCATAAAAGCGTAGAAGACAGTTTTGCATAATCAAAACACAATTGTAAGCTGATCGTACGAAAAACACAGATTTACGTCTGAATGCAGATTCGAAAAGATCAGCACTTAGAACTTATTCGTAAAGGCGCAGAGAGCAGTAGTTATGTAGGAGGTTTGCAGTAATGATAAGGTACTCGAAATAAAAGCAAACCAGAGATTTAGAGTGGTTCGGTCAGTCTTGACCTACTCCACTTTTGGCTTCCTCCTCCGACGAGGTCACCGATGTCAACTAGCTGCCTTTCTTCAATGGGCGAAGGCCAACTGCCCTTTTACAGTTTCTCTCCTTTTGACGGGCTCAGGAGACAACCCTTACATATCCTTTCTCTCCTCTCTTTACAACTCAAGACTCGAAGAACAGAAAGAGGAGAACTTTTGGACTTTACACAAATTTGAGCTCTTAGAATCACAGAAAAGATCAAGAATTCAGTGTGGATCTGTTGCTCTTTCTGTGCTGAATGGGTGGGGTATTTATAGGCCCCAACCCAGTTCAAATTTGGAGCTCAAAACCATCAAATCCCGGAATTCCGGGATCAGGCGGTTGTACCTCCTGACTGGAGAGGTTGCACCGCCTGGCAGAGCTCGAAGACAGAGCCTCTAGGCGATGCCACCTCTGTCAGAGGCGGTTGCACCTCTCTGCCAGAGCTCGAAGATCGAGCTCAGGCGGTGCTACCTCTCTGTCAGGGAGGTTGCACCGCCCAGTCTAGCTCGAAGACTGAGCTCAAGCGGTTGCACCGCCTGACTGGAGAGGTTTCACCGCCTGGCAGGGCTCGAAACTTGAGCTCTGGGCGGTTGCACCTCTTGGCTGGGGCGGTTGCACCGCCCAGTCTCGCTGGGAGACATAGCCTGGGCGGTGCCACCTCCAACCCTGGCGGTGCCACCTCTTTTACTATTTCAGCTCACTTGGTTTGGCTCCAAACTTGGCCCAAACTAGTCCGAACTTGAGCCTAATTGGCCTCTACTTGGGTTATAGGATTAACACCTAATCCTAACCCTAATTAACATGCTAACTATGAATTTAAAGATATTTTCTAAGCTATTACAAAGTCCGGAAGTCAAGACTTCTTTTGGCGAGCTTCCGGCAAACTTCCGGCGGTCTTCCGATGAACTCTCGGAAACCATTCTGCGGACTCCCGGCAAGCTCCTAGACTTCACGATTTGATCTTAACGAGTTCCAATGAGCTTCTTCGGCAAGCTCCGATCATTCTCGGCGAGCTCCGGTAGCATTCCCGACGAACCTTCGGACTTCCGTCGAACTCTCGAACTCGCAACAAATCCTTCGTGCTTGACTCCGACACTTTGTTTCGCTTTATGTCTACATCGTTATCATAGTTAATCCTGCACAATTAAAACAAAACTTCGATCGAGATAATTAATCCTAAGTAATTAACCAAGTTGTCTGGCATGTCATTGGTCCCTCGACGCTTCGTTCGATTCTTCGGCGCATCGTCCTCGTTTGCAGCCTATTGCCCAATCAGCCAGTTGACTCCGCAACTCCGATATCCTTGGCACAATACCCGCTCTTCTTGGCCCGATGCCCGAGTCCACGACCCGAAGCCTTCTATCGATACGTCGACCGATCCATCGGCCCGACGTCCAATCTTCTGACATGTTCCTCCGGCACAACATGATGTTCCTGCTTTAATTGTCTCATCCTGATCGAAGCACCCTGTGTCACTCAAAACGCAGATTAAATCATAAACATATATCAAGTAGTTTCATCATCAAAATATGAGATTCAACAATCTCCCCCTTTTTGATGATGACAACTACTTGATGACGGAGTTAAACTTAACTCCCGGAGTTTAAACAAACTCCCCCTATCAATATGCCATATTGATAGAAACTCTTAGATTCAAAAATCTAAGCAACATGTCATCATAAACGGAGTTAACCTTAACTCCCAGAGTTTAAACAAACTCCCCCTATCAATATGCCATATTGATAGAACCTTGAATTCAAACTGAATTCAAGTCATTGCAATATTCATCATGAATACTTACAACACGTCAACATGAACATATGCATAAACTTATGCATCACATGTCATGTCATCAACATACTTCTCCCCCTTTGTCATCAACAAAAAGGAGAAGTACCACAATCAAGTGTGTGTGATATTGGTTCAACTCATTGCATGAAAATCATAATATCAAGTTTTATCATCATGCAAGTTTGCTAATATCAAATATCAACATGATAAATTGCGATGTAAGCTTTTGATATCATAACGCAAACATTTCAAGTGTTTATCAATTGTAGCATTTCATCACATGGTAAGATATCAACGCGTAAAATTACGATACAAGTTCTTGATATCTTAACGCATGTTGCAAACATGGCATAATGCAAGTTTGGCAATCATAGCATCAATTCATATATCTCTTAATGATACAAGCATTGCAAATATGGCAATCATATCAATTCATATATCTCTTGAAGATGCAAGCATAGCATCAGTGTTCATAGCAACAATTCATATATTTCTCCCCCTTTGTCATCAACAAAACGGAGAACGATATAAGCAAATTTTAAGCATAAGTGCTTGTTGTTATGTATGTGAAATAAATCATTGCAAGTAAAAACACTTTCATCCATATTCATCAAATCCATTTCTCAAAAATTATTTTTCACATGATATGTGTAAGAGAGATGTATTTGCTAGTTAATTACATATGTCAAAAATCAATGATATGAACTAAACTTGATATGATATATGCTTGTTAAGTTTGGAAGAGAGTGAACTTGATATGTTAGATTCAAGAGAATCCGAAAATGAAATTTGACTCTTTCTTCCATTCGGACAAGGTTTTGCTATAGATATTCAATTACAATCATGAAGGTAAAGCATACTTGTTATCATGGAAGTTTTGTATTCAAGCACATAATTTTCAACATGTAATTGTGTAAAATCATTATGCCAATCAAGTGATTCGATCATTCAATCAAGAAGGTTCGAAAAATAATTTTAACACGTTCAATCATTAGGACGTATTTTTGCCATAGTTTTTCAAATACAATCATAAAGATAAGACATGCTCATCATCATGATAGTATGATAGCAAGTTTACCATATACAAGCTAGCAAAAAATTTCTAAATTTTAAGGCCCGCAAGCTAGCAATTTTGAGATGTTCAAGAAAGCAACTCTTGCTTCTTGAAATATGAGTTTTGCTAGATGTGCAAGTTAACTATTGGTTTTTTTGGGAGCACGAATGGCATCCGACAAGGTGATCCACTCTCTCCGTATCTCTTTACTATTGCGATGGAAGGACTTAGCTGTATGTTGGGACACGCAGTCTTAAATGGCAGCATTAAGGTACCCAGTGCTGGTTCTGTTCATATATCACATATAACATTTGCAGATGACTTACTTATCTTTCTCCAAAATGAACCAACTTCAATAAAGAACCTGGCTACTATTATGAATGACTTTGGTATGGTTTCTGGACTTCAGTTAAATCATGCGAAAAGTAAAGTATATATGAGCCCTTACGTTGAGGATAAGGTCTTTATTTCACAAACTTTGGGGGTTAGTGAAGGAAGCTTGCCAGTTCCTTATTTGGGTCTCCCGCTCATATCCACAGGCATTCACAAAACCCACTGTCAACCTATCTTGCAAAAAATAAAGAATAGAATTTCTTCTTGGAAAAATAGGTTTCTATCAAAAGCAGGACGACTCGAACTCATCCGTTCGGTATTGCACTCCTACTCTATATATTGGTGTAATGCATTTCTTCTGCCTGCTGGACTTCTCCAAGATATTGAACGGTTATTAATGAACTTCTTCTGGAATGGCACAAATGAAAAGGCAATGCATATGGTAATTTGGGATAGCATTTGCAAACCGAAAGATGAAGGGGGGCTAAATTTGAGAAATACTAGAGATTGGAATCAAGCATGTTTGGTACAGCAATTGTGGGATCTTTTGCAAAACAAATGTTCCTTATGGTCACATTGGGTTTCTGCTAAGTATCTCTCAAAGGAATCAATATGGGAAATTTCAACAAGAACATACCACTCTGCAGCTTGGAAAGGAATTTTAAAGGCAAGGAATTGGCTAATCAAACACATTTCGTATGCAATCTCTTCTGGAACTAGTACTAATATGTGGTACGATCCTTGGGTGAATGGGAAGAGTATATTTCAATTATATGGCGACAGAATACGAAAAGATCTTGGGGCTCCCAAAGATTGGAAGGTTTCCGAGTTCATCGCTAACGGTACTTGGTGTCTCCCTAATCCTATTTCTCCTGAAATGTTATCACTTTGGCCGACTATCATAGCTATTCGAATCAGGAACAACTCTTCAGATATACTTATTTGGCCTCATGACAATGGTAAATTTAGTGCCACATCCGCATGGAATCAAATTAGGCAAAGAAATAACAAGTGGGTCCCAAGCAGTTGGACATGGGATCGATCGGGATCACAAAGACACTCCTTATGTACATGGCAGGCCCTTCTCAATAAACTACCTACAATAGACAATATGAAAAGAAGAGGTATCTATCATGTTAACCGATGCTCCCTTTGTTTGCAACAAGAAGAAACTGTTGATCACCTCTATTTTGCTTGTAATTATACAAAATGGATATGGAAGGAGATTCTCCAGTGATTTGAACTCAATAGACTGCCGCAACCAAACTTGCACCAAGAACTAGGCGACCTTATGCAATGTTTCTCAAGAAAATGGCCTCTTACACAACTGGCTAAGGTTATTTTCAGATGTGCTATTTGGTGGATGTGGAAGGAGAGATGTAATAGAATCTTTGAATGTCAACACACAAACAATGCACAGCTCTTGAAAGAGATTATTAGAGACTCAAGATCCTGTATGGAGCATGAACTCAAAACCGAGCACTTCACCCGAAGAGAAAAAGATATTTTTATCAAATTTAATTTTGCTATTAGCTAAAGATCTTGGGAATGATGCCAAATAATGTACCCACAGGTAGTTATAGTCTACAGCATGTGTAGTCATAACTATCGCATTAGCACTCTATGAGTTACTTGGCTTTGTCTATGACTTGTATAGATAAAGCTATTTGTAGAAACTTTACACATAATGAATTTTACTTTTACTTACCAAAAAAAAAAAAAAAGATAGCATTCCTTGGTGATGTTCAATATAGCTAAGTTCTTCATCATGCAAGCTAGTGAATTTTATAACATTTTAGAACATGCATAATCACCAAAGCATCATAAATTTTAATGATGTGCAAAATTACAAATTTTGCATGATTGCATTTGTGTGTCTTGAGATCTGCAAGATAGCACTTCTTAGTGATGTTCAAGATAGCAATTTCTTCTCTTTTGAGAAGTGCAATTTTTGCTTTCTTCTTGAATTGTGCAAGCTAGCTATCTCCCCTTTTGTCATTGTCAAAAAGAAGGGAAAAACCCTTTACATCAATTTTTAAATCATGACAAAGGTTAGTATCAATCTTATTTGTGCATCATTATATTTTCAAATTAAAACATGCACATTTTCAAAACAAATAAACTCATTATTATATGCATGATTCCAAATCATCATTCATATTATTTCAATCATTGTTTCAATCACCACTTATAGCTTATCATGCACAATATATAAAATTATCTAACATGATACAATCTTAAGCTTATCATGCACCGCCCAGTCTCGCTGGGAGACATAGCCTGGGCGGTGCCACCTCCAACCCTGGCGGTGCCACCTCTTTTACTATTTCAGCTCACTTGGTTTGGCTCCAAACTTAGCCCAAACCAATCCGAACTTGAGCCTAATTGGCCCCTACTTGGGTTATAGGATTAACACCTAATCCTAACCCTAATTAACATGCTAACTATGAATTTAAAGATATTTTCTAAGCTATTACAAAGTTCGCAAGTCAAGACTTCTTCTGGCGAGCTTCCGGCAAACTTCCGGCGGTCTTCCGATGAACTCTCGGAAACCATTCTGCGGACTCCCGGCAAGCTCCTAGACTTCACGATTTGATCTTAGCGAGTTCCAATGAGCTTCTTCGACAAGCTCCGATCATTCTCGGCGAGCTCCGGTAGCATTCCCGACGAACCTTCGGACTTCCGTCGAACTCTCGAACTCGTAACAAATCCTTCGCGCTTGACTCCGACACTTTGTTTCGCTTTATGTCTTCATCGTTATCATAGTTAATCCTGCACAATTAAAACAAAAATTCGATCGAGATAATTAATCCTAAGCAATTAACCAAGTTGTCTGGCATGTCATTGGTCCCTCGACGCTTCGTTCGATTCTTCGGCGCATCGTCCTCGTTTGCAGCCTATTGCCCAATCAGCCAGTTGACTCCGCAACTCCGATATCCTTGGCACAATACCTGCTCTTCTTGGCCCGATGCCCGAGTCCACGACCCGAAGCCTTCTGTCGATACGTCGACCGATCCACCGGCCCGACGTCCAATCTTCTGACATGTTCCTCCGACACAACATGATGTTCCTGCTTTAATTGTCTTATCCTGATCGAAGCACCCTGCGTCACTCAAAACGCAGATTAAATCATAAACATATATCAAGTAGTTTCATCATCAAAATACGAGATTCAACAAGATCATGTTACTAATCATGATGTAATCATATAGTTCATTGATACTAAACATCAACTAATCGATATTTTTACAAAACCTCTAAGTGAAGAACAATTTGATTTTATAAGAAGAGAATTAGGAATGTTGATGTGTCAGAATACTTAAACTAGTTAAAATTACTTTTCGGACTTTATTGAATGATCAAATCACTTGATTGCCATGTGTTGAAATGTTTTGATTTTTGAAAAACTATAGCATAATCTTGTCTGAATGCATGAAAGAATTCATCCCATTTTCAGACTCGCTTAACAGTTGGAATGACAAAAATCAAATACACTCTTATGAAAAATAACTTTCCTCCTTCATGCACAAAGAATTATAACATAGAAGAAGAAGAAGAATTCAAAGCATTATACGTATCATGCCTTCCTTTATATGCTTGATAACTTGCTTATATTGTTCTCTTGGTATCACATCTATCATGCTTTTTGTTGATGACAAAGGGGGAGAAATATATGAATTGATTTGATAAACACTGATGCTATGATTATGCCATGCCTGCATCATCAAGAGGTATATGAACATATGCCATATATAGAAATGCAACACTTGCTAAAATATTTTAAATGTGTACATCATGTAAATATATGAATTGATTTGATGCTATAAACACTGATGCTATGATTATGCCATGCTTACATCATCAAGAGATATATGAACATATGCCATATATAGAAATGCAACACTTGCTAAAATATTTGAAATGTGTACATCATGTAATGATATCAAAATCTTACTTCACAGCTTTACATGTTGATATCTTACAATATGATGAATTGCTTCAATTATCATCATTCAAAATTATTATGTAAGAATGAATGTCAAGCCTTGACATCATCTTCAGATATGTCACTTGAATTCTTAGGTCTTGAATTCAAGAATGACTGATCTCAAGTATGGCATGTAGACAAGGGGAGTTAAGGTTAACTCCATTATCAATTGATTGTCATCATCAAAAAGGGGGAGATTGTTGAATCTCGGATTTTGATGATGAAGTCAATTGTCATTTGTTGTCTAACCTATATGTTGAGATAAGTGTGTAGGATTAACTACGATGAAAGTAAGACATGTAGCAAGAGTTGCGCCGGAGTCATGACAATGATCACGTTGGGAGTTCGAGAGCTCGACGGAAGTTCGGATAGTCGTCGGAGGTTCTGCGGGAACAAATCCGAGAAGTCCATAAGCTTGCCAAAGAAGCTCGTTAGAACTCGCCAAGTGGATCGTCGCAAGTCCAGGAGTTTGCCGGAAGTCCGTAGGAGAATCACCGAGGGTTCATCGGATGATCAACGGAAGTTCGTCGGAAACTCGTCGGAAAAAGCGATTGACGCACCGGAGAAAGCTGTAGAAATTGTCTTAGGATTTATCGTAGTTAGCACAATGATTAAGTTGGTAATGGGAGGTGATCCCATTAGCTTAATCTTGGGGCAATTGGGCCGAATGGATCTACCCATTCGGACCCTGATTGTTGTGGGAGGTGTAACCGCCCAAGCCAGGAGGTAGCACCGCCTGTGCTAAGTCTCCCAGGGAGACTGGGCGGTGCAACCGCCCCAGCCAAGAGGTGCAACCGCCTAGGCTCTGTCTCCAAGCGAGACTGGGCGGTGCAACCTCTCCTGACAGGAGGTAGCACCGCCTGAGCTCGGTCTTCGAGCTCTGGCAGGCGGTGCAACCGCCCCAGTCAGGAGGTGCAACCGCCTGAGCTCGGTCTTCGAGCTCTGGCAGAGAGGTGCAACCGCCCCTGACAAAGGTGGCACCACCCAGAGGCTCAGTCTTCGAGCTCTGCCAGGCGGTGCAACCACCCCAATCAGGAGGTGCAACCGCCTGTTCCCAGAATTCTGGGAATTGACAGTTTTGAGCTCCAAATTTGAACTGGGTTGGGGCCTATAAATACCCCACCCATTCAGCATTGAAAGGTAGCAACTTACACTCGAAATCTTGATATCTTTCTGTGATTCTTAGAGCTCAAAATTGTTGTAAAGGCCAAAAGTTCTCCTCCCTCTGTTCTTCAAAGTTTTGAGTTGTAAAGAGAGGAGAGAAAATTTCTGTAAGGGTTGTCTCCTAAGCCCATCAAAAGGAGTGAAACTGTAAAAGGGTGGTTGGCCTTCGCCTATTGAAGGAAGGCCTCTAGTTGACGTCGGTGACCTCGTCGGTGGAGGAAGCCAAAAGTGGAGTAGGTCAAGATTGACCGAACCACTCTAAATCTCGGTTTGCATTTACTTTGAGCATTTTAACTTTACTACAAACCTCCTAAATAGCTACTGCCTTCTGTGCTTTTACGAATGAATTTCTAAGTTCAGAACTTTCCGAATCTGCGTTTAGACGTAAATCGACTTTTTCGTACGATCATTACATTTTGGTTTACGTTTACGTCTTGATTTCAATCATAACTGCAAACTGCCTTCTGTGCATGTATAAAACATATCTTAAAGTTTAGTATCTTCAAAATTGTCATTTAGACATAAACTGGTTTTATCGTACGAACGTTGCATTTTCAGTTTGCGCTTGCATTCTGATTTTCATCATAAACTGCAAACTGCCTTTGTAGATTTACTTTAATGTCATCTCGCTTAATCTTAAGTAATCTTAGAATCGGCTTTTACATTGAAATCATTTTTTTGTTAAACGAACGCAGCTTTCGGTTTTAATCGCTGAAAAATTTCCGCTGCACTAATTCACCCCCCCCCCCCCCCCCCCCCTCTTAGTGCTCTTGATCCTAACGGACAACGCAGAGAGACTGTTCTCAATCATCTCGCAGTGTTCTCATCTCAGGTTAGATCTGTTAGGATCGAGAGCACTAAGAGGGGGGGGGTGAATTAGTGCAGCGGAAATCTTACAGCAATTTAAAACCGAAAGCTGCGTTCGTCCGATAAAAAATGGTTTCGATATAAAAGCAGAATCACAGTGCAGTTTGCGTCTAAGCACAGTTTTGCGTCTAAGCGCAGTTTGCGTCTAAACACAGTTTGCGTCTAAGCGCAGTTTGCGTCTAAGCACAGTTTGCGTCTAAGCACAGTTTGCGTCTAAGCGCAGTTTGTGTCTAAACTCAGTTTTACGTCCAAACGCAGTTTAACGTCTAAACGCAGTTTTGTGTCTAAACGCAGTTTTGCGTCTAAACGCAGTTTTATGTCTAAACGCAGTTTTACGTCTAAACGCAGTTTTGCGTCTAAACGCAGTTTTCCGTCTAAACGTAATTTTACGTCTAAAAGTAGTTTTGCGTCTAAAAGCAGTTTTGAACTTTGAAAAGCGTTTTACGTAGAAAGCAATTTGCAGTTATAAATAGAATCCGAATGTAAGCGTAAACTGCAGTGTGAAGATCGTACGAAAATACGATTTACGTTTGAATGCAGATTCTGAAAGATCAGAGCTTAGAAACTCGTTCGTAAAGGCGCAGAGGGCAGTAGCAATGTAGAAGGTTTGCAGTAATGATAAAGTGCTCAAGGTAAAAGCAAACCAGAGATTTAGAGTGGTTCGGTCAGTCTTGACCTACTCCACTTTTGGCTTCCTCCTCCGACGAGGTCACCGACGTCAACTAGCTGCCTTCCTTCAATGGGCGAAGGCTAACTGCCCTTTTACAGTTTCTCTCCTTTTGACAGGCTCAGGAGACAACCTTTACAGATCCTTTCTCTCCTCTCTTTACAACTCAAGACTTGAAGAACAGAAGGAGGAGAACTTTAGGACTTTACACAAATTTGAGCTCTTAGAATCACTGAAAAGATCAAGAATTCGGTGTGGATCTATATGCTTTCAGTGTTGAATGGGTGGGGTATTTATAGGCCCCAACCCAATTCAAATTTGGAGCTCAAAACGATCAAATCCCGGAATTTCGGGATCAAGCGGTTGCACCTCTTGACTGGAGAGGTTGCACCGCCTGGCAGAGCTCGAAGACTGAGCTCAGGCGATTGCACCTCTCTGCCAGAGCTCGAAGACTGAGCTCGGTGGTTGCACCGCCTGGCAGAGCTCGAAGTCTAAGCTCGGTGGTTGCATCACCTGGCAGAGCTCGAAACTGAGCTCAGGCTGATGCACCACTCTGCCAGAGCTCGAAGACTGAGCTCGGTGGTTGCACCGCCTGGCAGAGCTCGAAACTTGAGCTCTGGCGGTGCTACCTCTTGACAGAGGAGGTTGCACCGCCCAGTCTCGCTTGGAGACTGAGCTCTGGGCGGTTGCACCTCTTGGCTGGGGCGGTTGCACCGCCCAGTCCCGCTGGAAGACATGGCCTGGGCGGTTGCACCGCTTGGTGCAATCAGGGTCCGAATGGTTCGCTCCATTCGGCCCAATTTGAATCTTTTCAGGGGCCCAATTGCCCCAAGATTAAGCTAATGGGATCACCTCCCATTTTCAAGCTTAATCATCGTGCTAACTACGATTAACTCTAAGACAACTTCTGCAGCTATGCTCCGATGCGTCAATCGCTTCTTCCGGCGAGTTTCCGGCGAACTTCCATCGATCATCCGATAAGCCCTCGGTGATCCTTCTGCGGACATCCGGCATACTCCTGGACTTTGCGACGATCCACTTGGCGAGTTCCGACGAGCTTCGCTTGGCAAGCTTCTGGACTTCTCGGATCTGTTCTCGCTGAACCTCCGACGACCGTCCGAACTTCCGTCGAACTCTCGAACTCCCAACGTGATCATGATCTTGACTCCGGCGCAACACCTGCTGCTTGTCTTACTCTCATCGTAGTTAATCCTGCACACTTATCTCAACACATAGATTAGATAACAAATGACAATTGACTTCATCATCAAAATCCGAGATTCAACAATCTCTTCCTTTTTGATGATGACAATCAATTGATAAAGGAGTTGTCCTTAACTCCCCCTATCTATATGCCATAGTTGAGATAAGTCAACCTTGAATTCAAGACCTAAGAATTCAAGTGACGTATTGATAAGTTAGATCAGTTAAACTTATCAATGCTCCCATCATGATGCCCATGATGTATCTTTTCAAGAATGATGTCAAGGCATGACATACATCATCAAGTTTGTATGATAGTGTTTGTAACTATTCATCATGTAATCATATAAAGCTACGAAGGACTTTTACATGATGCACACATTTGAGATTTTCTAGCAAGTTTGCATTTACTTCACAAGATAGAATATCAAATCAAGACATGATGCAAACTATAGCACATGTTCACATATCTCTTGGTGATGCAAGGATGGCATAACTATAACATTGTTTATAGCATCACTCAAGTATTTGCAACTATGACATAGACATGATTATGGCAGTTCAGCCATGACATAGTGTTTATCAATTCATATGTTTCTCCCCCTTTGTCATCAACAAAAAGCATGATAGCATTATCAAGCACATAAAGGAAGTCATGACACATATAATTCTTTGAATATCTCTTTATTATTTGTTGCTTAAGGGAGGAAAGTCATTTTTCAAAAAGTTTTCATAAGAGTGTACTGGAAAATCCCATTTTTAGCATACAAACCGAAAAATGAACTTCTTACATGCATTTGGTTAAAAATATTTGTCACATAATTTGCAACATGCGATGTCAAGGCATGTAATAGTAATAACATCCAAAAAATAATAATTTTTTAAGTATTCGGACACATCAACATTCCTAATTCTCTTCTTATGTAATCAAATTATTCTTCACATAGGGGTTTTTTGAAGATATCAGCTAGTTGATGTTTGGTATCAATAAACTCTATGGTTACATCATGATTAGTGACATGATCTCGTATAAAGTGATGTCTAATATCAATGTGTTTTGTTCTTGAGTGTTGTATAGGATTTTTAGTTAAGCATATTGCACTTGTGTTATCACATTTGATGGGAATATCTTTAAGATTCACTTTGTAATCTTCTAAAGTGTTTTTCATCCATACAACTTGTGCACAGCATGCACTTGCTGCAATGTATTCAGCTTCGGTTGTTGATAGAGCAACCGAGTTTTGTTTCTTAGATGACCAGGATACAAGGGCATGTCCTAAAAATTGACATGATCCTGATGTGCTTTTTCTGTCTAGTCTACAGCCAGCGAAGTCCGCATCAGCATAAGCTGTTAATTCAAGATTTTCTGATTTTGGGTACCATAATCCTAGGTTGGTAGTTCCATTAAGATATCTGAGTATTCTTTTGACTGCTTTGAGATGAGATATCTTAGGGTCTGATTGAAATCTAGCACAAAGTCCTACACTGAACATGATGTCTGGTCTGGTGGCAGTGAGGTAAAGTAAACTTCCTATCATACCCCTATAGGTTTTTTGATCGAAGCTTTCTCCATTCTCATCAATTTCTAACTTAGTGGAGGTGCTCATAGGAGTGTCAATGGCTTTTGAATTATTCATTTTGAACTTCTTTAGCAAACTCACAGCATATTTGGTTTGACTAATAAAGATGTCATTGCTTAGTTGTTTGATTTGTAGGCCTAAGAAGAATGTTAACTTTTTTTTGGTAAGTAAAAGTAAAATTCATTATGTGTAAAGTTTCTACAAATAGCTTTATCTATACAAGTCATAGACAAAGCCAAGTAACTCATAGAGTGCTAATGCGATAGTTATGACTACACATGCTGTAGACTATAACTACCTGTGGGTACATTATTTGGCATCATTCCCAAGATCTTTAGCTAATAGCAAAATTAAATTTGATAAAAATATCTTTTTCTCTTCGGGTGAAGTGCTCGGTTTTGAGTTCATGCTCCATACAGGATCTTGAGTCTCTAATAATCTCTTTCAAGAGCTGTGCATTGTTTGTGTGTTGACATTTAAAGATTCTATTACATCTCTCCTTCCACATCCACCAAATAGCACATCTGAAAATAACCTTTGCCAGTTGTGTAAGAGGCCCTTTTCTTGAGAAACATTGCATAAGGTCGCCTAGTTCTTGGTGCAAGTTTGGTTGCGGCAGTCTATTGAGTTCAAATCGTTGGAGAATCTCCTTCCATATCCATTTTGTATAATCACAAGCAAAATAGAGGTGGTCAACAGTTTCTTCTTGTTGCAAACAAAGGGAGCATCGGTTAACATGATAGATACCTCTTCTTTTCATATTGTCTATTGTAGGTAGTTTATTGAGAAGGGCCTGCCATGTACATAAGGAGTGTCTTTGTGATCCCGGTCGATCCCATGTCCAACTGCTTGGGACCCACTTGTTATTTCTTTGCCTAATTTGATTCCATGCGGATGTGGCACTAAATTTACCATTGTCATGAGGCCAAATAAGTATATATGAAGAGTTATTCCTGATTCGAATAGCTATGATAGTCGGCAAAGTGATAACATTTCAGGAGAAATAGGATTAGGGAGACACCAAGTACCGTTAGCGATGAACTCGGAAAACCTTCCAATCTTTGGGAGCCCCAAGATCTTTTCGTATTCTGTCGCCATATAATTGAAATATACTCTTCCCATTCACCCAAGGATCGTACTACATATTAGTACTAGTTCCAGAAGAGATTGCATACGAAATGTGTTTGATTAGCCAATTCCTTGCCTTTAAAATTCCTTTCCAAGCTGCAGAGTGGTATTTTCTTGTTGAAATTTCCCATATTGATTCCTTTGAGAGATACTTAGCAGAAACCCAATGTGACCATAAGGAACATTTGTTTTGCAAAAGATCCCACAATTGCTGTACCAAACATGCTTGATTCCAATCTCTAGTATTTCTCAAATTTAGCCCCCCTTCATCTTTCGGTTTGCAAATGCTATCCCAATTTACCATATGCATTGCCTTTTCATTTGTGCCATTCCAGAAGAAGTTCATTAATAACCGTTCAATATCTTGGAGAAGTCCAGCAGGCAGAAGAAATGCATTACACCAATATATAGAGTAGGAGTGCAATACCGAACGGATGAGTTCGAGTCGTCCTGCTTTTGATAGAAACCTATTTTTCCAAGAAGAAATTCTATTCTTTATTTTTTGCAAGATAGGTTGACAGTGGGTTTTGTGAATGCCTGTGGATATGAGCGGGAGACCCAAATAAGGAACTGGCAAGCTTCCTTCACTAACCCCCAAAGTTTGTGAAATAAAGACCTTATCCTCAACGTAAGGGCTCATATATACTTTACTTTTCGCATGATTTAACTGAAGTCCAGAAACCATACCAAAGTCATTCATAATAGTAGCCAGGTTCTTTACTGAAGTTGGTTCATTTTGGAGAAAGATAAGTAAGTCATCTGCAAATGTTATATGTGATATATGAACAGAACCAGCACTGGGTACCTTAATGCTGCCATTTAAGACTGCGTGTTCCAACATACAGCTAAGTCCTTCCATCGCAATAGTAAAGAGATACGGAGAGAGTGGATCACTGTTAGGACTCTAGCTAGGAGAGTCCTAATTGAGAGGGACATTCTGTTAGGACTCTAGCTAGGAGAGTCCTAATTGAGAGGGACACTCTGTTAGGACTCTAGCTAGGAGAGTCCTAATTGAGAGGGACACTCTGTTAGGACTCTAACTAAAAGAGTCCTAATTGAGAGAGACATTCTGTTAGGAGGTTTTTTCTTAAGAGAAGAATTAGGAGTTGTAAGGGAATAGAAGTCTTGAGTATGAGTCATATTAGGAGTTGGTTAGAAGTAAGAGTCTTAAGTAAGAGTCCTATTAGGAGTTAGGGTTTAGAAGCCCTATAAATAACCATGTATTCCTTCTCTTTTGTTAAGCAATAGATGAATCTTTTCTGCAGCCTTTGAGCAGCAACTTGGAGGGAGGAACCTCTATAGAGTTCCAAGGAGGCCGATCCCCTAAAGAGATCAACCCCAAGTTTAGAATCTGCAAGTGTTCTAACACCTGGTATCAGAGCAGCGTTCTTGGCATCTCGCTGCCCTTCCACTGCCATCCATCAACCCTCCACAACCGCCCAAAGCAATTCCCACAATTGCTTAAAAGATCATCGCCAAATTCCACCATCATCTCCACCACCGCAGATCATCCTTTGATCTCCCTGTGAATTGCAGCAGCAAACTTTCACTGATTTCTATCAAACCCATACATGCCTTTAACCCGTCAACAAAAGAGAGATCTTAACATCATAGATTTGGAGTCATATACTATGGCATCTGAGGACGCAATCAATGCTAAATTTGAAGCCTTTGAGGCACGAATGGAGGATAAGATTCGGACTCTCCTTACCGAATTCAATTTGGGCCGACCACCAAGCCCGAAGAAATCACATCAAGGAGAGAGCTCTAATCAATCAAATCATGCCCAAAGAGATGACTTCCAAGAGAGGGGAGGTTCTATGACCGACCCCAACTATTCGCGCATGAGAGTGGACTTCCCTAGATGGGAAGAAGGAGACCCAATTGGTTGGATCTCGCGCGCGGAGCGATATTTTCGGTACCATAAAACTGCGGATGCATCCATGGTGGAAATTGCAGCTATACATCTGGAAGGGGATGCCATACAATGGTTTGACTGGTTTGAACACACTTATGGAGCCCTTTCATGGCGACAATTCAAAGAAGGACTACTAATCCGCTTCGGACCAACTTATTATGAGAACATTGACGGACAACTAGCAAAGATCCGACAAACCTCCACCATTCAGGAGTACCAAACCAGGTTTGAAAGGTTATCTAATCAAACTCGTGATTGGTCTGAAAAATAGTTATTGGGGACTTTTATTGAGGGCTTAAAGCCGGAGATCCGGGGAGAAGTTAAGGCGCGACAACCATACACGCTTATGGCAGCCATCTCTTTCGCACGACTTCAAGAGGAGCGATTGAACCATGAAGCTCGGAGGACAAGGATCACTCCACGACCTACAATACTAAAGCCCTCAGCCCTCCCTACTATCAACCGAGTCCCTGCACCGAAAAGGTTAACAAGAGAAGAACTTCGAGAGCGATCTGCGAAAGGGTTATGTTGGCATTGCGACGAGCCGTGGAGCCGCGAGCATCGCTGTAAAAAAGGTAGACTTCTTATGATTGAACCAGTAGAAGAAGAGGTCATTGAACATCTAGAAGAGAGCCTTGAACATGAAGAAGAAGATATGGAAGAAGAGCCACAGCCGACCGACATTACGGTACATGCACTAGCCGGCTACTCAAATCCGCAAACGATGAAAGTTGGAGGCCTTCTCAAACAACAGCCGATCACTGTTCTCATCGACACGGGTAGCACTAATAACTTCCTGAATAGTAAGGTTGCTGCTCGGATGGCACTGCATATTGAAGGTTGCAGCAAGTTCGATGTAAAGGTTGCCGACGGCAGAATCCTAAAGTGCGACCAAAGATGCCCGCAGGTGAAACTATTACTGCAAGACCAAGAAATTATCACCGATTTCTTCCTCCTACCAATCGATGACTATGAGGCAGTGCTTGGTATCGAATGGCTGACTACACTAGGTGATGTCTCTTGGAACTTTTCTAAATTAATTATGAAATTCTACTGTAAGGGCAAACAGATCATCCTACGCGGGAAGCGCGGAAGCAACGTTACCACTGTTTCGACCCAACGAATGGAGAAAGTTTTACACAAGGTAAATGGTGCCTTTTTGATGCACCTCCAGCAGCAACCAAAGGGGAAGAAAATAGAATTTGAAGATCAAAATCTTGCCCAATTGCTCACTGAATTTGCTGACATATTTGCTGAACCGCACGGTCTTCCTCCTTCTCGGCAACATGACCATCGAATTCCAATCCTTCCGGGCAAGCCACCAGCGAACACTCGACCATACCGATATCCTCACCTCCAGAAAGATGAAATTGAAAAGATCGTAAAGGAGATGCTTGAAATAGGGGTGATTCGACCAAGTTGCAGCCCCTATTCCTCACCGGTGCTACTTGTACGCAAGAAGGACGGAACTTGGCGGATGTGCATTGACTACCGAGCTTTAAATGGCATCACCGTCAAGGACAAATACCCAATACCAGTGGTGGATGAACTTCTTGATGAATTGAAAGGAGCTCGAGTCTTCACGAAGTTGGACCTCCGATCCGGTTACCACCAAATTCGGGTATGTAACGATGACATTCCAAAAACTACATTTCGCACACATGATGGCCATTATGAATTCTTGGTAATGCCTTTTGGACTCACTAATGCTCCTTCAACGTTTCAAAGTCTCATGAATGATATATTTCGGAGCTTTCTTCGTAAATTTGTGCTGGTATTTTTCGATGATATTCTCGTTTACAGCCCTTCTCTTGAGACTCACTTTCAGCATTTACGGATTGTTTTGACGATCCTTCGGGAGAATACTCTTTTTGTTAAGCAACCAAAGTGCAGCTTTCTCCAGCAAAAAGTAGAGTACCTTGGGCATATAATATCAGAAGAAGGAGTGGCGGTAGACCCAACAAAAATTGAGGCAATGCAAGGCTGGCCGAAACCTACAAACGTGAAATTACTACGGGGGTTCCTTGGACTAACGGGCTACTACCGAAAATTTGTTAAGGACTATGGGAAGATCAGTGCACCACTCACTTCTTTACTGAAAAAAGATGCTTTCCAATGGTCGGACAAAGCCTCTGCTGCCTTCGACAAACTTAAAGCAGCCATGACAACGACGCCGGTGCTTGCGCTACCAAATTTCAATAGACCCTTCATCATTGAGGCCGACGCATCTGGAGTCGGAATTGGAGCTGTTCTCATGCAAAATGGTCGACCACTCGCATACACTAGCAAGGCATTATCTCCCTCCCATCAAAACATGTCAGTATATGATAAGGAGATGCTTGCCATTGTACATGCAGTAACGAGGTGGAGACCCTACCTGATCGGCCGGCGATTTCAAATTAAAACTGACCATAAAAGCCTCAAGTACTTTTTGGAGCAAAAGATATCATCCCCTGAGCAGCAAAAATGGGTAACCAAACTTCTTGGATTTGATTATGAAATTATTTACAAAAAGGGGAAAGAAAACGTTGTTGCAGATGCACTCTCACGGCTACCTGAACAAGCTAAGGTTTCAGCCATCTCCCTTCCTACCACCAGTCTTCTCGAGGACATTAGGGAAGAATGGAAAAAGGATCCAGAGATCAACAAGATCATAAAAAAATTGGAGGAGGATCCAAGTGCAATAGCCCACTACACCTGGGATTCGAGGGATTTACGCTACAAAGGTCGCATTGTGCTTATACCTAACTCCCCTTGCATCGCAATAATCTTGCATGAAATGCACTCTATACCTTCAGCAGGGCACTCTGGATTCCTAAGAACCTACAAAAGAGTGAAGCAAAATTTTTATTGGAAAGGGATGAAAAAAATTATTGCTGAATATGTGGCACAATGTGATATATGTCAACAGAACAAGGGTGAAACTGTGGCAAATCCAGGGAAGCTACAACCACTACCCATACCAGACTCAGTGTGGACAGACATCTCCATGGACTTCATTGAAGGGCTGCCATCTTCCAAAGGTAAAAGCACGATTCTCGTGGTGGTTGATCGACTTACGAAATATGCTCATTTTTGTGCTGTGAGAAATCCCTACACTGCTGCTAGTATTGCCCAGATTTTCATAGAAAATATTGTTAAACTGCATGGGATGCCAAGGTCCATCGTAAGTGATCGTGACAGGATCTTCACTAGTAAATTTTGGACCGAGTTATTTCAGTTACAAGGCACCAAACTCAAGATGAGCACAGCATATCATCCACAAACTGATGGCCAAACAGAGGTGGTAAATAGGTGCTTAGAGACGTACCTCCGGTGTTTCGCTAGCGACCGACCAAAAGAGTGGGCGAAATGGCTTCCCTGGGCCGAATGGTGGTATAATACTACATATCATTCATCTACAAAATGTGCCCCTTATGAAGCATTGTATGGTCGACCGGCACCTGTGATTCCAAAGTATGTAATTGGCTCGGCCAAGGTAGATCAGGTTGACCAAGAATTGATTGATAGGGATAAACTCTTACAACTGTTAAAAGATAATCTCTCTACCGCTCAAGCCAGAATGAAGCAGCAAGCCGACACACGACGAAGTGAAAGAGAATTTTCAGTGGGAGATTGGGTTTATCTTCGCCTACAACCATACAAACAACTCTCTATCAACACTCGAGCCTCCATGAAGCTATCCCCTCGTTTTTATGGGCCCTATCAGATCACAGAGCGTATTGGAGCCGTGGCATACAGACTTAAATTACCTGAGGATGCCAAAATTCACCCTGTCTTCCACGTATCATGCCTAAAGCCCAAGTTGGGAGAACACGAGTCACCCCAGATCCAACTGCCCAACACAACTGAGGATGGAGTTATTCAAGCCCAACCACAGGCCATCCTCGATCGCAGGATCGTGATGCGTCACCGACATCCCTCTACTGAAGTACTAGTGCACTGGAATAATCTACCACTTGAAGACGCCACATGGGAACCATATGAGGAGCTGAAGACCCGGTTCCCTGAGTTCATGGAATCTCAGCCTTGAGGACAAGGCTGATTTGAAGAGGGGGGTCTGTTAGGACTCTAGCTAGGAGAGTCCTAATTGAGAGGGACATTCTGTTAGGACTCTAGCTAGGAGAGTCCTAATTGAGAGGGACACTCTGTTAGGACTCTAGCTAGGAGAGTCCTAATTGAGAGGGACACTCTGTTAGGACTCTAACTAAAAGAGTCCTAATTGAGAGAGACATTCTGTTAGGAGGTTTTTTCTTAAGAGAAGAATTAGGAGTTGTAAGGGAATAGAAGTCTTGAGTATGAGTCATATTAGGAGTTGGTTAGAAGTAAGAGTCTTAAGTAAGAGTCCTATTAGGAGTTAGGGTTTAGAAGCCCTATAAATAACCATGTATTCCTTCTCTTTTGTTAAGCAATAGATGAATCTTTTCTGCAGCCTTTGAGCAGCAACTTGGAGGGAGGAACCCCTATAGAGTTCCAAGGAGGCCGATCCCCTAAAGAGATCAACCCCAAGTTTAGAATCTGCAAGGGTTCTAACAATCACCTTGTCGGATGCCATTCGTGCTCCCAAAAAAACCAATAGGTGAGCCATTAAAGAGTATCGAAAACTTTGGAGTTTCTAGGCAAGATTGAATCCAATTAATCCATTGCTGTGGAAAGTTTATATCAAGGAGCATCTTATAGATAAATTTCCTATTAACTGAATCAAAGGCTTTCCTTAGATCAGCTTTAATGCAGATTTTTGTCCCTCTTGCTTTTGAATGCAAATCTTTGACCAAGTCATTAGCAAGCAAAATGTTATGATGTATACTTCTCCCTTTGATGAAAGCAGCTTGATTTGGGCTAATGATCTTGTGTAATACCTTTTGCATTCTATTTGCCAATACTTTGGAGATGATCTTGTATATAAAGTTGCATAATGATATTGTGCGGGAGGAAAATACAAGGTAAGGATATTGTGCGGGAGGAAAATACAAAACCGAAGGATAAGAAAAAGGATGGTACAATCCATCCAAAGTCGTAGGATGAATACCTTACTACCTTTTCATTTGTTTATTACTAATGAAGATAACATGCTGGAATGTTTGCGGACTTAATAAGTCGGAGAAATGTCGGGAGCTCAACAGAATAATCAAGTCTGCCGCATATGATATTGTTATTCTAGTGGAAACGAAAATTAAACAATCGCGCGTTCAAGCTCAAAAGAATTTAATATGGCCGGACGCAGAACTGTTTACCAATGACTCAAATGAAACTTTTGGTAGAATATGGGTCTTATGAAATCCTAACTCTATTAATGCTTGGTTTATTTCTGCTACTGATCAATTCATTCATCTTAAGGTAGAGGATAAAAAGAATGGCTGTCAATTCAATTTCACTGGTATATATGCTTCAAACAGTATGCAAGAAAGAAATACTCTTTGGTCTGACCTGACTAATATTGTAAATGGCTGTCTCAATGTACCTTGGATTGTTCTTGGAGACTTTAATACTGTTCGGTACACAAATGAAAAAGTGGGGGGTAGACTACTTTCAAAAAGTCAGCTTCAAAGTTTTAATGATTACATTGACACTGCAGCATTGTTTCATATGAAATCTGTGGGTAATTGGCTCTCCTGGAATAATCAAGGTGCTGCTAACAGAAAAATAATGGCTCGACTTGATAGGTGTTTGATTAACCATGAATGGTTAACAGTTTACCCAGATTCACTTCTTGAGTATGGTGCTCCTTTGTTTTCTGACCATTCTTTAATGTATATACACGCAGAAAAAGCGACACCAAGAGGCAAGAAACCGTTTAGATTCTTTAACATGTGGAGTACTCATCCTCAATTTCTTGATGTTATCAGATCTGCTTGGAATGTTAATGTGCATGGATCTCCCCCTTACATCTTATGTCAAAAGCTCAAAGCCTGTAAAGCAGCACTAAAGGAGTGGAATACAAATACCTTTGGCAATATTACCACCAGAGTTCAATTTTGCAGAAAGGAACTAATGTCATTGCAACATGAGCTGCAACTTCAGCCAAATGATGAAAATATTATCTACAAAGAGATGGAAGCCAGAAATAACTTCATGCAAGCCTTAAAACAGGAGGAAAGTTTTGCAAAGCAGAAGTCTCGACAGCATTGGCTTACACTAGGGGATTCCAATACTAAATTTTTCTATGCTTCAATTGCTACTCGAAGGGCTGTTAACCTTATCAGCAAATGCAGAGACAAAGATGATAATCTTATTGAGAATTTAGATGAGGTTAAAGCACACACAGAGCAATTTTTTTATTCCTTACTCAATCAAGCTGGGAAACCTAATAACATTAATGTGGAGCCGACTAGAAAACTTGATTCGGAAGCTATTTCAATCCTCAATGCCCCAATTACAGATGACGAAATTGTATGTGTTGTCTTTAAGTCACCAAAGCACAAAAGCCCAGGTCCAGATGGATTTCCAGCTGAATTTTACCAAACTGCTTGGTCTATTATTGGAAATGATGTGATCAAAGCTTGCCAACATTTTTTCTCTTCAGGTCATATTCTTAGAGAGATGAATTGCACTTTTATTTCTTTAATTCCGAAGAATGCAGGGGCTGATTCACTAGAGAACTATCGACCCATATCATTATGCAACTTTATATACAAGATCATCTCCAAAGTATTGGCAAATAGAATGCAAAAGGTATTACACAAGATCATTAGCCCAAATCAAGCTGCTTTCATCAAAGGGAGAAGTATACATCATAACATTTTGCTTGCTAATGACTTGGTCAAAGATTTGCATTCAAAAGCAAGAGGGACAAAAATCTGCATTAAAGCTGATCTAAGGAAAGCCTTTGATTCAGTTAATAGGAAATTTATCTATAAGATGCTCCTTGATATGAACTTCCCACAGCAATGGATTAATTGGATTCAATCTTGCCTAGAAACTCCAAAGTTTTTGATACTCTTTAATGGCTCACCTATTGGTTTTTTTGGGAGCACGAATGGCATCCGACAAGGTGATCCACTCTCTCCGTATCTCTTTACTATTGCGATGGAAGGACTTAGCTGTATGTTGGAACACGCAGTCTTAAATGGCAGCATTAAGGTACCCAGTGCTGGTTCTGTTCATATATCACATATAACATTTGCAGATGACTTACTTATCTTTCTCCAAAATGAACCAACTTCAGTAAAGAACCTGGCTACTATTATGAATGACTTTGGTATGGTTTCTGGACTTCAGTTAAATCATGCGAAAAGTAAAGTATATATGAGCCCTTACGTTGAGGATAAGGTCTTTATTTCACAAACTTTGGGGGTTAGTGAAGGAAGCTTGCCAGTTCCTTATTTGGGTCTCCCACTCATATCCACAGGCATTCACAAAACCCACTGTCAACCTATCTTACAAAAAATAAAGAATAGAATTTCTTCTTGGAAAAATAGGTTTCTATCAAAAGCAGGACGACTCGAACTCATCCGTTCGGTATTGCACTCCTACTCTATATATTGGTGTAATGCATTTCTTCTGCCTGCTGGACTTCTCCAAGATATTGAACGGTTATTAATGAACTTCTTCTGGAATGACACAAATGAAAAGGCAATGCATATGGTAAATTGGGATAGCATTTGCAAACCGAAAGATGAAGGGGGGCTAAATTTGAGAAATACTAGAGATTGGAATCAAGCATGTTTGGTACAGCAATTGTGGGATCTTTTACAAAACAAATGTTCTTTATGGTCACATTGGGTTTCTGCTAAGTATCTCTCAAAGGAATCAATATGGGAAATTTCAACAAGAACATACCACTCTGCAGCTTGGAAAGGAATTTTAAAGGCAAGGAATTGGCTAATCAAACACATTTCGTATGCAATCTCTTCTGGAACTAGTACTAATATGTGGTACGATCCTTGGGTGAATGGGAAGAGTATATTTCAATTATATGGCGACAGAATACGAAAAGATCTTGGGGCTCCCAAAGATTGGAAGGTTTCCGAGTTCATCGCTAACGGTACTTGGTGTCTCCCTAATCCTATTTCTCCTGAAATGTTATCACTTTGGCCGACTATAATAGCTATTCGAATCAGGAACAACTCTTCAGATATACTTACTTGGCCTCATGACAATGGTAAATTTAGTGCCACATCCGCATGGAATCAAATTAGGCAAAGAAATAACAAGTGGGTCCCAAGCAGTTGGACATGGGATCGACCGGGATCACAAAGACACTCCTTATGTACATGGCAGGCCCTTCTCAATAAACTACCTACAATAGATAATATGAAAAGAAGAGGTATCTATCATGTTAACCGATGCTCCCTTTGTTTGCAACAAGAAGAAACTGTTGACCACCTCTATTTTGCTTGTGATTATACAAAATGGATATGGAAGGAGATTCTCCAGCGATTTGAACTCAATAGACTGCCGCAACCAAACTTGCACCAAGAACTAGGCGACCTTATGCAATGTTTCTCAAGAAAAGGGCCTCTTACACAACTGGCAAAGGTTATTTTCAGATGTGCTATTTGGTGGATGTGGAAGGAGAGATGTAATAGAATCTTTGAATGTCAACACACAAACAATGCACAGCTCTTGAAAGAGATTATTAGAGACTCAAGATCCTGTATGGAGCATGAACTCAAAACCGAGCACTTCACCCGAAGAGAAAAAGATATTTTTATCAAATTTAATTTTGCTATTAGCTAAAGATCTTGGGAATAATGCCAAATAATGTACCCACAGGTAGTTATAGTCTACAGCATGTGTAGTCATAACTATCGCATTAGCACTCTATGAGTTACTTGGCTTTGTCTATGACTTGTATAGATAAAGCTATTTGTAGAAACTTTACACATAATGAATTTTACTTTTACTTACCAAAAAAAAAAAGTTGCATAATGATATGGGTCGATAGTTCTCTAGTGAATCAGCCCCTGCATTCTTCGGAATTAAAGAAATAAAAGTGCAATTCATCTCTCTAAGAATATGACCTGAAGAGAAAAAATGTTGGCAAGCTTTGATCACATCATTTCCAATAATAGACTAAGCAGTTTGGTAAAATTCAGCTGGAAATCCATCTGGACCTGGGCTTTTGTGCTTTGGTGACTTAAAGACAACACATACAATTTCGTCATCTGTAATTGGGGCATTGAGGATTGAAATAGCTTCCGAATCAAGTTTTCTAGTCGGCTCCACATGAATGTTATTAGGTTTCCCAGCTTGATTGAGTAAGGAATAAAAAAATTGCTCTGTGTGTGCTTTAACATCATCTAAATTCTCAATAAGATTATCATCTTTGTCTCTGCATTTGCTGATACGGTTAACAGCCCTTCGAGTAGCAATTGAAGCATAGAAAAATTTAGTATTGGAATCCCCTAGTGTAAGCCAATGCTGTCGAGACTTCTGCTTTGCAAAACTTTCCTCCTGTTTTAAGGCTTGCATGAAGTTATTTCTTTGTCTCTTTGTAGATAATATTTTCATCATTTGGCTGAAGTTGCAGCTCATGTTGCAATGACATTAGTTCCTTTCTGCAAAATTGAACTCTGGTGGTAATATTGCCAAAGGTATTTGTATTCCACTCCTTTAGTGCTGCTTTACAGGCTTTGAGCTTTTGACATAAGATGTAAGGGGGAGATCCATGCACATTAACATTCCAAGCAGATCTGATAACATCAAGAAATTGAGGATGAGTACTCCACATGTTAAAGAATCTAAACGGTTTCTTGCCTCTTGGTGTCGCTTTTTCTGCGTGTATATACATTAAAGAATGGTCAGGAAACAAAGGAGCACCATACTCAAGAAGTGAATCTGGGTAAACTGTTAACCATTCATGGTTTGATTAACCATTCAAGTCTTGATAGGTGTTTGATTAACCATGAATGGTTAACAGTTTACCCAGATTCACTTCTTGAGTATGGTGCTCCATTGTTAACATGTGGAGTACTCATCCTCAATTTCTTGATGTTATTAGATCTGCTTGGAATGTTAATGTGCATGGATCTCCCCCTTACATCTTATGTCAAAAGCTCAAAGCTTGTAAAGCAGCACTAAAGGAGTGGAATACAAATACCTTTGGCAATATTACCACCAGAGTTCAATTTTGCAGAAAGGAACTAAAGATCCTGTATGGAGCATGAACTCAAAACCGAGCACTTCACCCGAAGAGAAAAAGATATTTTTATCAAATTTAATTTTGCTATTAGCTAAAGATCTTGGGAATGATGCCAAATAATGTACCCACAGGTAGTTATAGTCTACAGCATGTGTAGTCATAACTATCGCATTAGCACTCTATGAGTTACTTGGCTTTGTCTATGACTTGTATAGATAAAGCTATTTGTAGAAACTTTACACATAATGAATTTTACTTTTACTTACCAAAAAAAACTAATGTCATTGCAACATGAGCTGCAACTTCAGCCAAATGATGAAAATATTATCTACAAAGAGACGGAAGCCAGAAATAACTTCATGCAAGCCTTAAAACAGGAGGAAAGTTTTGCAAAGCAGAAGTCTCGACAGCATTGGCTTACACTAGGGGATTCCAATACTAAATTTTTCTATGCTTCAATTGCTACTCGAAGGGCTGTTAACCGTATCAGCAAATGCAGAGACAAAGATGATAATCTTATTGAGAATTTAGATGAGGTTAAAGCACACACAGAGCAATTTTTTTATTCCTTACTCAATCAAACCTAAAACCAAATGATGAAAATATTATCTACAAAGAGACAAAAGCCAGAAATAACTTCATGCAAGCCTTAAAACAGGAGGAAAGTTTTGTAAAGCAGAAGTCTCGACAGCATTGGCTTACACTAGGGGATTCCAATACTAAATTTTTCTATGCTTCAATTGCTACTCGAAGGGCGATTAACCGTATCAGCAAATGCAGAGACAAAGATGACAATCTTATTGAGAATTTAGATGAGGTTAAAGCACACACAGAGCAATTTTTTTATTCCTTACTCAATCAAGCTGGGAAACCTAATAACATTCATGTGGAGCCGACTAGAAAACATGATTCGGAAGCTATTTTAATCCTCAATGCCCCAATTACAGATGACAAAATTGTATGTGTTGTCTTTAAGTCACCAAAGCACAAAAGCCCAGGTCCAGATGGATTTCCAGCTGAATTTTACCAAACTGCTTGGTCTATTATTGGAAATGATGTGATCAAGGCTTGCCAACATTTTTTCTCTTCAGGTCATATTCTTAGAGAGATGAATTGCACATTTATTTCTTTAATTCCGAATAATGCAGGGGCAGATTCACTAGAGAACTATCGACCCATATCATTATGCAACTTCATTTACAAGATCATCTCCAAAGTATTGGCAAATAGAATGCAAAATGTAATACACAAGATCATTAGCCCAAATCAAGCTGCTTTCATCAAAGGAAGAAGTATACATCATAACATTTTGCTTGCTAATGACTTGGTCAAAGATTTGCAATCAAAAGCAAGAAGAACAAAAATCTGTTTTAAAGCTGATTTACGGAAAGCCTTTGATTCAGTTAATAGGAAGTTTATCTATAAGATGCTCCTCGATATGAACTTCCCACAGCAATGGGTTAATTGGATTCAATCTTACCTGGAAACTCCAAAGTGCTGCATAACTTTGCAATAAAACGTCGACTCCAAAGATGTAGAGGAAGACCTTGAAAGGATACCCATAGTGGAATAGACTATAGGCTATCTAACTCCAAGCGGACATCAGGAGACCAGCGTCGTAGAATCATTGGATGGCCGCGAATAGTCCAGAATCCTTTGAGGACCCGTTGTAAATCTTCTTCAGAGTATAGCTTGCAGACAAAGAATCCGTACTCCAGCATATGAAGATCAAATGACGATATTCCCCATCGAGTTTTGATAAATGAGGATAGTGGAAAATAAGATGTTTTGAGACCTACCACATAGCCAACAATCACCATAGACCATGTCTCAATAAGCTCTACTGAATCAACAGTCTCGTATACAGCAATCTTCTTATCAGCTTGAACTTCTAGAGTAAAGAATTCCAAGCTTAGATCCGGACTTCCAACCAGAGCCTTGAAGAGGCTAGTCCAAGGCCTTGGGTCATTGGAAATGAGGGCAGGCTGCCGCGATCTAGAGCGCGACCTACTTCGATGCTGTTTCGTCGAAGGAGTTTCTCTCTGGAGAGGATATGGAGGAGGAGCCAATTGAGGGGTAACGGTAGGGAGTCTTACCATCGTATCAACCCTCCTGCCACTATCGCCAGCCCTAGGGGCTGTCGCTGCCATCTTTGATCCCTCTTCTGGTCGCCGCTATAGAATCGTTTCCATAGGGAAAATCCACCGTCGCAGTATATGAGATCGCCGCTACAGTACCGTCGCCCTAGGGAGATCTGGTCGTCGGTATAGTATTGTTGCCCTTCGGGAGAAGCCGACGCTGCAGGAGATCCGATCTCCACTACAGTAAGGGAGATCAGATCGTTGTAACGCTGCAGGAGTCAGATCGCCCTAGGGAGATCTCGTCGCCGCTACAGTGTCGTCGTCGCTACAGTACCGTCGCTGCCGCTACAGTACTATCGCCCTTGGAAACAGTCGACGCTGCAGGAAATCCGCCGCTACAGTGTCATCGCCTGTCGCCCGTGGGAGAAAGCCGACGCTGCAGGAGTCAGATCGCCGTAGGGAGATCTGGCCGCCGCTACAGTGGTCACCCTAGATCTGGCCGCCGCTACAGTGTCGTCGCTGCTACAGTGATCGCCCTAGATCTGGTCGCCGCTACAGTAGTCGCCACTATAGTTGTAAATCTTCTTCAGAGTATAACTTGCAAACAAAGAAACAGGAGGAAAGTTTTGCAAAGTAGAAGTCTCGACAGCATTGGCTTACACTAGGGGATTCCAATACTAAATTTTTCTATGCTTCAATTGCTACTCGAAGGGCGATTAACCGTATCAGCAAATGCAGAGACAAAGATGATAATCTTTTATTCCAATACTATAATGATGTGATCAAGGCTTGCCAACATTTCTTCTCTTCAGGTCATATTCTTAGAGAGATGAATTGCACTTTTATTTCTTTAATTCCGAAGAATGCAGGGGCTGATTCACTAGAGAACTATCGACCCATATCATTATGCAACTTTGTTTACAAGATCATCTCCAAAGTATTGGCAAATAGAATGCAAAAGGTAATACACAAGATTATTAGCCCAAATCAAGCTGCTTTCATCAAAGGGAGAAGTATACATCATAACATTTTGCTTGCTAATGACTTTGTCAAAGATTTGCATTCAAAAGCAAGAGGGACAAAAATCTGTTTTAAAGCTGATTTACGGAAAGCCTTTGATTCAGTTAATAGGAAGTTTATCTATAAGATGCTCCTCAATATGAACTTCCCACAGCAATGGGTTAATTGGATTCAATCTTGCCTGGAAACTCCAAAGTTTTCGATACTCTTTAATGGCTCACCTATTGGTTTTTTTGGTAGCACGAATGGCATCCGACAAGGTGATCCACTATCTCCGTATCTTTTTACTATTGCGATGGAAGGACTTAGCTGTATGTTAGAACACGCAGTCTTAAATGACAGCATTAAGGTACCCATTGTTGGTTCTGTTCATATATCACATATAACATTTGCAGATGACTTACTTATCTTTCTCCAAAATGAACCAACTTCAGTAAAGAACCTGGCTACTATTATGAATGACTTTGGTATGGTTCCTGGACTTCAATTAAATCATGCGAAAAGTAAAGTATATATGAGCCCTTACGTTGAGGATAAGGTCTTTATTGTGCAAACTTTGGGGGTTAGTGAGGGAAGCTTGCCAGTCAGTTCCTTATTTGGGTCTCCCGCTCATATCCACAGGCATTCACAAAACCCATTGTCAGCCTATCTTGCAAAAAATAAAGAATAGAATTTCTTCTTGGAAAAATAGGTTTCTATCAAAAGCAGGACGACTCGAACTCATCCGTTCGGTATTGCACTCCTACTCTATATATTGGTGTAATGCATTTCTTCTGCCTGCTGGACTTCTCCATGATATTGAACGATTATTAATGAACTTCTTCTGGAATGGCACAAATGATAAGGCAATGCATATGGTAAATTGGGATAGCATTTACAAACCGAAAGATGAAGGGGGGCTAAACTTGAGAAATATTAGAGATTGGAATCAAGCTTATTTGGTACAGCAATTGTGGGATCTTTTGCAAAACAAATGTTCCTTATGGTCACATTGGGTTTCTGCTAGGTATCTTTCAAAGGAATCAATCTGGGAAATTTCAACAAGAACATACCACTCTGCAGCTTGGAAAGGAATTTTAAAGGCAAGGAATTGGCTAATCAAACACATCTCCTATGCAATCTCTTCTGGTACTAGTACAAATATGTGGTTTGATCCTTGGGTAAATGGGAAGAGTATATTTCAATTATATGGTGACAGAATACGAAAAGATCTTGGGGCTCCCAAAGATTGGAAGGTTTCTGAGTTCATTGCTAACGGTGCTTGGTGTCTCCCTAATCCTATTTCTCCCGAAATGTTATCACTTTGGCCGACTATTATAGCTATTCCAATCAGGAACAACTCTTCAGATATACTTATTTGGCCTCATGACAATGGCAAATTTAGTGCCACATCCGCATGGAATCAAATTAGGCAAAGAAATAACAAGTGGGTCCCAAGCAGTTGGACATGGGATCGACCGGGATCACAAAGACATTCCTTATGTACATGGCAGGCTCTTCTCAATAAACTACCGACAATAGACAATATGAAAAAAAGAGGTATCTATCATGTTAACCGATGCTCCCTTTGTATTCAACAAGAAGAAACTGTTGACCACCTCTATTTTGCTTGTGATTATACAAAATGGATATGGAAGGAGATTCTCCAGCGATTTGAACTCAATAGACTGCCGCAACCAAACTTGCACCAAGAACTAAGCGACCTCATGCAATGTTTCTCAAGAAAAGGGCCTCTATCACAACTGGCAAAGGTTACTTTCAGATGCGCTATTTGGTGGATGTGGAAGGAGAGATGTAACAGAATATTTGAATGCCAACACACAAACAGTGCTCAATTATTGAAAGAGATTATTAGAGACTCAAGATCCTGTATGGAGCAAGATTTCAAAACGGAGCACTTTTCCCAAAGAGAAAAAAATATTTTTATCAAATTTAATTTTGCTATTAGCTAAAGATCTTGGGAATGATGCCAAATTATGTACCCACAGTCAGTTTTAATATATCTGGATAAATATTTTCTATATTGATTATAATTAGGAGTCATAATCTACAGCATGTGTAGTCATAACTATCGCATTCGCACTCTATGAGTTACTTGGCTTTGTCTATGACTTGTAAAGATAAAGCTATTTGTAGAAACTTTACACATAATCAATTTACTTTTACTTACCAAAAAAAAAAAAAGATGACAATCTTATTGAGAATTTAGATAAGGTTAAAGCACACACAGAGCAATTTTTTTATTCCTTACTCAATCAAGCTGGGAAACCTAATAACATTCATGTGGAGCCGACTAGAAAACATGATTCGGAAGCTATTTTAATCCTCAATGCCCCAATTACAGATGACGAAATTGTATGTGTTGTCTTTAAGTCACCAAAGCACAAAAGCCCAGGTCCAGATGGATTTCCAGCTGAATTTTACCAAACTGCTTGGTCTATTATTGGAAATGATGTGATCAAGGCTTGCCAACATTTTTTCTCTTTAGGTCATATTCTTAGAGAGATGAATTGCACATTTATTTCTTTAATTCCGAATAATGCAGGGGCAGATTCACTAGAGAACTATCGACCCATATCATTATGCAACTTCATTTACAAGATCATCTCCAAAGTATTGTCAAATAGAATGCAAAATGTAATACACAAGATCATTAGCCCAAATCAAGCTGCTTTCATCAAAGGAAGAAGTATACATCATAACATTTTGCTTGCTAATGACTTGGTCAAAGATTTGCATTCAAAAGCAAGAGGAACAAAAATCTGTTTTAAAGCTGATTTACGGAAAGCCTTTGATTCAGTTAATAGGAAGTTTATCTATAAGATGCTCCTCGATATGAACTTCCCACAGCAATGGGTTAATTAGATTCAATCTTGCCTGGAAACTCCAAAGTGCTGCATAACTTTGCAATAAAACGTCGACTCCAAAGATGTAGAGGAAGACCTGGAAAGGATACCCATAGTGGAATAGACTATAGGCTATCTAACTCCAAGCGGACATCAGGAGACCAGCATAGTAGAATCATTGGATGGCCGCGAATAGTCCAGAATCCTTCGAGGACCCGTTGTAAATCTTCTTCAGAGTATAGCTTGCAGACAAAGAATCCGTACTCCAGCATATGAAGATCAAATGACGATATTCCCCATCGAGTTTTGATAAATGAGGATAGTGGAAAATAAGATGTTTTGAGACCTACCACATAGCCAACAATCACCATAGACCATGTCTCAATAAGCTCTACTGAATCAGCAGTCTCGTATACAGCAATCTTCTTATCAGCTTGAACTTCTGGAGTAAAGAATTCCAAGCTTAGATCCCGACTTCCAACCAGAGCCTTGAAGAGGCTAGTCCAAGGCCTAGGGTCATTGGAAATGAGGGCAGGCTACCGCGATCTAGAGCGCGACCTACTTCGATGCTGTTTCGTCGAAGGAGTTTCTCTCTGGAGAGGATATGGAGGAGGAGCCAATTGAGGGGTAACGGTAGGGAGTCTTACCATCGTATCAACCCTCCTGCCACTATCGCCAGCCCTAGGGGCTGTCGCTGCCATCTTTGATCCCTCTTCTGGTCGCCGCTATAGAATCGTTTCCATAGGGAAAATCCACCGTCGCAGTATATGAGATCGCCGCTACAGTACCGTCGCCCTAGGGAGATCTGGTCGCCGGTATAGTATTGTTGCCCTTGGGGAGAAGCCGACTCTGCAGGAGATCCGATCACCACTACAATAAGGGAGATCAGATCGTTGTAACGCTGCAGGAGTCAGATCGCCCTAGGGAGATCTCGTCGCCGCTACAGTACCGTCGCTGCCGCTACAGTACTATCGCCCTTGGAAACAGTCGACGCTGCAGGAAATCCGCCGCTACAGTGTCGTCGCCTGTCGCCCGTGGGAGAAAGCCGACGCTGCAGGAGTCAGATCGCCCTAGGGAGATCTGGCCGTCGCTACAGTGGTCACCCTAGATCTGGCCGCCGCTACAGTGTCATCGCTGCTATAGTGATCGCCCTAGATCTGGTCGCCGCTATAGTAGTCGCCACTACAGTTGTAAATCTTCTTCAGAGTATAACTTGCAAACAAAGAAACAGGACGAAAGTTTTGCAAAGCAGAAGTCTCGACAGCATTGGCTTACACTATTGGATTCCAATATTAAATTTTTCTATGCTTCAATTGCTACTCGAAGGGCGATTAACCGTATCAGCAAATGCAGAGACAAAGATGACAATCTTATTAAGAATTTAGATGAGGTTAAAGCACACACAGAGCAATATTTTTATTCCTTACTCAATCAAGCTGGGAAACCTAAGAACATTCATGTGAAGCCGATTAGAAAACATGATTCGGAAGCTATTTTAATCCTCAATGCCCAAATTACAGATGACGAAATTGTATGTGTTGTCTTTAAGTCACCAAAGCACAAAAGCCCAGGTCCAGATGGATTTCCAACTGAATTTTACCAAACTGCTTGGTCTATTATTGGAAATGATGTGATCAAGGCTTGCCAACATTTTTTCTCTTCAGGTCATATTCTTAGAGAGATGAATTGCACATTTATTTCTTTAATTTCGAATAATGCAGGGGCAGATTCACTAGAGAACTATCGACCCATATCATTATGCAACTTCATTTACAAGATCATCTCCAAAGTATTGGCAAATAGAATGCAAAAGGTAATACACAAGATCATTAGCCCAAATCAAGCTGCTTTCATCAAAGGAAGAAGTATACATCATAACATTTTGCTTGCTAATGACTTGGTCAAAGATTTGCATTCAAAAGCAAGAGGAACAAAAATCTGTTTTAAAGCTGATTTACGGAAAGCCTTTGATTCAGTTAATAGGAAGTTTATCTATAAGATGCTCCTCGATATGAACTTCCCACAGCAATGGGTTAATTGGATTCAATCTTGCCTGGAAACTCCAAAGTGCTGCATAACTTTGCAATAAAACGTCGACTCCAAAGATGTAGAGGAAGACCTTGAAAGGATACCCATAGTGGAATAGACTATAGGCTATCTAACTCCAAGCGGACATCAGGAGACCAGCGTCGTAGAATCATTGGATGGCCGCGAATAGTCCAGAATCCTTCGAGGACCCGTTGTAAATCTTCTTCAGAGTATAGCTTGCAGACAAAGAATCCGTACTCCAGCATATGAAGATCAAATGACGATATTCCCCATCGAGTTTTGATAAATGAGGATAGTGGAAAATAAGATGTTTTGAGACCTACCACATAGCCAACAATCACCATAGACCATGTCTCAAAAAGCTCTACTGAATCAGCAGTCTCGTATACAGCAATCTTCTTATCAGCTTGAACTTCTAGAGTAAAGAATTCCAAGCTTAGATCCGGACTTCCAACCAGAGCCTTGAAGAGGCTAGTCCAAGGCCTAGGGTCATTGGAAATGAGGGCAGGCTGCCGCGATCTAGAGCGCGACCTACTTCGATGCTGTTTCGTCGAAGGAGTTTCTCTCTGGAGAGGATATGGAGGAGGAGCCAATTGAGGGGTAACGGTAGGGAGTCTTACCATCGTATCAACCCTCCTGCCACTATCGCCAGCCCTAGGGGCTGTCGCTGCCATCTTTGATCCCTCTTCTGGTCGCCGCTATAGAATCGTTTCCATAGGGAAAATCCACCGTCGCAGTATATGAGATCGCCGCTACAGTACCGTCGCCCTAGGGAGATCTGGTCGTCGGTATAGTATTGTTGCCCTTCGGGAGAAGCCGACGCTGCAGGAGATCCGATCTCCACTACAGTAAGGGAGATCAGATCGTTGTAACGCTGCAGGAGTCAGATCGCCCTAGGGAGATCTCATCGCCGCTACAGTGTCGTCGTCACTACAGTACCGTCGCTGCCGCTACAGTACTATCGCCCTTGGAAACAGTCGACGCTGCAGGAAATCCGCCGCTACAGTGTCATCGCCTGTCGCCCGTGGGAGAAAGCCGACGCTGCAGGAGTCAGATCGCCCTAGGGAGATCTGGCCGCCGCTACAGTGGTCACCCTAGATCTGGCCGCCGCTACAGTGTCGTCGCTGCTACAGTGATCGCCCTAGATCTGGTCGCCGCTACAGTAGTCGCCACTATAGTTGTAAATCTTCTTCAGAGTATAACTTGCAAACAAAGAAACAGGAGGAAAGTTTTGCAAAGTAGAAGTCTTGACAGCATTGGCTTACACAAGGGGATTCCAATACTAAATTTTTCTATGCTTCAATTGCTACTCGAAGGGCGATTAACCGTATCAGCAAATGCAGAGACAAAGATGATAATCTTTTATTCTAATACTATAATGATGTGATCAAGGCTTGCCAACATTTCTTCTCTTCAGGTCATATTCTTAGAGAGATGAATTGCACTTTTATTTCTTTAATTCCGAAGAATGCAGGGGCTGATTCACTAGAGAACTATCGACCCATATCATTATGCAACTTTGTTTACAAGATCATCTCCAAAGTATTGGCAAATAGAATGCAAAAGGTAATACACAAGATTATTAGCCCAAATCAAGCTGCTTTCATCAAAGGGAGAAGTATACATCATAACATTTTGCTTGCTAATGACTTTGTCAAAGATTTGCATTCAAAAGCAAGAGGGACAAAAATCTGTTTTAAAGCTGATTTACGGAAAGCCTTTGATTCAGTTAATAGGAAGTTTATCTATAAGATGCTCCTCAATATGAACTTCCCACAGCAATGGGTTAATTAGATTCAATCTTGCCTGGAAACTCCAAAGTTTTCGATACTCTTTAATGGCTCACCTATTGGTTTTTTTGGTAGCACGAATGGCATCCGACAAGGTGATCCACTATCTCCGTATCTTTTTACTATTGCGATGGAAGGACTTAGCTGTATGTTAGAACACGCAGTCTTAAATGACAGCATTAAGGTACCCATTGTTGGTTCTGTTCATATATCACATATAACATTTGTAGATGACTTACTTATCTTTCTCCAAAATGAACCAACTTCAGTAAAGAACCTGGCTACTATTATGAATGACTTTGGTATGGTTCCTGGACTTCAATTAAATCATGCGAAAAGTAAAGTATATATGAGCCCTTACGTTGAGGATAAGGTCTTTATTGTGCAAACTTTGGGGGTTAGTGAGGGAAGCTTGCCAGTCAGTTCCTTATTTGGGTCTCCCGCTCATATCCACAGGCATTCACAAAACCCATTGTCAGCCTATCTTGCAAAAAATAAAGAATAGAATTTCTTCTTGGAAAAATAGGTTTCTATCAAAAGCAGGACGACTCGAACTCATCCGTTCGGTATTGCACTCCTACTCTATATATTGGTGTAATGCATTTCTTCTGCCTGCTGGACTTCTCCATGATATTGAACGATTATTAATGAACTTCTTCTGGAATGGCACAAATGATAAGGCAATGCATATGGTAAATAGGGATAGCATTTGCAAACCGAAAGATGAAGGGGGGCTAAACTTGAGAAATATTAGAGATTGGAATCAAGCTTATCTGGTACAGCAATTGTGGGATCTTTTGCAAAACAAATGTTCCTTATGGTCACATTGGGTTTCTGCTAGGTATCTTTCAAAGGAATCAATCTGGGAAATTTCAACAAGAACATACCACTCTGCAGCTTGGAAAGGAATTTTAAAGGCAAGGAATTGGCTAATCAAACACATCTCCTATGCAATCTCTTCTGGTACTAGTACAAATATGTGGTTTGATCCTTGGGTAAATGGGAAGAGTATATTTCAATTATATGGTGACAGAATACGAAAAGATCTTGGGGCTCCCAAAGATTGGAAGGTTTCTGAGTTCATTGCTAACGGTGCTTGGTGTCTCCCTAATCCTATTTCTCCCGAAATGTTATCACTTTGGCCGACTATTATAGCTATTCCAATCAGGAACAACTCTTCAGATATACTTATTTGGCCTCATGACAATGGCAAATTTAGTGTCACATCCGCATGGAATCAAATTAGGCAAAGAAATAACAAGTGGGTCCCAAGCAGTTGGACATGGGATCGACCGGGATCACAAAGACATTCCTTATGTACATGGCAGGCTCTTCTCAATAAACTACCGACAATAGACAATATGAAAAGAAGAGGTATCTATCATGTTAACCGATGCTCCCTTTGTATTCAACAAGAAGAAACTGTTGACCACCTCTATTTTGCTTGTGATTATACAAAATGGATATGGAAGGAGATTCTCCAGCGATTTGAACTCAATAGACTGCCGCAACCAAACTTGCACCAAGAACTAAGCGACCTCATGCAATGTTTCTCAAGAAAAGGGCCTCTATCACAACTGGCAAAGGTTACTTTCAGATGCGCTATTTGGTGGATGTGGAAGGAGAGATGTAACATAATATTTGAATGCCAACACACAAACAGTGCTCAATTATTGAAAGAGATTATTAGAGACTCAAGATCCTGTATGGAGCAAGATCTCAAAACGGAGCACTTTTCCCAAAGAGAAAAAAATATTTTTATCAAATTTAATTTTGCTATTAGCTAAAGATCTTGGGAATGATGCCAAATTATGTACCCACAGTCAGTTTTAATATATCTGGATAAATATTTTCTATATTGATTATAATTAGGAGTCATAATCTACAGCATGTGTAGTCATAACTATCGCATTCGCACTCTATGAGTTACTTGGCTTTTGTCTATGACTTGTAAAGATAAAGCTATTTGTAGAAACTTTACACATAATCAATTTACTTTTACTTACCAAAAAAAAAAAAAAGATGACAATCTTATTGAGAATTTAGATGAGGTTAAAGCACACACAGAGCAATTTTTTTATTCCTTACTCAATCAAGCTGGGAAACCTAATAACATTCATGTGGAGCCGACTAGAAAACATGATTCGAAAGCTATTTTAATCCTCAATGCCCCAATTACAGATGACGAAATTGTATGTGTTGTCTTTAAGTCACCAAAGCACAAAAGCCCAGGTCCAGATGGATTTCCAACTGAATTTTACCAAACTGCTTGGTCTATTATTGGAAATGATGTGATCAAGGCTTGCCAACATTTTTTCTCTTCAGGTCATATTCTTAGAGAGATGAATTGCACATTTATTTCTTTAATTCCGAATAATGCAGGGGCAGATTCACTAGAGAACTATCGACCCATATCATTATGCAACTTTATTTACAAAATCATCTCCAAAGTTTTGGCAAATAGAATGCAAAAGGTAATACACAAGATCATTAGCCCAAATCAAGCTGCTTTCATCAAAGGAAGAAGTATACATCATAACATTTTGCTTGCTAATGACTTGGTCAAAGATTTGCATTCAAAAGCAAGAGGAACAAAAATCTGTTTTAAAGCTGATTTACGGAAAGCCTTTGATTCAGTTAATAGGAAGTTTATCTATAAGATGCTCCTCGATATGAACTTCCCACAGCAATGGGTTAATTAGATTCAATCTTGCCTGGAAACTCCAAAGTGCTGCATAACTTTGCAATAAAACGTCGACTCCAAAGATGTAGAGGAAGACCTGGAAAGGATTCCCATAGTGGAATAGACTATAGGCTATCTAACTCCAAGCGGACATCAGGAGACCAGCATCGTAGAATCATTGGATGGCCGCGAATAGTCCAGAATCCTTCGAGGACCCGTTGTAAATCTTCTTCAGAGTATAGCTTGCAGACAAAGAATCCGTACTCCAGCATATGAAGATCAAATGACGATATTCCCCATCGAGTTTTGATAAATGAGGATAGTGGAAAATAAGATGTTTTGAGACCTACCACATAGCCAACAATCACCATAGACCATGTCTCAATAAGCTCTACTGAATCAGCAGTCTCGTATACAGCAATCTTCTTATCAGCTTGAACTTCTGGAGTAAAGAATTCCAAGCTTAGATCCGGACTTCCAACCAGAGCCTTGAAGAGGCTAGTCCAAGGCCTAGGGTCATTGGAAATGAGGGCAGGCTACCGCGATCTAGAGCGCGACCTACTTCGATGCTGTTTCGTCGAAGGAGTTTCTCTCTGGAGAGGATATGGAGGAGGAGCCAATTGAGGGGTAACGGTAGGGAGTCTTACCATCGTATCAACCCTCCTGCCACTATCGCCAGCCCTAGGGGCTGTCGCTGCCATCTTTGATCCCTCTTCTGGTCGCCGCTATAGAATCGTTTCCATAGGGAAAATCCACCGTCGCAGTATATGAGATCGCCGCTACAGTACCGTCGCCCTAGGGAGATCTGGTCGCCGGTATAGTATTGTTGCCCTTGGGGAGAAGCCGACGCTGCAGGAGATCCGATCACCACTACAATAAGGGAGATCAGATCGTTGTAACGCTGCAGGAGTCAGATCGCCCTAGGGAGATCTCGTCGCCGCTACAGTACCGTCGCTGCCGCTACAGTACTATCGCCCATGGAAACAGTCGACGCTGCAGGAAATCCGCCGCTACAGTGTTGTCGCCTGTCGCCCGTGGGAGAAAGCCGACGCTGCAGGAGTCAGATCGCCCTAGGGAGATCTGGCCGCCGCTACAGTGGTCACCCTAGATCTGGCCGCCGCTACAGTGTCATCGCTGCTACAGTGATCGCCCTAGATCTGGTCGCCGCTACAGTAGTCGCCACTACAGTTGTAAATCTTCTTCAGAGTATAACTTGCAAACAAAGAAACAGGACGAAAGTTTTGCAAAGCAGAAGTCTCGACAGCATTGGCTTACACTATTGGATTCCAATATTAAATTTTTCTATGCTTCAATTGCTACTCGAAGGGCGATTAACCGTATCAGCAAATGCAGAGACAAAGATGACAATCTTATTGAGAATTTAGATGAGGTTAAAGCACACACAGAGCAATTTTTTTATTCCTTACTCAATCAAGCTGGGAAACCTAATAACATTCATGTGAAGCCGATTAGAAAACATGATTCGGAAGCTATTTTAATCCTCAATGCCCCAATTACAGATGACGAAATTGTATGTGTTGTCTTTAAGTCACCAAAGCACAAAAGCCCAGGTCCAGATGGATTTCCAGCTGAATTTTACCAAACTGCTTGGTCTATTATTGGAAATGATGTGATCAAGGCTTGCCAACATTTTTTCTCTTCAGGTCATATTCTTAGAGAGATGAATTGCACATTTATTTCTTTAATTCCGAATAATGCAGGGGCAGATTCACTAGGGAACTATCGAACCATATCATTATGCAACTTCATTTACAAGATCATCTGCAAAGTATTGGCAAATAGAATGCAAAAGGTAATACACAAGATCATTAGCCCATATCAAGCTGCTTTCATCAAAGGAAGAATTATACATCATAACATTTTGCTTGCTAATGACTTGGTCAAAGATTTGCATTCAAAAGCAAGGGGAACAAAAATCTGTTTTAAAGCTGATTTACGGAAAGCCTTTGATTCAGTTAATAGGAAGTTTATCTCTAAGATGCTCCTCGATATGAACTTCCCACAGCAATGGGTTAATTGGATTCAATCTTGCCTGGAAACTCCAAAGTGCTGCATAACTTTGCAATAAAACGTCGACTCCAAAGATGTAGAGGAAGACCTTGAAAGGATACCCATAGTGGAATAGACTATAGGCTATCTAACTCCAAGCGGACATCAGGAGACCAGCGTCGTAGAATCATTGGATGGCCACGAATAGTCCAGAATCCTTCGAGGACCCGTTGTAAATCTTCTTCAGAGTATAGCTTGCAGACAAAGAATCCGTACTCCAGCATATGAAGATCAAATGACGATATTCCCCATCGAGTTTTGATAAATGAGGATAGTGGAAAATAAGATATTTTGAGACCTACCACATAGCCAACAATCACCATAGACCATTTCTCAATAAGCTCTACTGAATCAGCAGTCTCGTATACAGCAATCTTCTTATCAGCTTGAACTTCTGGAGTAAAGAATTCCAAGCTTAGATCCGGACTTCCAACCAGAGCCTTGAAGAGGCTAGTCCAAGGCCTAGGGTCATTGGAAATGAGGGCAGGCTGCCGCGATCTAGAGCGCGACCTACTTCGATGCTGTTTCGTCGAAGGAGTTTCTCTCTGGAGAGGATATGGAGGAGGAGCCAATTGAGGGGTAACGGTAGGGAGTCTTACCATCGTATCAACCCTCCTGCCACTATCGCCAGCCCTAGGGGCTGTCGCTGCCATCTTTGATCCTTCTTCTGGTCGCCGCTATAGAATCGTTTCCATAGGGAAAATCCACCGTCGCAGTATATGAGATCGCCGCTACAGTACCGTCGCCCTAAGGAGATCTGGTCGCCGGTATAGTATTGTTGCCCTTGGGGAGAAGCCGACGCTGCAGGAGATCCGATCACCACTACAGTAAGGGAGATCAGATCGTTGTAACGCTGCAGGAGTCAGATCGCCCTAGGGAGATCTCGTCACCGCTACAGTGTCGTCGTCGCTACAGTACCGTCGCTGCCGCTACAGTACTATCGCCCTTGGAAACAGTCGACTCTGCAGGAAATCCGCCGCTACAGTGTCGTCGCCTGTCGCCCGTGGGAGAAAGCCGACGCTGCAGGAGTCAGATCGCCCTAGGGAGATCTGGCCGCCGCTACAGTGGTCACCCTAGATCTGGCCTCCGCTACAGTGTCGTCGCTGCTACAGTGATCGCCCTAGATCTGGTCGCCGCTACAGTAGTCGCCACTACAGTTGTAAATCTTCTTCAGAGTATAACTTGCAAACAAAGAAACAGGAGGAAAGTTTTGCAAAGCAGAAGTCTCGACAGCATTGGCTTACACTAGGGGATTCCAATACTAAATTTTTCTATGCTTCAATTGCTACTCGAAGGGCGATTAACCGTATCAGCAAATGCAGAGACAAAGATGACAATCTTATTGAGAATTTAGATGAGGTTAAAGCACACACAGAGCAATTTTTTTATTCCTTACTCAATCAAGCTGGGAAACCTAATAACATTCATGTGAAGCCGACTAGAAAACATGATTCGGAAGCTATTTTAATCCTCAATGCCCCAATTACAGATGACGAAATTGTATGTGTTGTCTTTAAGTCACCAAAGAACAAAAGCCCAGGTCCAGATGGATTTCCAGCTGAATTTTACTAAACTGCTTGATCTATTATTGGAAATGATGTGATCAAGGCTTGCCAACATTTTTTCTCTTCAGGTCATATTCTTAGAGAGATGAATTGCACATTTTTTTCTTTAATTCCGAATAATGCAGGGGCAGATTCACTAGAGAACTATCGACCCATATCATTATGCAACTTCATTTACAAGATCATCTCCAAAGTATTGGCAAATAGAATGCAAAAGGTAATACACAAGATCATTAGCCCAAATCAAGCTGCTTTCATCAAAGGAAGAAGTATACATCATAACATTTTGCTTGCTAATGACTTGGTCAAAGATTTGCATTCAAAAGCAAGAGGAACAAAAATCTGTTTTAAAGCTGATTTACGGAAAGCCTTTGATTCAGTTAATAGGAAGTTTATCTATAAGATGCTCCTCGATATGAACTTCCCACAGCAATGGGTTAATTAGATTCAATCTTACCTGGAAACTCCAAAGTGCTGCATAACTTTGCAATAAAACGTCGACTCCAAAGATGTCGAGGAAGACCTTGAAAGGATACCCATAGTGGAATAGACTATAGGCTATCTAACTCCAAGCGGACATCAGGAGACCAGCGTCGTAGAATCATTGGATGGCCGCGAATAGTCCAGAATCCTTCGAGGACCCGTTGTAAATCTTCTTCAGAGTATAGCTTGCAGACAAAGAATCCGTACTCCAGCATATGAAGATCAAATGACGATATTCCCCATCGAGTTTTGATAAATGAGGATAGTGGAAAATAAGATGTTTTGAGACCTACCACATAGCCAACAATCACCATAGACCATGTCTCAATAAGCTCTACTGAATCAGCAGTCTCGTATACAGCAATCTTCTTATCAGCTTGAACTTCTGGAGTAAAGAATTCCAAGCTTAGATCCGGACTTCCAACCAGAGCCTTGAAGAGGCTAGTCCAAGGCCTAGGGTCATTGGAAATGAGGGCAGGCTACCGCGATCTAGAGCGCGACCTACTTCGATGCTGTTTCGTCGAAGGAGTTTCTCTCTGGAGAGGATATGGAGGAGGAGCCAATTGAGGGGTAACGGTAGGGAGTCTTACCATCGTATCAACCCTCCTACCACTATCGCCAGCCCTAGGGGCTGTCGCTGCCATCTTTGATCCCTCTTCTGGTCGCCGCTATAGAATCGTTTCCATAGGGAAAATCCACCGTCGCAGTATATGAGATCGCCGCTACAGTACCGTCGCCCTAAGGAGATCTGGTCGCCGGTATAGTATTGTTGCCCTTGGGGAGAAGCCGACGCTGCAGGAGATCCGATCACCACTACAGTAAGGGAGATCAGATCGTTGTAACGCTGCAGGAGTCAGATCGCCCTAGGGAGATCTCGTCACCGCTACAGTGTCGTCGTCGCTACAGTACCGTCGCTGCCGCTACAGTACTATCGCCCTTGGAAACATTCGACGCTGCAGGAAATCCGCCGCTACAGTGTCGTCGCCTGTCGCCCGTGGGAGAAAGCCGACGCTGCATGAGTCAGATCGCCCTAGGGAGATCTGGCCGCCGCTACAGTGGTCACCCTAGATCTGGCCGCCGCTACAGTGTCGTCGCTGCTACAATGATCGCCCTAGATCTGGTCGCCGCTACAGTAGTCACCACTACAGTTGTAAATCTTCTTCAGAGTATAACTTGCAAACAAAGAATCCGTTCTCCAGCATATGAAGATCAAATGACGATATTCCCCATCGAGTTTTAATAAATGAGGATAGTGGGAAATAAGATGTTTTGAGACCTACCACATAGCCAACAATCACCATAGATCATGTCTCAATAAGCTCTGCTGAATCAGCAGTCTCGTATACAATAATCTTCTTATCAGCCTGAACTTCTAGAGTAAAGAATTCCAAGCTTAGATTCGTACTTCCAACCGGAGCCTTGAAGAGGCTAGTCCAAGGCATAGGGTCTCTGGAAATGAGGGCAGGCTGCCGCGATCTAGAGCGCGACCTACTTCGATGCTGTTTCGTCGAAGGAGTTTCTCTCTGGAGAAGATATGGAGGAGGAGCCAATTGAGGGGTAACGGTAGGGAGTCTTACCATCGTATCAACCCTCCCGCCACTGTCGCCAGCCCTAGGGGCCGTCGCTGCCATGTCTGATCCCTCTTCTGGTCGTGGCTATAGGATCGTCTCCATAGGGAAAAGCCACCGTCATAGTATATCAGATCGCTGATATAGTACCGTCGCCCTAGGGAGATCTGGTCGCCGCTATAGTATCGTCGCCCTTGGGGAGAAGCCAACGCTGTAGGAGATCCAATCACCACTATAGTAAGGGAGATCAGATCGTTGCTATAGTATCGTCGCCCGTGGGAGAAAGCCAACGCTGCAGGAGTCAGATCACCCTAGGGAGATCTCGTCGCTGCTACAGTGTCGTCGTCGCCGCTACAGTACCGTCTTCCTTGGGAAACAGCCGACGCTGCAGGAAATCAGATCGCCGCTACAGTGTCGTCGCCCGTGGGAGAAAGCCGACGCTGCAGGAGTCAGATCGCCCTAGGGAGATCTGGTCGCCGCTATAGTGGTCGCCCTAGATCTGGTCACCGCTACAGTGTCTTCGCCGCTATAGTGGTCGCCCTAGATATGGTCGCCGCTACAGTGTCTTCACCGCTGCAGGAGTCAGATCGCCCTAGGGAGATCTGGCCGCCGCTACAGTCTCTCTTGGGTATTAAACCAAATATAAGAGATAACCTTGCTATGAAACCAATTGTTAGGATCGGAGCGGCACTAAGAGGGGGGGTGAATTAGTGCAGCGGATTAAAACGTTGGTTTCGACAAATCTTTCGTACGATAAGAACGGAACTTGAAAAGCTTAACTTGAAAGCATATTCTTAAAGTTTCGCAGCAAAGGTAATAAGGAACTAAAGAATGTAAGAAGGTTTGCAGTAATGTAAATAGCAATAACGAAATACAAACCAGAGATCACGCCGATTTTAGAGTAGTTCGGTCAAATGACCTACATCCACTTGCGAGGCCCCTCTTCGATGAGGCTCCCACCTTCCACTAGCAAATCGTTTGAAATGGAAGAACAAATACCACTCTTACAACCTTTTACAAGCAGTTTAACCTCTTAAAAATTTTCAGCAAGAAAGAAGGAGGAGAACTCTCTAGCAAATTGAAAACAAGGCAAAGACTCTTCTAAGACTTTTCTCTCAATCACTTGCTGCTCAAAGAGTTGTATTCTTAGTTGAGACTTGAGGGGTATTTATAGGCCTCAAGAGGATTCAAATTTGGGCTCTAAAAATTTGAATTATCTTATGTTCCCGATGCTGGCGGTACCACCGCCCAACACTCGGGTGCTGGACGGTGCAACCGCCCAGCCCAGGAGGTGTCATCACCTAGCTCTCGGGTGCTGGGCGGTGCTACCGCCTGGCACCGCCCAGCCCAGGAGGTGTCACCGCCCAACTCTCGGGTGCTGGGCAGTGCCACCGCCCAGCTCTCGGATGCTGGGCGGTGCCACCGCCCAGCTCTCGGATGCTGGGCGGTGCCACCGCCCAGCTCTCGGATGCTGGGCGGTGCTACCGCCCAGCCAGGCAGTGCCACCGCCTAGCTCTCCGATTCACTGGTTTGGCTTAATTTTAGCCCAAACCAAAACTGACTTTGGGCCCAGTTGACCCCTAACTCTCGGGTGCTGGGCGGTGCCGAGAGCTGGGCGGTGCTACCGCCCAGCCAGGCAGTGCCACCGCCTAGCTCTCCGATTCACTGGTTTGGCTTAATTTTAGCCCAAACCAAAACTGACTTTGGGCCCAATTGACCCCTAACCAGGATATAGGATTATCTCTTAATCCTAATCCTAATTAAAAGTGAACTACATAACAAAAAAAAACATCCTAAGCAAGTTTTCAACCGCGAACGTCAAGTCTTATTCCGACGAGCTTTCCGACGAACTTCTTCCGACGGACTCCCTGCAAGCTCCCGATCTTGTGATGACTTTAATGAGTAGCCGAGCCTTCTCGGTGATCTCCGTGAACCTCCGACAATCTCTTCGGCGAACTTTTGAAAATTTCGATAAGTACCCGATTTCTTCTTGGTTGGTTCCGGCAGCATCTCCGACGATTCTTCGGACTCTTAAACGTCCATCGATCCTGACTCCGGTATTCTTGCTTTGTATTTTCTAGTTATCATAGTTAATCCTGCACACTTAACTCAATAATATGGATTAGATCAATTAACCCATCAATTGATTTTATCATCAAAATCCGAGATTCAACAATCTCCCCCTTTTTGATGATGACAATCAATTGATGACGGAGTTTAAACGTAACTCCCCCTATCTATATGCCATATTATGAGAAGATGAAAACACTTGAATTCCATCCATAGAATTTAAGCATAAATCGATAAGTTCTAACCGTAGAACATATCGTTATTCTCATTAAGCAATAGTAAATACAAAACTTCGATGAAAATCATTTTCAAGTAGAATGATAAGAGACAATTTTTACTACGATAGGAGATAAAAATTTTCAACATGAATTTCATGATATAAATGTAAGGCAAGCTTTCAATATGATCAATCAATCTTGCGATATTCTCAAGGATTTTGCAAGGCATATAAGACATTCATGTCACACATGCTTTTGAAATTCATTTAAGTCATGCTATCAAAATGGTACAAGTCATCACTTTTCTCCCCCTTTGTCATCAACAAAAAGGGAATGAGACTTGAAAAATATAACTTGTGATTATAATATCAGAAATTCAGCATTGATCATACGAAAATCCATCATCCAAAATTAAGTATGCTAAAATATTTACGCAGAGTTCACATAAAGGAAAATTCAGCATTCATCCATTTTATCAAATCTCTTCTTTCTATAAATAACACAAATTGTAGGTGTGCAGGGAAGAGATTGTGATTAAAAAATATCAAGTAGTAACTCCAATAAGTCAAGATCATAATTCGAATACAAACTCATTTAAATTTACATCGTCAACTTGAAACTCATAATCAAGCCATCAAAATCAATTTCGAGATTCATAAAATATCATAAAATCATTAATCTTGATCAGATGGGAGCGGTGTTTGACTCAAGATAGGATAAGATAATTTAACATGTCATTTAGAATCGAAAGAGAAGGATCAGATCCATCGAGGAACAGAGAGAGGATGAAAAACTTTACGGAAAATCCATTTAAACAAGTTTATTTTTAGGGACAATTTAAAATACCTAATTTTTTTTTTGGTAAGTAAAAGTAAAATTCATTATGTGTAAAGTTTCTACAAATAGCTTTATCTATACAAGTCATAGACAAAGCCAAGTAACTCATAGAGTGCTAATGCGATAGTTATGACTACACATGCTGTAGACTATAACTACCTGTGGGTACATTATTTGGCATCATTCCCAAGATCTTTAGCTAATAGCAAAATTAAATTTGATAAAAATATCTTTTTCTCTTCGGGTGAAGTGCTCGGTTTTGAGTTCATGCTCCATACAGGATCTTGAGTCTCTAATAATCTCTTTCAAGAGCTGTGCATTGTTTGTGTGTTGACATTCAAAGATTCTATTACATCTCTCCTGCCACATCCACCAAATAGCACATCTGAAAATAACCTTTGCCAGTTATGTAAGAGGCCCTTTTCTTGAGAAACATTGCATAAGGTCGCCTAGTTCTTCGTGCAAGTTTGGTTGCGGCAGTCTATTGAGTTCAAATCGCTGGAGAATCTCCTTCCATATCCATTTTGTATAATCACAAGCAAAATAGAGGTGGTTAACAGTTTCTTCTTGTTGCAAACAAAGGGAGCATCGGTTAACATGATAGATACCTCTTCTTTTCATATTGTCTATTGTAGGTAGTTTATTGAGACGGGCCTGCCATGTACATAAGGAGTGTCTTTGTGATCCCGGTCGATCCCATGTCCAACTGCTTGGGACCCACTTGTTATTTCTTTGCCTAATTTGATTCCATGCGGATGTGGCACTAAATTTACCATTGTCATGAGGCCAAATAAGTATATCTGAAGAGTTGTTCCTGATTCGAATAGCTATGATAGTTGGCCAAAGTGATAACATTTCAGGAGAAATAGGATTAGGGAGACACCAAGTACCGTTAGCGATGAACTCGGAAACCTTCCAATCTTTGGGAGCCCCAAGATCTTTTCGTATTCTGTCGCCATATAATTGAAATATACTCTTCCCATTCACCCAAGGATCGTACCACATATTAGTACTAGTTCCAGAAGAGATTGCATACGAAATGTGTTTGATTAGCCAATTCCTTGCCTTTAAAATTCCTTTCCAAGCTGCAGAGTGGTATGTTCTTGTTGAAATTTCCCATATTGATTCCTTTGAGAGATACTTAGCAGAAACCCAATGTGACCATACGGAACATTTGTTTTGCAAAAGATCCCACAATTGCTGTACCAAACATGCTTGATTCCAATCTCTAGTATTTCTCAAATTTAGCCCCCCTTCATCTTTCGGTTTGCAAATGCTATCCCAATTTACCATATGCATTGCCTTTTCATTTGTGTCATTCCAGAAGAAGTTCATTAATAACCGTTCAATATCTTGGAGAAGTCCAGCAGGCAGAAGAAATGCATTACACCAATGAATTCAAATTGGTCTTCGTTTAAAGCTTTTGTAAATATATCTGCTAATTGATGCTTTGTGTCAATGAATTCTAGAACAACATTATTGTTAAGGACATGATCGCGTATGAAATGATACCTAACGTCGATGTGCTTAGTTCTAGAGTGCTGAATTGGATTTTTAGTAAGACATATGGCATTAGTATTATCACATTTTATGGGAATGTTTTTAAAGTGAATTCTATAATCTTTTAATGTATTTTTCATCCAAATAACTTGTGCACAACATGCACTTGCAGCAATATATTCGGCTTTCGCCGTAGATAGTTCAACTGAATTTTGTTTCTTGGAAGTCCAAGAAACAAGTGCATGTCCTAAAAATTGGCATGTTCCGGATGTACTTTTTCTATCTATCCTGCATCTGCCAAAATCGGCATCTGCATAAGCTATTAGATCGAATTTTTCAGATTTTGGATACCATAATCCTAAATTTAGAATTCCTTTAAGATACCTAAGTATTCTTTTAACACTCTTAAGATGAGATAATTTAGGATTAGATTGAAACCTAGCGTAAAGTCCTACACTAAACATAATATATGGTTTAGTCGCGGTGAGGTAGAGTAGACTACCTATCATTCCCCTATATGTTTTTTTATCAAAATTTTCACTATTTTCATCCATATATAACTTAGTCGCAGTACTCATAGGGGTGTTTATTGCTTTTGAATTATCCATGTTAAATCGTTTTAACAATTCTAATATATTTTTGGATTGGTTAAGAAATATACCATCACTAAGTTGTTTGATTTGTAATCCTAAAAAGAAAGTTAATTCACCCATTAAACTCATTTCAAATTCATGACTCATACATTTGGCAAATGATTCATATAATGATTCATCCGAAGAGCCAAAAATAATATCGTCAACATAAATTTGCACAATAAGAAAATTATTTTTAAAATATTTAATAAACAATGTAGTATCAACCTTGCCTTTGGTAAAATTATTTAAAATAAGAAAGGAACTAAGCCTTTCATACCAAGCTCTAGGAGCTCTAGTATCAATCTAGGAGCTTGTTTCAAGCCATAAAGAGCTTTAGTAAATTTGAATACATGATTAGGAAGAAGAGAATTTTTAAATCCGGGAGGTTGTTCGACATATACTTCTTCGGAAATAAAACCATTCAAGAAAGCACTTTTGACATCCATTTGAAATAGTTTAAAATTATTATTAATTATTTTTTGAAATAGTTTAAAATTATTTTGAAATAGTTTAAAATTATTTTTTTTGAATTAGTTTAAAATTATTTTGAAATAGTTTCTGATTCACATAGTGAGCCAAAAATAATATCATCAATATAAATTTGCACAATAAGAAAATTATTTTTAAAATATTTAATAAACAATGTAGTATCAACCTTGCCTTTGGTAAAATTATTTAAAATAAGAAATAAACTAAGCCTTTCATACCAAGCTCTAGGAGCTTGTTTCAAGCCATAGAGAGCTTTAGTCAATTTGAATACATAATTAGGAAGAAGAGAATTTTCAAATCTGCGAGGTTGTTCGACATATACTTCTTCGGAAATAAAACCATTCAAGAAAGTACTTTTGACATCTACTTGAATTCCATCCATAGAATTCAAGCATAAACCGATAAGTTCTAACCGTAGAACATATCGTTATTCTTATTAAGCAATAGTAAATATAAAACTTCGATAAAAATCATTTTCAAGTAGAATGATAAGAGACAATTTTTACTACGATAGGAGATAAAGATTTTCAACATGAATTTCATGATATAAATGTAAGGCAAGCTTTCAATATGATTAATCAATCTTACGATATTCTCAAGGATTTTGCAAGGCATATAAAACATTCATATCACATATAAGACATTCCCGGCAAACGCAGTTTCTTTCTACAATAATTTACACCAACGTCAAGATGGCCGAGTTGGTCTAAGGCGTCAGTTTCAGGTACTGGTCCGAAAGGGCATGGGTTCGAATCCCATTCTTGACATGAAATATTATCCCATATAAGTCATGCTATCAAAATGGTACAAGTCATCACTTTTCTCCCCCTTTGTCATCAACAAAAAGGGAATGAGACTTGAAGAATATAACTTGTGATTATAATATCAGAAATTCAGCATTGAGAAATATTAGAGATTGGAATCAAGCTTGTCTGGTACAGCAATTGTGGGATCTTTTGCAAAACAAATGTTCTTTATGGTCACATTGGGTTTCTGCGAGGTATCTTTCAAAGGAATCAATCTGGGAAATTTCAACAAGAACATACTACTCTGCAGCTTGGAAAGGAATTTTAAAGGCAAGGAATTGGCTAATCAAACACATCTCCTATGCAATCTCTTCTGGTACTAGTACAAATATGTGGTTTGATCCTTGGGTAAATGGGAAGAGTATATTTCAATTATATGGTGACAGAATACGAAAAGATCTAGGGCGACGGTATTGTTACGGCGACGCTGTAGCGGCGGCGACACTGTAGCGACGACCAGATCTAGGGCGACGGTACTGTTGCGGCGACGAAATTGTAGCGGCGACCAGATCTAGGGCGACGCTGTAGCGGCGGCGACACTGTAGCGACGACCAGATCTAGGACTGTTGTGATGATCGGATCTCCTGTAGCATCAGCTTCTCCCCAAGGGCGACGATACCAAATCTCCCTAGGGCGACAGTACTGTAGCGACGATCTGATATACTGCAGCGGTGGCTTTTCCCTATGGCGACGATTCTGTAACGGCGATCAGAAAAGGGATCAAACATGGCAGCGACGGCCCATAAAGCTGGCGACGGTGGCGGGAGGGATGAGGCAAGGCCCCCTACCGCTACCCCCCAAGTTGCTCTTCCACCATATCCTTTCCAGAGAGAAACTCCTTTGACGAAGCAGCATCGAAGCAGGTCGCGCTCTAGATCGCGGCAGCCTGCTCTCATTTCCAGCGATCCTCGACCTTGGACTAGCCTCTTCAAGGCTCCGGTTGGAAGTCCAGATCTAAGCTTGGAATTCATTACTCCAGAAGTTCAGGCTGATAAGAAGATTGTGTTAGAACCCTTGCAGATTCTAAACTTGGGGTTGATCTCTTTAGGGGATCGGCCTCCTTGGAACTCTATAGGGGTTTCTCCCTCCAAGTTGCTGCTCAAAGGCTGCAGAAAAGATTCATCTATTGCTTAAGAAAAGAGAAGGAATACATGGCTATTTATAGGGCTTCTAAACCCTAACTCCTAATAGGACTCCTACTTAAGACTCTTACTTCTAACCAACTCCTAATAGAACTCCTACTCAAGACTCCTATTCCCTTACAACTCCTAATTCTTCTCTAAGAAAAAACCTCCTACATGAATGTCCCTCACAATTAGGACTCTCCTAGCTAGAGTCCTAACAGAATGTCTCTCTCAATTAGGACTCTCCTAACTAGAGTCCTAACATTTTTACATGAATGTCCCTCTCAATTAGGACTCTCCAAGCTAGAGTCCTAACAGACCCGCCCTCTTCAAATCAGCCTTGTCCTCGAGGCTGATGATTCATGAATTCTGGGAATTTGATCTTCAAGTCGTCATAGTTCTCCCAAGTGGCATCTTCTTTTGGTAGGTTCGCCCACTGTATTAGCACTTCATTAGTGGTTCGTCGTCGTCGAGTCACGATCCGTCGATCAATAATGGAACTTGGCTGGGTCTCGAGTTCTCTTTGGGTAGTCATATTTGGTGGGTGGCTTTGGGCTGTCTCCAAGCACCTGTTTAAAACTTCCGGTTGGCTGTTGGTTTGTGGGTGATATGTCGTACTCCTTTTCAATTTAGTACCCTGCATATAGAATAACTTTGTCCAAAATCTGCTATTGAAGATGCAAGTAGAATTTGTCACAAGCACAATGCGTCCCTTATAGTGTAATTCTTTTGAGTCCCAATTGTAATGAGCCATGTGGCTTGGTGCTTCCTCCAATTTTTTTATAATCTTACTAGTATCTGAATCTTTTTTTTTTTTTGTAAGTAAAAGTAAAATTCATTATGTGTAAAGTTTCTACAAATAGCTTTATCTATACAAGTCATAAACAAAGCCAAGTAACTCATAGAGTGCTAATGCGATAGTTATGACTACACATGCTGTAGACTATAACTACCTGTGGGTACATTATTTGGCATCATTCCCAAGATCTTTAGCTAATAGCAAAATTAAATTTGATAAAAATATCTTTTTCTCTTCGGGTGAAGTGCTCGGTTTTGAGTTCATGCTCCATACAGGATCTTGAGTCTCTAATAATCTCTTTCAAGAGCTGTGCATTGTTTGTGTGTTGACATTCAAAGATTCTATTACATCTCTCCTTCCACATCCACCAAATAGCACATCTGAAAATAACCTTTGCCAGTTGTGTAAGAGGCCATTTTCTTGAGAAACATTGCATAAGGTCGCCTAGTTCTTGGTGCAAGTTTGGTTGTGGCAGTCTATTGAGTTCAAATCGCTGGAGAATCTCCTTCCATATCCATTTTGTATAAAGGTAGTAAGGTATTCATCCTACGACTTTGGATGAATTGTACCATCCTTTTTCTTATCCTTCGGTTTTGTATTTTCCTCCCGCACAATATCCTTACCTTTTATGGCTTTATTCCTATATTTATCCACTTCATCTACAGCTTGCAGATTTTTAAACTTTAAAGTACCTTGAATCATGTTGTCTTGATTGGCAGGGTTTGTTGAAGCTCGATAAGATTGTTGCAGCACAATATCCTGGATAGTACTTGTTGGAGCAGCGTGGCTAGAGAGGTTTGTTGGGGCATGAGTTTGTTGAGTCGGAATATCCTTGTTGGCGATGTTTGTTGTGGCCTGAGTTTGTTGAGGAAGAATATCGTTGCTGGCGAGATTTGCTTGGGCCTGAGTTCGTTGAGCTATTGTGGATGGATCCGATGATATTAGAAGAGATGAAGTTCCTGACTTATGTTTCTCCTGTCCACTAGTACCATGGGAAACCTCTGTTGTGGAAGGCTCTGACATTATAGGAAGAGATAAAGTTTTGGAATTGTCCTTCTGTCCGCGGTGCTTTCCTTGCGAGTCGGAATGCTCAATAGTTTTCGCCACCATCGGTGCTACTGCCATTAGAGAAGAATCACTTTGTTGCTGAGGTGCTTGACGTGGTCGATAGACCTTTATGGTTGGTTGTGGGGTTTGCTGACAAGCTCCATTTGCATGACCAAAAGATAAGCAACGCTGACATCGTTGTGGCTTCCAGGAATATGAGACATGTACCTTCCGAGTGTTCCCGTCAAGATCGCGATAGAAAACTTCAACTTGCTCGGGTAGTTGCGAAAGCGCTGGTCGGAAGTATCTGAATCTTCCTGCCATTCCATCTTAATATCCTCAAGGAAGTCGCTGGTCGGAAGTGAAACGGTCGAAACTTCAACTTGCTCGGGTAGTTGCGAAAGCGCATCTGCAAGAACATTCTCTTTCCCCTTTTTGTAAGTTATTTCAAAATCAAATCCAATAAGTTTTGTTACCCATTTTTGCTGCTCGGGGGAAGATATCTTCTGCTCCAAGATATATTTTAGGCTTTTATGGTCGGTCTTGATTTGAAAGTATCGCCTGATCAAGTACAATCTCCACCTCGTTGCTGCGCGCACAATGGCGAGCATCTCCTTATCATATGTTGACATATTTTGATCGGAGGGAGATAATGCCTTGCTAGTGTATGCGAGTTGTCGACCATCTTGCATGAGAATGGCTCCAATTCTGACTCCAGATGTGTCGGCCTCAATAATGAAGGGTCGGTTGAAATTTGGTAGTGTTAGCACCAGCGTCGTCGTCATGGATGCCTTAAGTTTGTCGAAGGCAGCGGAGGCTCTGTCCAACCATTGGAAGACATCTTTTTCTAGTAAGGAAGTAAGTGGTGCACTGATCTTTCCATAGTTTTTCACGAACTTGCGATAGTAGCCTGTTAAACCCAAAAAGCCATGTAGCAATTTTATGTTTCTCAAGGTCGGCCAGTTTTGCATTACTCCAATTTTGAAGGGGTCCACTGCCACACCTTCCTCTGATATGATATGCCCAAGATATTCCACCTTTTGTTGAAGAAAGCAAAAATTCATGGTTGTTGTGTGTTCAAAAGGTGGTTTTCCGTATGTCTTCTTCGCATGCTCGTATTTGATGATACCCGGATCAAAGGTCCAGCTTTGTAAAGATTTGTGCTCCCTTTCATCTAGCAATTCATCTACTATTGGAATAAAGTTTTTGTCCTTGATGATTATGCCATTGAGAGCTCGGTAATCAACACATATTCGCCTTGTTCCGTCCTTCTTGCGTACAAGTAGCACCGGCGAAGAGTAGAGGTTGCAACTTGGCCGAATAACTCCTGTTTCGAGCATCTCTTTTATAATCCTTTCTATTTCATCCTTCTGGAGATGTGGATACTGATATGGCTAAGCATTTGCTGAAGATTTGCCTGGAAGAATCATTATACAATGATCATGCCGACAGGTAAGAGGTAGGTTGCGCGGTTCGTCAAATATATTTGAAAATTCAGCAAGCAAAGGAAGTAGATTTGGATCTTCAAATTCTGTTGGCTCTCCCTTAGTTTGCTGCTCAAGTTGTACCAAAAAGCCGCTGCATGCTTTATGCAAAACCTTCTCCATTTGTTGTGTGCAAATCGTCGTTACGTCGCCCTCACGTTTCCCATGCAGTATCACCTGTTTCTCCTTACTGTAAAATTTTATAAATAGTTGTATAAAATTCCAAGAAATATCACCTAATGTCATCAACCATTTAATTCTGAATATGGCCTCATGATCATCAAGAGGGAGGAGGAAGAAATCTGCAATTATCTCTTGGTCCTGCAGCAACAGTTTCACCTGCGGGCACCTATGATCACACTTCAAAATCCAACCGTTGGCGACCGTAACGACAAACCTAGTGCAATTCTCAATAGGTAAGTTCATATGGACAGCAACCTTACTGTTTAGGAAGTTATTAGTGATGCCCGTCTCGATGAGAACAGTGATCGGTTGTTGTTTGAGAAGGCGTCCAACTTTCATCGTTTGCGGGTTTGAGTAGCCAGCTAGTGTTTGTACCGTAACTTCGATCGGTTGTGGCTCTTCTTCTGCATCTTTTTCTTCATGTTCAAGGCTCTCTTCTGAATGTTCAATGACCTCTTCTTCTATCGGTTCAATCATAAGAAGTCCTCCTTTACTACAGCGATGCTCACGGCTCCACGGCTCGTCACAATGCCAACATAACCCCTTCGCATATCGCTCTCGATGCTCTTCTCCTATTAACCTTTTTGGTGCAGGGACTTGGTCGACAGTAGGGGGGGCTGAGGGCTTCAATATTACTAGTTGAGGAGCGACCCTAGTCCTCCGAGCTTCATGGTTCAATTGCTCCTCTTGATGTCGTGCGAAAGAGATGGCTGCCATAAGCGTGTACGGTTGTCGCGCTTTAACTTCTCCTCGGATCTCCGGCTTCAAGCCCTCAATGAAGGTCCTCAATAGTTGTTTTTGAGACCAATCATGATTTTGATTAGATAACCTTTCAAACATAGTTTGGTACTCCTGAATGGTGGAGGTTTGTCGGATCTTTGCTAGTTGTTCGTCAATATTCTCGTAATCGGTTGGTCTGAAGCGGATCAGCAATCCTTCTTTGAATTGTTGCCATGAAAGGACTCCATAAGTATGTTCAAACTGTTTAAACCATTGTATAGCATCCCCTTCAAGATGTATAGCTGCAATTTTCACCATAGATGCATCTGCGATTTTGTGGTACCAAAAATATCGCTCCGCGCGTGAGATCCAACCAATCGGGTCTCCTTCTTCCCATCTAGGGAAGTCCACTCTCATGCATGGATAGTTAGGGTCGGTCATAGAGCCTCTCCTCCCTTGGAAGTCATCTCTTCGGGCTTGGTGTGATTGGGCAAAGCTCTCTCCTTGATATAATTTTTTCGGGCTTAGTGGTCGGCCCAATCTGAGTTCGGTAAAGAGCGTCCGAATCTTATCCTCCATTCGCGCCTCCAAGGCTTCGAATTTAGCATTGATTGCCTCCTTAGATGCCATAGTATATGGCCCCAAATCAATGATGTTAAGATCTCTCTTTTGCTGTTGGGTTAAAGGCATGTATAGGTTGAGAGAAGTGATGGTCGAAAGTGTTGGTGGATTGGTGGATGTAGGCTGCGGTTTAGGCTTGTTTTGTGGCTGTTTTGGGTGTAGTATGAGGGTGTGGTTTAGTAGAGTTTTAGGGCTGTGGATGAAAGTTTTGGATCTGTGGTAGATGGTAGCAAAGGTTTGACAGAAATCCGTGGAAGTTGCAGCAAGTATGTGCTGTCTTGTAAGAGTAGAATTGTCTTTTTTTTTTTTTTGGTAAGTTTTTTTTTTTTTTTTTTTTTTTTTTTTGTAAGAGTAGAATTGTCGTCGAAGAAACAACGGTTTCTCGACGTAATTTCCACCAAAAACTTGGGAGAATTGAGGAGGGAATTGATAGCAAAATCACAGTTTATATGACAGCAAGGATATATAATTTAATCAAGAAAATTTCGGCAGTATAACAGCAAGGAAATTGGTGCAAGTTGCAATTGCAGAATTATCGTCGAAAAATTTCAGCGGGTTACGATGAAAATTTGCAACAACATAAAATCGTTTTTAGAGATGAATTTCTTAATAGATCAATCTTAGATGGAAGCCAAGATTATCTATAAAGTGTATAAGAAATTTCATTCAAAAAGATTGCAAATAGATGGGTTAAGGCAACGATATGCAGCTGAAATTTTCTGCAGCATAGATTTTCAAGTGCAGCAGATTGGACATAAAAGATCAGTAGTTTATATTGAGAATTTTTCGATGAAACCAAAGGGAAATCTACTGTTAGGAAGTGTCAAAGATGTCATAAAAATTTTGTAGAAATTTGGATAGAAAAAGCACAGTAGCAAGATCAAACAGATGGTACTATGCGGCTTGAATTCTGCAATTCAAGTGCAGCATATTGGACATAAAAGATCAGTAGTTTATATTGAGAATTTTTTGATGAAACCAAAGGGAAATCCACTGTTAAGAAGTGTCAAAGATGTCATAAAAATTTCATAGAAATTTGGATAGAAAAAGCACAGTAGCAAGATCAAACAGATGGTGCTATGCGGTTGGAATTCTGCAATGTATCTTTCGTCGTAGAGATGAAAACTTTGTGACGAAAAGTTTATGCAGCAATATAGGAACGATTTTTTTTTTTTTTTGGATTTCCGAATAAGGATAACTAAATTGCAGCAGCAGTAAGGTAGGAAACCAGAACCTGTTGCAATTCACGGGGAGATCAAAGGATGATCCGTGGTGGTGGAGATGATGACGGAATTCGGTGACGATCTTTTAAGCAATTGTGAGAATTGCTTTGGATAGTTGTAGAGGGTTGATGGATGGCTGTGGAAGGGCAACGAGACGCCAAGAACGCTGCTCTGATACCAGGTGTTAGAACCCTTGCAGATTCTAAACTTGGGGTGATCTCTTTAGGGGATCGGCCTCCTTGGAACTCTATAGGGGTTCCTCCCTCCAAGTTGCTGCTCAAAGGCTGCAGAAAAGATTCATCTATTGCTTAAGAAAAGAGAAGGAATACATGGCTATTTATAGGGCTTCTAAACCCTAACTCCTAATAGGACTCCTACTTAAGACTCTTACTTCTAACCAACTCCTAATACAACTCCTAATTCTTCTCTAAGAAAAAATCTCCTACATGAATGTCCCTCACAATTAGGACTCTCCTAGCTAGAGTCCTAACAGAATGTCCCTCTCAATTAGGACTCTCCTAGCTAGAGTCCTAACATTTTTACATGAATGTCCCTCTCAATTAGGACTCTCCAAGCTAGAGTCCTAACAGATTACTGTATACGAGACTACTGATTCAGTAGAGCTTATTGAGACATGGTCTATGTCGATTGTTGGCTATGTGGTAGGTCTCAAAACTTCTTATTTTCCACTATCCGCATTTATCAAAACTCGATGGGGATTATCATCATTTGATCTTCATATGTTGGAGAACGGATTCTTTGTTTGCAAGCTATACTCTGAAGAAGATCTGCAACGAATCCTCGAAGGATTCTGGACTATCCGCGGTCATCCAATGATTCTACGACGTTGGTCTCCTGATGTCCGTTTGGAGTTAGATAGCCTACAGTCTATTCCATTATGGGTATCCTTTCAAGGACTGCCTCTACATCTTTAGAGTCGACGTTTTATTGCAAAGTTTTGCAGCACTCTGGGACAGCCATTCTACATCGACAAAGCAACAGCAGCTCAGACGAGATTAGCATTTGCACGAGCATGTGTGCTGGTTTCTTCCGATGAAGATCTTCCTAACGAGGTTTTCTATCGTGATCTTGACGGGAACACTCGGAAGGTACATGTCTTATATTCCTGGAAGCCACAACGATGTCAGCGTTGCTTATCTTTTGGTCATGCAAATGGAGCTTGTCAACAAACCCCAAAACCAACCACAAAGGTCTATCGACCACGTCAAGTGCCTCAGCAACAAAGTGATTCTTCTCTAATGGCAGTAGCATCGATGGTGGCAAAAACTATTGAGCACTCCGACTCGCAAGGAAAGCACCGCGGACAGAAGGACAATTCTAAAACTTTATCTCTTCCTATAATGTCAGAGCCTTCCACAACAAAGGTTTCCCATGGTACTAGTGGACAGGAGAAGCATAAGTCAGGAACTTCATCTCTTCCAATACCATCGGATCCATCTACAATCGCTCAACGAACTCAGGTCCAAGCAAATCTCGTCAGCAAGGATATTCTTCCTCAACAAACTCAGGCCTCAACAAACATCGCCAACAAGGATATTCTGTCTCAACAAAATCATGCCCCAACAAACCTCTCTAGCCAAGCTGCTCCAATAAGTACTATCCAGGATATTGTGTTGCAACAATCTTATCGAGCTTCAACAAACCCTGCCAATCAAGACCACATGATTCAAGGTACTTTAAAGTTTAAAAATCTGCAAGCTATAGATGAAGTGGATAAATATAGGAATAAAGCCATAAAAGGTAAGGATATTGTGCGGGAGGAAAATATAAAACCGAAGGATAAGAAAAAGGATGGTACAATCCATCCAAAGTCGTAGGATGTATTCCTTACTACCTTTTCGTTTGTTTATTACTAATGAAGATAACATGCTGGAATGTTCGCGGACTTAATAAGCCGGAGAAATGTCGGGAGCTCAACAGAATAATTAAGTCTGCCGCATGTGATATTGTTATTCTAGTGGAAACGAAAATTAAACAAGAGGGAAACATCATTATTGGAAATGATGTGATCAAAGCTTGCCAACATTTTTTCTCTTCAGGTCATATTCTTAGAGAGATGAATTGCACTTTTATTTCTTTAATTCCGAAGAATGCAGGGGCTGATTCACTAGAGAACTATCGACCCATATCATTATGCAACTTTATATACAAGATCATCTCCAAAGTATTGGCAAATAGAATGCAAAAGGTATTACACAAGATCATTAGCCCAAATCAAGCTGCTTTCATCAAAGAGAGAAGTATACATCATAACATTTTGCTTGCTAATGACTTGGTCAAAGATTTGCATTCAAAAGCAAGAGGGACAAAAATCTGCATTAAAGCTGATCTAAGGAAAGCCTTTGATTCAGTTAATAGGAATTTTATCTATAAGATGCTCCTTGATATGAACTTCCCACAGCAATGGATTAATTGGATTCAATCTTGCCTAGAAACTCCAAAGTTTTCGATACTCTTTAATGGCTCACCTATTGGTTTTTTTGGGAGCACGAATGGCATCCGACAAGGTGATCCACTCTCTCCGTATCTCTTTACTATTGCGATGGAAGGACTTAGCTGTATGTTGGAACACGCAGTCTTAAATGGCAGCTTTAAGGTACCCAGTGCTGGTTCTGTTCATATATCACATATAACATTTGCAGATGACTTACTTATCTTTCTCCAAAATGAACCAACTTCAGTAAAGAACCTGGCTACTATTATGAATGACTTTGGTATGGTTTCTGGACTTCAGTTAAATCATGCGAAAAGTAAAGTATATATGAGCCCTTACGTTGAGGATAAGGTCTTTATTTCACAAACTTTGGGGGTTAGTGAAGGAAGCTTGCCAGTTCCTTATTTGGGTCTCCCGCTCATATCCACAGGCATTCACAAAACCCACTGTCAACCTATCTTGCAAAAAATAAAGAATAGAATTTCTTCTTGGAAAAATAGGTTTCTATCAAAAGCAGGACGACTCGAACTCATCCGTTCGGTATTGCACTCCTACTCTATATATTGGTGTAATGCATTTCTTCTGCCTGCTGGACTTCTCCAAGATATTGAACGGTTATTAATGAACTTCTTCTGGAATGGCACAAATGAAAAGGCAATGCATATGGTAAATTGGGATAGCATTTGCAAACCGAAAGATGAAGGGGGGCTAAATTTGAGAAATACTAGAGATTGGAATCAAGCATGTTTGGTACAGCAATTGTGGGATCTTTTGCAAAACAAATGTTCCTTATGGTCACATTGGGTTTCTGCTAAGTATCTCTCAAAGGAATCAATATGGGAAATTTCAACAAGAACATACCACTCTGCAGCTTGGAAAGGAATTTTAAAGGCAAGGAATTGGCTAATCAAACACATTTCGTATGCAATCTCTTCTGGAACTAGTACTAATATGTGGTACGATCCTTGGGTGAATGGGAAGAGTATATTTCAATTATATGGCGACAGAATACGAAAAGATCTTGGGGCTCCCAAAGATTGGAAGGTTTCCGAGTTCATCGCTAACGGTACTTGGTGTCTCCCTAATCCTATTTCTCCTGAAATGTTATCACTTTGGCCGACTATCATAGCTATTCGAATCAGGAACAACTCTTCAGATATACTTATTTGGCCTCATGACAATGGTAAATTTAGTGCCACATCCGCATGGAATCAAATTAGGCAAAGAAATAACAAGTGGGTCCCAAGCAGTTGGACATGGGATCGACCGGGATCACAAAGACACTCCTTATGTACATGGCAGGCCCTTCTCAATAAACTACCTACAATAGACAATATGAAAAGAAGAGGTATCTATCATGTTAACCGATGCTCCCTTTGTTTGCAACAAGAAGAAACTGTTGACCACCTCTATTTTGCTTGTGATTATACAAAATGGATATGGAAGGAGATTCTCTAGCGATTTGAACTCAATAGACTGCCGCAACCAAACTTGCACCAAGAACTACGCGACCTTATGCAATGTTTCTCAAGAAAAGGGCCTCTTACACAACTGGCAAAGGTTATTTTCAGATGTGCTATTTGGTGGATGTGGAAGGAGAGATGTAATAGAATCTTTGAATGTCAACACACAAACAATGCACAGCTCTTGAAAGAGATTATTAGAGACTCAAGATCCTGTATGGAGCATGAACTCAAAACCGAGCACTTCACCCGAAGAGAAAAAGATATTTTTATCAAATTTAATTTTACTATTAGCTAAAGATCTTGGGAATGATGCCAAATAATGTACCCACAGGTAGTTATAGTCTACAGCATGTGTAGTCATAACTATCGCATTAGCACTCTATGAGTTATTGCTTTGTCTATGACTTGTATAGATAAAGCTATTTGTAGAAACTTTACACATAATGAATTTTACTTTTACTTACCAAAAAAAAAAAATTAAACAATCGCGCGTTCAAGCTCAAAAGAATTTAATATGGCCGGACGCAGAATTGTTTACCAATGACTCAAATGAAACTTTTGGTAGAATATGGGTCTTATGGCATCCTAACTCTATTAATGCTTGGTTTATTTCTGCTACTGATCAATTCATTCATCTTAAGGTAGAGGATAAAAAGAATGGCTGCCAATTCAATCTCACTGGTATATATGCTTCAAACAGTATGCAAGAAAAAAATACTCTTTGGTCTGACCTGACTAATATTGTAAATGGCTGTCTCAATGTACCTTAGATTGTTCTTGGAGACTTTAATACTGTTCGGTACACAAATGAAAAAGAGGGGGGTAGACAACTTTCAGAAAGCCAACTTCAAAGTTTTAATGATTACATTGACACTGCAGCATTGTTTGATATGAAATCTGTGGGTAATTGGCTCTCCTGGAGTAATCAAGGTGCTGCTAACAGAAAAATAATGGCTCGACATGATAGGTGTTTGATTAATCATGAATGGTTAACAGTTTACCCAGATTCACTTCTTGAGTATGGTGCTCCTTTGTTTTCTGACCATTCTTTAATGTATATACACGCAGAAAAATCGACACCAAGAGGCACGAAACCGTTTAGATTCTTTAACATGTGGAGTACTCATCCTCAATTTCTTGATATTATCATATCTGCTTGGAATGTTAATGTGTATGGATCCCCCCCTTACATCTTATGTCAAAAGCTCAAAGCCTTTAAAGCAGCACTAAAGGAGTGGAATACAAATACCTTTGGCAATATTAACACCAGAGTTCAATTTTGCAGAAATGAACTAATGTCATTGCAACATGAGCTGCAACTTCAGCCAAATGATGAAAATATTATCTACAAAGAGACAGAAGCCAGAAATAACTTCATGCAAGCCTTAAATCAGGAGGAAAGTTTTGCAAAGCAGAAGTCTCGACAGAATTGGCTTACACTAGGGGATTCCAATACTAAATTTTTCTATGCTTCAATTGCTACTCGAAGGGCTGTTAACCGTATCAGCAAATGCAGAGACAAAGATGATAATCTTATTAAGAATTTAGATGAGGTTAAAGCACACACAGAGCAATTTTTTTATTCCTTACTCAATCAAGCTGGGAAACCTAATAATATTCATGTGGAGTCGACTAGAAAACTTGATTCGGAAGCTATTTCAATCCTCAATGCCCCAATTACAGATGACGAAATTGTACGTGTTGTCTTTAAGTCACCAAAGCACAAAAGCCCAGGTCCAGATGGATTTCCAGCTGAATTTTACCAAACTGCTTGGTCTATTATTGGAAATGATGTGATCAAGGCTTGCCAACATTTCTTCTCTTCAGGTCATATTCTTAGAGAGATGAATTGCACTTTTATTTCTTTAATTCCGAAGAATGCAGGGGCTGATTCACTAGAGAACTATCGACCCATATCATTATGCAACTTTGTTTACAAGATCATCTCCAAAGTATTGGCAAATAAAATGCAAAAGGTAATACACAAGATTATTAGCCCAAATCAAGCTGCTTGCATTCAAAAGCAAGAGGGACAAAAATCTGTTTTAAAGCTGATTTACGGAAAGCCTTTGATTCAGTTAATAGGAAGTTTATCTATAAGATGCTCCTCGATATGAACTTCCCACAACAATGGGTTAATTGGATTCAATCTTGCCTGGAAACTCCAAAGTTTTCGATACCCTTTAATGGCTCACCTATTGGTTTTTTTGGGAGCACGAATGACATCCAACAAGGTGATCCACTATCTCCGTATCTTTTTACTATTGCGATGGAAGGACTTAGCTGTATGTTAGAACACGCAGTCTTAAATGGCAGCATTAAGGTACCCATTGCTGGTTCTGTTCATATATCACATATAACATATGCAGATGACTTACTTATCTTTCTCCAAAATGAACCAACTTTAGTAAAGCACCTGGCTACTATTATGAATGACTTTGGTATGATTTCTGGACTTCAGTTAAATCATGCGAAAAGTAAAGTATATATGAGCCCTTACGTTGAGGATAAGGTCTTTATTGTGCAAACTTTGGGGGTTCCTTATTTGGGTCTCCCGCTCATATCCACAGGCATTCACAAAACCCATTGTCAGCCTATCTTACAAAAAATAAAGAATAGAATTTCTTCTTGAAAAAATAGGTTTCTATCAAAAGCAGGACGACTCGAACTCATCCGTTCGGTATTGCACTCCTACTCTATATATTGGTGTAATGCATTTCTTCTGCCTGCTGGACTTCTCCATGATATTGAACGGTTATTAATAAACTTCTTCTGGAATGACACAAATGATAAGGCAATGCATATGGTAAATTGGGATAGCATTTGCAAACCGAAAGATGAAGGGGGGCTAAACTTGAGAAATACTAGAGATTGGAATCAAGCTTGTCTGGTACAGCAATTGTGAGATCTTTTGCAAAACAAATGTTCCTTATGGTCACATTGGGTTTCTGCTAGGTATCTTTCAAAGGAATCAATCTGGGAAATTTCAACAAGAACATACCACTCTGCAGCTTGGAAAGGAATTTTAAAGGCAAGGAATTGGCTAATCAAACACATTTCTAATGCAATCTCTTCTGGAACTAGTACTAATATGTGGTACGATCCTTGGGTGAATGGGAAGAGTATATTTCAATTATATGGCGATAGAATACGAAAAGATCTTGGGGCTCCCAAAGATTGGAAGGTTTTCGAGTTCATTGCTAACGGTACCTAGTGTCTCCCTAATCCTATTTCTCACGAAATGTTATCACTTTGGCCGACTATCATAACTATTCGAATCAGGAACAACTTTTCAGATATATTTATTTGGCCTCATGACAATGGCAAATTTAGTGCCACATCCGCATGGAATCAAATTAGGCAAAGAAATAACAAGTGGGTCCCAAGCAGTTGGACATGGGATCGACCGGGATCACAAAGACACTCCTTATGTATATGGCAGGCCCTTCTCAATAAACTACCTACAATAGACAATATGAAAAGAAGAGGTATCTATCATTTTAACCGATGCTCCCTTTGTTTGCAACAAGAAGAAACTGTTGACCACCTCTATTTTGCTTGTGATTATACAAAATGGATATGGAAGGAGATTCTCCAGTGATTTGAACTCAATAGACTGCCGCAACCAAACTTGCACCAAGAACTAGGCGACCTTATGCAATGTTTCTCAAGAAAAGGGCTTCTTACACAACTGGCAAAGGTTATTTTCAGATGTGCTATTTGATGGATGTGGAAGGAGAGATGTAATAGAATCTTTGAATGTCAACACACAAACAATGCACAGCTCTTGAAAGAGATTATTAGAGACTCAAGATCCTGTATGGAGCATGAACTCAAAACCGAGCACTTCACCTGAAGAGAAAAAGATATTTTTATCAAATTTAATTTTGCTATTAGCTGAAGATCTTGGGAATGATGCCAAATAATGTACCCACAGGTAGTTATAGTCTACAACATGTGTAGTCATAACTATCGCATTAGCACTCTATGAGTTACTTGGCTTTGTCTATGACTTGTATAGATAAAGCTATTTGTAGAAACTTTACACATAATGAATTTTACTTTTACTTACCAAAAAAAATAATAAATGGGTCCCAAGCAGTTAGACATGGGATCGATCGGGATCACAAAGACACTCCTTTGTGATCCCGATCTGGACCTGGGCTTTTGTGCTTTGGTGACTTAAAGACAACACGTACAATTTCGTCATCTGTAATTGGGGCATTGAGGATTGAAATAGCTTCTGAATCAAGTTTTCTAGTCGGCTCCACATGAATGTAATTGGGGCATTGAGGATTGAAATAGCTTCCGGACTTCATGCAAGCCTTAAAACAGGAGGAAGTTTATCTATAAGATGCTCCTCGATATGAACTTCCCACAGCAATGGGTTAATTGGATTCAATCTTGCCTGGAAACTCCAAAGTTTTCGATACTCTTTAATGGCTCACCTATTGGTTTTTTTGGGAGCACGAATGACATCCGACAAGATGATCCACTATCTCCGTATCTTTTTACTATTGCGATGGAAGGACTTAGCTGTATGTTAGAAGACGCAGTCTTAAATGGCAGCATTAAGGTACCCATTGCTGGTTCTATTCATATATCACATATAACATTTGCAGATGACTTACTTATCTTTCTCCAAAATGAACCAACTTCAGTAAAGAACCTGGCTACTATTATGAATTACTTTGGTATGGTTTCTGGACTTCAGTTAAATCATGCGAAAAGTAAAGTATATATGAGCCCTTACGTTGAGGATAAGGTCTTTATTTTGCAAACTTTGGGGGTTAGTGAGGGAAGCTTGTCAGTTCCTTATTTGGGTCTCCCGCTCATATCCACAGGCATTCACAAAACCCATTGTCAGCCTATCTTGCAAAAAATAAAGAATATAATTTCTTCTTGGAAAAATAGGTTTCTATCAAAAGCAGGACGACTCGAACTCATCCGTTTGGTATTGCACTCCTACTCTATATATTGGTGTAATGCATTTCTTCTGCCTGCTGGACTTCTCCATGATATTGAACGGTTATTAATGAACTTCTTCTGGAATGGCACAAATGATAAGGCAATGCATATGGTAAATTGGGATAGCATTTACAAACCGAAAGATGAAGGGGGGCTAAACTTGAGAAATATTAGAGATTGGAATCAAGCTTGTCTGGTACAGTAATTGTGGGATCTTTTGCAAAACAAATGTTCCTTATGGTCACATTGGGTTTCTGCTAGGTTTCTTTCAAAGGAATCAATCTGAGAAACTTCAACACGAACATACCACTCTGCAGCTTGGAAAGGAATTTTAAAGGCAAGGAATTGGCTAATCAAACACATCTCCTATGCAATCTCTTCTGGTACTAGTACAAATATGTGATATGATCCTTGGGTGAATAGGAAGAGTATATTTCAATTATATGGTGACAGAATACGAAAAGATCTTGGGGCTCCCAAAGATTGGAAGGTTTCTAAGTTCATTGCTAACGGTACCTGGTGTCTCCCTAATCCCATTTCTCCCGAAATGTTATCACTTTGGCCGACTATTATAGCTATTCCAATCAGGAACAACTCTTCAGATATACTTATTTGGCCTCATGACAATGGCAAATTTAGTGCCACATCCGCATGGAATCAAATTAGGCAAAGAAATAACAAGTGGGTCCCAAGCAGTTGGACATGGGATCGACCGGGATCACAAAGACATTCCTTATGTACATGGCAGGCCCTTCTCAATAAATTACCTACAATAGACAATATGAAAAGAAGAGGTATCTATCATATTAACTGATGCTCCCTTTGTATGCAACAAGAAGAAACTGTTGACCACCTCTATAAAGCTATTTGTTATTATACAAAATGGATATGGAAGGAGATTCTCCAGCGATTTGAACTCAATAGACTGTCGCAACCAAACTTGCACTAAGAACTAAGCGACCTCATACAATGTTTCTCAAGAAAATGGCCTCTAACACAACTGGCAAAGGTTACTTTCAGATGCGCTATTTGGTGGATGTGGAAGGAGAGATGTAACAGAATATTTGAATGCCAACACACAAACAATGCTCAATTATTGAAAGAGATTATTAGAGACTCAAGATCCTGTATGGAGCAAGATCTCAAAACGGAGCACTTTACCCAAAGAGAAAAAGATATTTTTATCAAATTTAATTTTGCTATTAGCTAAAGATCTTGGGAATGGCGACCAGATCTAGGGCGACGGTGCTGTAGCGGCGGCGACACTGCAGCGGCGACCAGATCTGGGTCGACGTTACTGTAGCGGCGGCGACACTGCAGCGGCGACCAGATCTAGGGCGACACGACCAGATCTAGATCTAGGTCGACGTACTGTACCGCCGACGACACTGCATCGGCGACCAGATCTGGGTCGACGTTACTATAGCGGCGACGACACTGCAGCGGCGACCAGATCTAGTTCGACGGTACTGTAGTGGCGACGATACTGCAGCGGCGACCAGATCTAGGGCGACGGTACTGTAGCGGCGGCGACACTGCAGCGGCGACCAGATCCAGATCTAGGTCGATGTACTGTAGCGCCGACGACACTGCAGCGCGACCAGATCTGATTCGACGGTACTGTAGCGGCGACGACACTGCAGCGCGACCAGATCTAGGGCGACGGTACTATAGCGACGATCTGAAATTCTACAGCGGTGACTTTTCCCTATGGTGACGATTCTGTAGCGGTGACCAGAAGAGGGATCAAACATGGCATCGACGGCCCCTAGGGCTGGCGACGGTGGCGGGAGGGTTGAAACGATGGCAAGACTCCCTACCGTTATCCCTCAAGTTGCTCCTCCACCATATCCTCTCTAGAGAGAAACTCCTTCGATGAAGCAGCATCGAAGCAGGTCGCGCTCTAGATCGCGGCAGCCTGCTCTAATTTCCAATGACCCTCGGCCTTGGACTAGCCTATTCAAGGCTCCGGTTGGAAGTCCAGATCTAAGCTTGAAATTCATTACGCCAGAAGTTCAGGCTGATAAGAAGATTGCTGTATACGAGACTGCTGATTCAGCAGAGCTTATTGAGACATGGTCAATGGCGATTGTTGGCTATGTGGTAGGTCTCAAAACATCTTATTTCCCATTATCCTCATTTATCAAAACTCGATGGGGAATATCGTCATTTGATCTTCATATGCTGGAGAACGGATTCTTTGTTTGCAAGCTATACTCTGAAGAAGATTTGCAACGAATCCTCGAAGGATTCTGGACTATCCGCGGTCATCCAATGATTTTACGACGTTGGTCTCCTGATGTCCGTTTGGAGTTAGATAGCCTACAGTCTATTCCATTATGGGTATCCTTTCAAGGACTGCCTCTACATCTTTGGAGTCGACATTTTATTGCAAAGTTATGCAGCACTCTGGGACAGCCACTCTACATCGACAAAGCAACAGCAGCTCAGACGAGATTAGCATTTGCACGAGCATGTGTGCTGGTTTCTTCCGATGAAGATCTTCCTAATGAAGTTTTCTATCGCGATCTTGACGGGAACACTCGGAAGGTACATGTCTCATATTCCTGGAAGCCACAATGATGTCAGCGTTGCTTATCATTTGGTCATGCAAATGGAGCTTGTCAGCAAACCCCACAACCAACCACAAAGGTCTATCGACCACGTCAAGCACCTCAGCAACAAAGTGATTCTTCTCTAATGGCAGTAGCACCGATGGTGGCGAAAACTATTGAGCATTCCGACTCGCAAGGAAAGCACCGCGGACAGAAGGACAATTCCAAAACTTAATCTCTTCCTATAATGTCAAAGCCTTCCACAACAGAGGTTTCCCATGGTACTAGTGGACAGGAGAAACATAAGTCAGGAACTTCATCTCTTCTAATATCATCAGATCCATCCACAATAGCTCAACGAACTCAGGCCCAAGCAAATCTCGCCAGCAACGATATTCTTCCTCAACAAACTCAGGCCACAACAAACATCGCCAACAAGGATATTCCGACTCAACAAACTCATGCCCCAACAAACCTCTCTAGCCACGCTGCTCCAACAAGTACTATCCAGGATATTGTGCTGCAACAATCTTATCGAGCTTCAACAAACCCTGCCAATCAAGACCACATGATTCAAGGTACTTTAAAGTTTAAAAATCTGCAAGCTGTAGATGAAGTGGATAAATATAGGAATAAAGCCATAAAAGGTAAGGATATTGTGCGGGAAGAAAATACAAAACCGAAGGATAAGAAAAAGGATGGTACAATCCATCCAAAGTCGTAGGATGAATACCTTACTACCTTTTCATTTGTTTATTACTAATGAAGATAACATGCTGGAATGTTCGCGGACTTAATAAGTCGGAGAAATGTCGGGAGCTCAACAGAATAATCAAGTCTGCCGCATGTGATATTGTTATTCTAGTGGAAACGAAAATTAAACAATCGCGCGTTCAAGCTCAAAAGAATTTAATATGGCCGGACGCAGAACTGTTTACCAATGACTCAAATGAAACTTTTGGTAGAATATGGGTCTTATGGAATCCTAACTCTATTAATGCTTAGTTTATTTCTGCTACTGATTAATTCATTCATCTTAAGGTAGAGGATAAAAAGAATGGCTGTCAATTCAATTTCACTGGTATATATGCTTCAAACAGTATGCAAGAAGAAATACTCTTTGGTCTGACCTGACTAATATTGTAAATGGCTGTCTCAATGTACCTTGGATTGTTCTTGGAGACTTTAATACTGTTCGGTACACAAATGAAAAAGTGGGGGGTAGACAACTTTCAGAAAGTCAGCTTCAAAGTTTTAATGATTACATTGACACTGCAGCATTGTTTGATATGAAATCTGTGGGTAATTGGCTCTCCTGAAGTAATCAAGGTGCTGCTAACAGAAAAATAATGGCTCGACTTGATAGGTGTTTGATTAACTATGAATGGTTAACAGTTTACCCAGATTCACTTCTTTAGTATGGTGCTCCTTTGTTTTCTGACCATTCTTTAATGTATATACACGCAGAAAAAGCGACACCAAGAGGCAAGAAACCGTTTAGATTCTTTAACATGTGGAGTACTCATCCTCAATTTCTTGATGTTATCAGATCTGCTTGGAATGTTAATGTGCATGGATCTCCCCCTTACATCTTATGTCAAAAGCTCAAAGCCTGTAAAGCAGCACTAAAGGAGTGGAATACAAATACCTTTGGCAATATTACCACCAGAGTTCAATTTTGCAGAAAGGAACTAATGTCATTGCAACATGAGCTGCAACTTCAGCCAAATGATGAAAATATTATCTACAAAGAGACGGAAGCCAGAAATAACTTCTTGCAAGCCTTAAAACAGGAGGAAAGTTTTGCAAAGCAGAAGTCTCGACAGCATTGGCTTACACTAGGGGATTCCAATACTAAATTTTTCTATGCTTCAATTGCTACTCGAAGGGCTGTTAACCGTATCAGCAAATGCAGAGACAAAGATGATAATCTTATTGAGAATTTAGATGAGGTTAAAGCACACACAGAGCAATTTTTTTATTCCTTACTCAATCAAGCTGGGAAACCTAATAACATTCATGTGGAGCCGACTAGAAAACTTGATTCGGAAGCTATTTCAATCCTCAATGCCCCAATTACAGATGACGAAATTGTATGTGTTGTCTTTAAGTCACCAAAGCACAAAAGCCCAGGTCCAGATGGATTTCCAGCTGAATTTTACCAAACTGCTTGGTCTATTATTGGAAATGATGTGATCAAAGCTTGCCAACATTTTTTCTCTTCAGGTCATATTCTTAGAGAGATGAATTGCACTTTTATTTCTTTAATTCCGAAGAATGCAGGGGCTGATTCACTAGAGAACTATCGACCCATATCATTATGCAACTTTATATACAAGATTGTCTGGAGCGCGACCTGCTTCGATGCTGCTTCATCGAACGAGTTTCTCTCTGGAGAGGATATGGTGGAGGAGCAACTTGAGGGATAACGGTAGGGAGTCTTGCCATCGTTTCAACCCTCCCGCCACCGTCGCCAGCCCTAGGGGCCGTCGATGCCATGTTTGATTCCTCTTCTGATCACCCCTACAGAATCGTCACTATAGGGAAAAGTCACCGCTGCAGAATTTCAGATCGTCGCTACAGTACCGTCGCCCTAGATCTGGTCGCCGCTGCAGTGTCGTCGCCGCTATAGTACCGTCGAACCAGATCTGGTCGCGCTGCAGTGTCGTCGGCGCTACAGTACGTCGACCTAGATCTGGATCTAGTCGCCGCTGCAGTGTCGCCGCCGCTACAGTACATTATTGAGAAAAATCATAGTCTAGAAAAAGAAATCAAAGGACTCAAGCACTCCATAAAAACTCTCACTGCCTTATTCTAGGAAAATAGACCTCTCACAAAGCAAGAAGTACGGGATTTGGTTGCAGAGATTTCCGAGCAACCAAAACTTGTCGAAGAAGCTCTTAGACTAACTCAAAGCTTGAATCAAAAGCTGCAGAGGGTTGAGCAACTTCTATCAAGGATAGAAAAGCAAATTTTTGGATGAACTATCTGTTCTCCAAAAACACCGAATCCTACAAAGAAGCCCTCAAAGCCACAGAGCCTATCGATCCCCCATCCTTAGGATTACTCAAAACAAATGATTACCCGGGGACCCTTAGCCATCAAGCAGCTGTAATTAAACAGCACAACACACAAATCCAACTCCTTACACAAATCGCAAAGGATATAAAAGGGATACGAACGGAACTACAAAACATAAGGGAGCTTCAGCAAGCTAAGACAGGACCACCCCAGAGCATCCCAGAAGATCTGATAACAAAGCTCTCTAATCTAAGCCTAGGTCCCTCAGAAAGACCTAAAGAGGCCAAAGGAAAAAATTTGGTGTACAAAGATCCTATACAGATCTTGAAACAAGTTTAGAAATGACAACCAGGATGCAGGAAGTTTTCACATCTGCCCCCTTGATCGAGGATCAAATCCGAGATTACAGGAGAAATCAACGCAGGATCTTTAACGCTCGCCAAGCAACAAGGCGAGTAGGACAAAGGTTATTTGGAGGTTCAATCTCCACCCAAAATATCCTAGAACAACAAATAGACCCTTAGGTGCAACTAAGGTTATCTATGCGCAAAAGATCTACTATAGCACCAGCTGAGGTGCTATACCACTCAAGAAGGGACGATATCCATCACAGGGTATACGTTCACAGGTCTGAAGAAGCCATGCTGGTTACAAATAACCAAGAGGACAGGTCCTTCATCATGGAGGAAAGTTACGAAAGGCTTCAGAGGAGTAGAATGCAGTATGTTCACCTAGGAATACTACAGGTATGGCTGCAAACCTTGCATCGACAGGAAGAAGGAACACTAGCACTACTAGTGTTTAGGGACAACAGATGGATGGATGATCGGTCCATCATTGCCACCATGGAAGTAGACTTGACTCGAGGAAGTCAGCTGGTCTACGTAATCCCCGACATCATGATGACAATTGGGGACTTTTACCGCAATATTCAACTCTCAATCCTCACCAGAGGATATGACACATGGCGGAATGGTGAAGCTAATTTACTCGTCACCCGAGGGATGGTAGAGCGACTTTCAAATACCCCGAATATCGCCTTTGTTTATGAGGTTTTAGGGGTGGCACCCCCCCCCCTAAAGATATTGGGAATGATGTCAAATAATGTACCCACAGGTAGTTATAGTCTACAGCATGTGTAGTCATAACTATCTTTTTTTTTGGTAAGTAAAAGTAAAATTCATTATGTGTAAAGTTTCTACAAATAGCTTTATCTATACAAGTCATAGACAAAGCCAAGTAACTCATAGAGTGCTAATGCGATAGTTATGACTACACATGCTGTAGACTATAACTACCTGTGGGTACATTATTTGGCATCATTCCCAAGATCTTTAGCTAATAGCAAAATTAAATTTGATAAAAATATCTTTTTCTCTTCGGGTGAAGTGCTCGGTTTTGAGTTCATGCTCCATACAGGATCTTGAGTCTCTAATAATCTCTTTCAAGAGCTGTGCATTGTTTGTGTGTTGACATTCAAAGATTCTATTACATCTCTCCTTCCACATCCACCAAATAGCACATCTGAAAATAACCTTTGCCAGTTGTGTAAGAGGCCCTTTTCTTGAGAAACATTGCATAAGGTCGCCTAGTTCTTGGTGCAAGTTTGGTTGCGACAGTCTATTGAGTTCAAATCGCTAGAGAATCTCCTTCCATATCCATTTTGTATAATCACAAGCAAAATAGAGGTGGTCAACAGTTTCTTCTTGTTGCAAACAAAGGGAGCATCGGTTAACATGATAGATACCTCTTCTTTTCATATTGTCTATTGTAGGTAGTTTATTGAGAAGGGCCTGCCATGTACATAAGGAGTGTCTTTGTGATCCCGGTCGATCCCATGTCCAACTGCTTGGGACCCACTTGTTATTTCTTTGCCTAATTTGATTCCATGCGGATGTGGCACTAAATTTACCATTGTCATGAGGCCAAATAAGTATATCTGAAGAGTTGTTCCTGATTCGAATAGCTATGATAGTCATAACTATCGCATTCGCATTTTATGAGTTACTTGGCTTTGTCTATGACTTGTATAGATAAAGCTATTTGTAGAAACTTTACACATAATTAATTTACTTTTACTTACCAAAAAAAAAGGTTTTAGGGGTGGTGGATTACCTAACAAGCCATGGCGTCCGGGCTCTCCCCGGAAGAAGGTACTCCACAACAGAAATACATAGCAGAGACTGGGTAATTCGACCGACCCAGGTCTCAATACCAATGCAGCCATCTGAAGTGAGAAGCTGCAATCTGATAGATGGAAGAATATCCATAAGTTTCGACAACTACAAAGCAGCATCCTCGTCAAGCCGGATCAATTACAACACCGCTGATGACGAAACATTCAGCGATGAAGAAGAAATCCGAAGCCATACAATTGCTGTCAAAATCCAACTATCCGACGATAGCGAAGGTGAAATAGAGGAATTACGTGATAACCTTAACTATTGGTTTCAGGATAATCACGTTTCTGAAGGTGGTGGGGAACGGGAACTGCCTTACCCCAAAAAATTCAAAGAAGTAGTAGCAGCAAGCCTGGAGGAAGACTTGGCAATGGAATATCCGCAACTAGCAAGACCACCTCTATTTTGCTTGTGATTATACAAAATGGATATGGAAGGAGATTCTCCAGCGATTTGAACTCAATAGATTGTCGCAACCAAACTTGCTCCAAGAACTAGGCGACCTCATGCAATGTTTCTCAAGAAAAGAGCCTCTTACACAACTGGCAAATGTTACTTTCAGATGTGCTATTTGGTGGATGTGGAAGGAGAGATGTAATAGAATCTTTGAAGGTCAACACACAAACAATGCTCAGCTCTTGAAAGAGATTATTAGAGACTCAAGATCCTGTATGGAGCATGATCTCAAAACCGAGCACTTCACCCGAAGAGAAAAAGATATTTTTATCAAATTTAATTTTGCTATTAGCTAAAGATCTTGGGAATGATGCCAAATAATGTACCCACAGGTAGTTATAGTATACAGCATGTGTAGTCATAACTATCGCATTCGCATTTTTATGAGTTACTTGGCTTTGTCTATGACTTGTATAGATAAAGCTATTTGTAGAAACTTTACACATAATCAATTTACTTTTACTTACAAAAAAAAAGATATACTCGTCCTCCGCTGTCTCAAACTACAGACCACCGGCTGATACTACCATGGGGCCAGCAAATTACCCCCCAGCAGTAAATATTGAGTCTGCAAGCCAGAGACCAACCTTTGAGGGCTACACAAGGCAACCAAGGTTCAAAGCAAAAGATTTTTCAGAAGCTTGGAACCTTCCATCAGCCTTCCAGCAACAAGGAGCCATGTTCATAATCCCATCCCAGTTGGGAATGTTCGACGAGGTATTCATGAGGTGGGAATCTATCACAAAGAATTTGGTTTCCCTTCAAGGATTTACTGACCCACAGGCTAAAATGGAATTTATTGAAAACCTACTGGGTGAATATGAAAAATTAGCCTGGATACAATGGCGAATGGCGTATCCTGAGGAATACCAACTTCTGATGGCCAACGCTGATGGCACGGGAGGAACTCAGAATATCCTCTCACAACTAAGAACAATATTTATTCTAGAAGATCCATTTCAAGGATCAACAACTGCCCAAGAAGAAGCATACAGAGACCTCGAAAGGTTATCCTGCACTAACCTGAAATACATTATACAATTCCTAAATGATTATATGAGGCTTGCATCCAAGACAGGACGGTTATTCACAAGCCCGGAGCTCTCGGAAAAACTATGGTCAAAGATGCCTGGAGAGCTAGGAAGAAAGATAAAGGGAGCGTTCGAAGCTAAATACAGGGGAAATACGATAGGGGTCATCCCGAGAATTCTTTTCTCCTACAAATACTTAGAAGTAGAATGCAAAGATGCTGCATTCAAAAGGGCATTAAAGGACTTATCTTTCTGCAGTGAGATGTCAATCCCAAGATACTACAATAAACTGGAAAGGAATTTTGATGTACGAAGATCCACTACTTATAAAGGTAAACCCCACTCATCACATGCCAGGATTGAGAAAAGAAAGCACCTAGTCAGAAATAAAAGGTGCAAATGCTACCTGTGTGGCGAAGAAGGACATTTCGCAAGGGAATGCCCAAATGATAAAAAGAATATCAAAAGGGTAGCGATGTTTGAGCAACTTGAGCTTCCTGAAGACTACGAGATTTTATCAGTACAGGAAGGAGAAAACCAGAGTGATGCCATCTACTCCATATCTGAAGGAGAAGACGTTGAAAACCTGGAATATGGTATCCACTCTTTTACTCAAAAATTTTTTGCACTAATTGAAGATAGCAGGACCTGGTGGATAGGACCCGAGTCAGGCTACAAAGCAAGAGTCCAAGTCTCCTAGACTCAGGCCGAATGCCACCATGTGTGGGAAATCAATAGGGACCTACCAGCAAACCTAGAAAAGTGCAACTGCTGCAAACGAGTCTCTCAAAAAAGACACAGGAGGCACTGCCCCTTGTGCGAAATCACCTCATGTGGGATGTGCAGCATGTATTACTTTGACAAAAGGACTCCTGTAGCACAAGAAGAACCAGTCAGGTACGAACCAAGAAATCTCCTTCAACAACAGCAAGATTATATTAACCATTGTGAAGCAGAGATTAGGAAACTTAAAAAGGCCATAGAATCAGGACAGGAAAAGGCCAAGGAACTAGAAGAAATGCATATCCAAGCAATTACCACGGCACAAGAAAACCTACGCCTGCAGCAGGAAGTATAGGAATGAAAAGAGAAATACAGCCAGCTTGAGCAAGAAGCCATGGAGGTCGAATGACTAAGGCTGGAAAAGGCGGACTTACAAAGAGAAATACGGGAATTTAAAAACAAAGAAGAAGCCGAAGAAACCCAGAAGGCCCTATCAGTAAAAACAAAAGAGGCAAGTGGCCCAAGAAAGGCCAGAAATATGCTGTTCAACCTGAAGGTACAAATAGAAATACTAAACATTCCGACATTTGAAGTTAATGCTATATTAGATACTGGAGCAACAACCTGCTGCATAGACGAGAACGCTGCACCAGGCGATGCAATGGAGGCAAATCCCTACACACTACATTTCAGCGGGATTTCCTCGAAGACGACTGCGAACAAGAAATTAAAGGGAGGTAAGATGACAATAGGGGATAATACCTTCAGAATCCCCTATACTTATGCCTTCGCAATGGAATTAGGAGACAACATCCAGATGATAATCGGATGCAATTTTATCAGGGCAATGCAAGGAGGAGTTAGGATTGAAGGTAACATGGTTGCTTTTTATAAAAACCTAACAACTATCAACACCCTGCCGTACATTCCAACAGCCGCAGCAATAGAAGAATTGGACCTAGAAGAAGACGATTATATCCAGATCCAAGAGGCAGTATTTTATTCAGCAGGAGCTCAGCAAAGCGACAAATATATAACGGCCAAAGCGACAAATATATAATGGCCAAATTCGGAGGCCTATTGGACCAGCTGAAAGCCCAATGATACATAGGGGAAGATCCCCTAAAACATTGGAAAAAAAATAAAATAACTTGCAAGCTGGAGATCAAAAACCAAGATTTTGTGGTAGAAGACAAACCACTGAAACACCTGACACCACAGGCAAAAGAGGCTTTCTCCAGGCATGTGAAAGCGTTATTGGACATTGATTGGGGTCATCAGGCCAAGCAAAAGTAAGCACCGAACCACTGCCATAATTGTCAATTCTGGGACTACTATTGACCCCATAACAGGAACTGAAAAGAAAGGAAAAGAGATGGTTTTCAACTACAGGAGGCTTAATGACATCATAGAAAAGGATCAATACAGCCTTCCCGGCATCAACACCATCCTTAAGAAGGTCAGCAATAGTAAAATTTACTCAAAATTTGATTTAAAATCTGGCTTTCACCAGGTTGCTATGCACCCAGATTCTATAGAATGGACCGCATTCTGGGTCCCTGAAGGACTATATGAATGGCTGGCAATGCCCTTTGGTCTCAAAAACGCCCCGGCCGTGTTCCAAAGGAAAATGGACACCTGCTTCAGGGACATAGGACATTTCATTGCAGTGTATATTGACGATATTCTGGTCTTCTCAGAGAATGAAAAAGACCATGCACAGCACCTAGCTCGAATGTTGGAGATATGCCAGGAAAACGGCTTAGTCTTAAGCCCTTCAAAAATGAAAATTGCGGTAAGAGAAATTGAATTTCTCGGGGCAGTTTTGGGAAATTCTAGAATCAAACTACAACCCCATATTATCAAAAGAATCATTGGCTACCAAGAAGAAGATCTCACTACAAAGAAAGGCCTCAGATCGTGGTTAGGAATCTTAAACTATGCAAGAAACTATATACCCAACCTGGGCAGGCTTTTAGGCCCGTTATATTCAAAAACAAGCCCAACTGGAGAAAAAAGGCTAAACGAACAGGATTGAAAATTAATTAGAGACATCAAAAACCTGGTACAAAATCTCCCAGATCTAGAGGTACCCCCAGAAGACTGCTTCATAATACTTGAAACAGACGGATGCATGGAAGGATGGGGAGGAATCTATAAATGGAAAAAGCAGAAACATTACTCCAGAAATACGGAAAAAATATGTGCCTACGCTAGTGAAAAATATAGTCCAATCAAGTCCACCATAGATGTTGAAATGCATGCAGTCATGAAAACTCTGGAGGCGCTAAAAATTTATTTTCTTGATAAAAAGGAGATCATCATCAGAACGGACTGTCAAGCAATAATAAGCTTCTTCAACAAGTCTGCCCAAAACAAACCCTCAAGGGTCAGGTGGATGGCTTTTGTGGACTACATTACCGGAAGCGGCGTGGAAGTCAAATTTGAGCACATCGAGGGGACCAGTAATATTCTAGCCGACTCTTTATCCCGACTAATAAATATTTTGATTTCAGGATGGCTGAACGAACAGATACTCCTACTAACGGAAGCCACCCAAGAAGTTCAAGCCCAGCCAAATCCAAGGGCAGCAATGCACCTGAGTCAACTAATAAATCAGGTGACCTCCTCACACAATACCAACAAGAACTGGATAAGCTCAAATCCAGAATGCAAAGGCCAGGAGGACTCCCACTCAATGAGATGGGACTCGCGGAAAGAAGACTCGGGGAAATTCAAAAGGAAGCCGCCCGACAAGCATGTGAGGCACTTCAGCAATTCAGGGACATCCACTCAATGAAGACGAAAGAGTATCAAAAAAGAAGTGGAGGAAAAGATAACTGGTACAAAGACTGGCTACCAGTTGTCCTCCAACAACAACAACAGCTGGAAAGAGCTTTGGCGTTAACAAAAGATGTCTCACAAAGAACAACCGGCTTCAGCCTTTAGGGACATGGCGGACTCCTACAATAGCTGGAGCGCATCTACTTTTCTTCGTCGTCAAGTAAAGACGAGTTGAGCCTCGGGGAGCCACTCGTAGTAATGGTACAAAGGAATCTGCTTTCCTTTGCCACTAAGATAGAATCAGAAATATATCAGGTGAAAGGATAAGAATGCGATGGGGCCCAATGAGTACCCGGTTCTCACCTCTCCCTCTATATATTTCCTAGCTTAGTCTCTTGCAGAACACGGTAAAAAAAAACCATAGTTCTACTTGAGGAAACTAAGAGTCTCTATCCAGTCTTTTGTAAGCATTTTAAGCTTTCTCTAGTTCTTTGTGCTTATCATTTCTTACAAATTTCTGGAAGTTCTGCTATTTTTCCGTATTTCTGGTATCAGAGCACACTGAAAAGGTGAAGCAAATTCTGTTAAGGACCTGTCACGCTGATGACAGGTCCATTACGTCTATTACAAGTATGTGGATATGCTTGTGGGAATTCTGTTCTAAGTGAATCAGGTCCAGAAAACATATCATTATGTGAATCAGGTCCAGAAACCGCAACAAAGAGGATTATAGAAAGAAGACCGCATATAGACGTCCAGAAAGACGTCTATATGAGGTCCTCTGGAAAGAGGACCGCATATAGATGTTACAAATTTCTGGCTCTGATAATCCCGTTGTTGTGGACCAGAAAGAGGACCACAACAACGGGATTATCAAAGAACCGCAAATAGGCCCGTTGTTGTGGACCCATATAATCCTCTTTGTTATAAAGAACCGCAAATAGACAACGGGCTGATTCACAAAGAACCGCATATAGACGCATGGGACTATCGACCCATCTCCAAAGTATTGGCAAATAGAATGCAAAAGGTAATACACAAGATCACTAGCCCAAATCAAGCTACTTTCATCAAAGGGAGAAGTATACATCATAACATTTTGCTTGCTAATGACTTGGTCAAAGATTTACACTAAAAAACAAGAGGGACAAAAATCTATTTTAAAGCTGATTTACGGAAACCCTTTGATTCAGTTAATAGGAATTTTATCTATAAGATTCTCCTCGATATGAGCTTCCCACAGCAATGGGTTAATTGGATTCAATCTTGCTTAGAAACTTCAAAGTTTTTGATACTCTTTAATGGCTCACATATTGGTTTTTTTGGGAGCACGAATGGCATCCGACAAGGTGATCCACTCTCTCCGTATCTCTTTACTATTGCGATGGAAGGACTTAGCTGTATGTTGGAACACGCAGTTTTAAATGGCAGCATTAAGGTACCCAATGTTGGTTCTATTCATATGTCACACATAACATTTGCAGATGATTTAATTATTTTTCTCCAAAATGATCCAACTTCAGTAAAGAATTCCAGCTGGATTTTACCAAACTGCTTGGTCTATTATTGGAAATGATGTGATCAAGGCTTGCCAACATTTCTTCTCTTCAGGTCATATTGTTAGAGAGATGAATTGCACTTTTATTTCTTTAATTCCGAAGAATGCAGGTGCTGATTCACTAGAGAACTATCGACCCATATCATTATGCAACTTTGTTTACAAGATCATCTCCAAAGTATTGGCAAATAGAATGCAAAAGGTAATACACAAGATTATTAGCCCAAATCAAGCTGCTTTCATCAAAGGGAGAAGTATACATCATAACATTTTGCTTGAAATGACTTGGTCAAAGATTTGCATTAAAAAGCAAGAGGGACAAAAATATGTTTTAAAGCTGATTTACGGAAAGCCTTTGATTCAGTTAATAGGAAGATTATCTATAAGATGCTCCTCGATATGAACTTCCCACAGCAATGGGTTAATTGGATTCAATCTTGCCTGGAAACTCCAAAGTTTTCGATACTCTTTAATGGCTCACCTATTGGTTTTTTTGGGAGCACGAATGGCATCCGACAAGGTGATCCACTATCTCCGTATCTTTTTACTATTGCGATGGAAGGACTTAGCTGTATGTTAGAACACGCAGTCTTAAATGGCAGCATTAAGGTACCCATTGCTGGTTCTGTTCATATATCACATATAACATTTGCAGATGACTTACTTATCTTTCTCCAAAATGAACCAACTTTAGTAAAGAACCTACCTACTATTATGAATGACTTTGGTATGATTTCTGGACTTCAGTTAAATCATGCGAAAAGTAAAGTATATATGAGCCCTTACGTTGAGGATAAGGTCTTTATTGTGCAAACTTTGGGGGTTAGTGAGGGAAGCTTGCCAGTTCCTTATTTGGGTCTCCCGCTCATATCCACAGGCATTCACAAAACCCATTGTCAGCCTATCTTGCAAAAAATAAAGAATAGAATTTCTTCTTGGAAAAATAGGTTTCTATCAAAAGCAGGACGACTCGAACTCATCCGTTCGGTATTGCACTCCTACTCTATATATTGGTGTAATGCATTTCTTCTACCTGCTGGACTTCTCCATGATATTGAACGGTTATTAACGAACTTCTTCTGGAATGGCACAAATGATAAGGCAATGCATATGGTAAATTGGGATAGCATTTGCAAACCGAAAGATGAAGGGGGGCTAAACTTGAGAAATATTAGAGATTGGAATCAATCTTGTCTGGTACAGCAATTGTGAAATCTTTTGCAAAACAAATGTTCCTTATGGTCACATTGGGTTTCTGCTAGGTATCTTTCAAAAGAATCAATCTGGGAAATTTCAACAAGAACATACCACTCTGCAGCTTGGAAAGGAATTTTAAAGGTAAGGAATTGGCTAATCAAACGCATTTCCTATGCAATCTCTTCTGGTACTAGTACAAATATGTGGTTTGATCCATGGGTAAATGGGAAGAGTATATTTCAATTATATGGTGACAGAATACGAAAAGATCTTGGGGCTCCCAAAGATTGGAAGGTTTCTGAGTTCATTGCTAACGGTGCTTGGTGTCTCCCTAATCCTATTTCTCCTGAAATGTTATCCCTTTGGCCGACTATTATAGCTATACCAATCAGGAACAACTCTTCAGATATACTTATTTGGCCTTATGACAATGGCAAATTTAGTGCCACATCCGCATGGAATCAAATTAGATAAAGAAATAACAAGTGGGTCCCAAGCAGTTGGACATGGGATCGACCGGGATCACAAAGACATTCCATTCCTTATGTACATGGCAGGCTCTTCTCAATAAACTACCGACAATAGACAATATGAAAAGAAGAGGTATCTATCATGTTAACCGATGCTCCCTTTGTATGCAACAAGAAGAAACTGTTGACCACCTCTATTTTGCTTGTGATTATACAAAATGGATATGAAAGGAGATTCTCCAGCGATTTAAACTCAATAGACTGCCGCAACCAAACTTGCACCAAGAACTAAGCGACCTCATGCAATGTTTCTCAAGAAAATGGCCTCTAACACAACTGGCAAAAGGTTACTTTCAGATGCGCTATTTGGTGGATTTGGAAGGAGAGATGTAACAGAATATTTGAATGCCAACACACAAACAATGCTCAATTATTGAAATTGATTATTAGAGACTCAAGATCCTGTATGGAGCAAGATCTCAAAACGGAGCACTTTACCCAAAGAGAAAAAGATATTTTTATCAAATTTAATTTTGCTATTAGCTAAAGATCTTGGGAATGATGCCAAATTATGTAACCACAGGTAGTTTTGATATATCTGGATAAACATTTTCTATATTGATTATAATTATGAGTTATAGTCTACAGCATGTGTAGTCATAACTATATTTTTTTTTTGGTAAGTAAAAGTAAATTGATTATGTGTAAAGTTTCTACAAATAGTGTAGTCATAACTATCGCATTCGCACTCTATGAGTTACTTGGCTTTGTCTATGACTTGTATAGATAAAGCTATTTGTAGAAACTTTACACATAATCAAATTTTACTTACCAAAAAAAAAAGATCTTGGGAATGATGCCAATTTATGTACCCACAGGTAGTTTTGATATATCTGGATAAATATTTTCTATATTGATTATAATTAAGAGTTATAGTCTACAGCATGTGTAGTCATAACTATCGCATTCGCACTCTATGAGTTACTTGGCTTTGTCTATGACTTGTATAGATAAAGCTATTTGTAGAAACTTTACACATAATCAATTTACTTTTACTTACAAAAAAAAAACCCAATGTGACCATAAGGAACATTTGTTTTGCAAAAGATCCCACAATTGCTGTACCAGACAAGCTTGATTCCAATCTCTAATATTTCTCAAGTTTAGCCTGCCCCCTTCATCTTTCGGTTTGCAAATGCTATCGCAATTTACCATATGCATTGCCTTATCATTTGTGTCATTCCAGAAAAAGTTCATTAATAATCGTTCAATATCATGGAGAAGTCCAGCAGGCAGAAGAAATGCATTACACCAATATATAGAGTAGGAGTGCAATACCGAACGGATGAGTTCGAGTCGTCCTGCTTTTGATAGAAACCTATTTTTCCAAGAAGAAATTATATTCTTTATTTTTTGCAAGATAGGCTGACAATGGGTTTTGTGAATGCCTGTGGATATAAGCGGGAGACCCAAATAAGGAACTGGCAAGCTTCCCTCACTAACCCCCAAAGTTTGCACAATAAAGACCTTATCCTCAACGTAAGGGCTTATATATACTTTACTTTTCGCATGATTTAACTGAAGTCCAGAAACCATACCAAAGTCATTCATAATAGTAGCCAGGTTCTTTACTGAAGTTGGTTCATTTTGGAGAAAGATAAGTAAGTCATCTGCAAATGTTATATTGATATATGAACAGAACCAACAATGGGTACCTTAATGCTGCCATTTAAGACTGCTTGTTCTAACATACAGCTAAGTCCTTCCATCGCAATAGTAAAAAGATACGGAGATAGTGGATCACCTTGTCGGATGCCATTCGTGCTCCCAAAAAAACCAATAGGTGAGCCATTAAAGAGTATCAAAAACTTTGGAGTTTCCAGGCAAGATTGAATCCAATTAACCCATTGCTGTGGGAAGTTCATATCGAGGAGCATCTTATAGAGAAACTTTTTTTTTTTTTTTTTGGTAAGTTCTTATAGATAAACTTATAGATAAACTTCCTATTAACTGAATCAAAGGCTTTCCGTAAATCAGCTTTAAAACAGATTTTTGTCCCTCTTGCTTTTGAATGCAAATCTTTGACCAAGTCATTAGCAAGCAAAATGTTATGATGTATACTTCTCCCTTTGATGAAAGTAGCTTGATTTGGGCTAATAATCTTGTGTATTACTTTTTGCATTCTATTTGCCAATACTTTGGAGATGATCTTGTAAACAAAGTTGCATAATGATATGGGTCGATAGTTCTCTAGTGAATCAGCCCCTGCATTCTTCGGAATTAAAGAAATAAAAGTGCAATTCATCTCTCTAAGAATATGACCTGAAGAGAAGAAATGTTGGCAAGCCTTGATCACATCATTTCCAATAATAGACCAAGCAGTTTGGTAAAATTCAACTGGAAATCCATCTGGACCTGGGCTTTTGTGCTTTTGTGACTTAAAGACAACACGTGCAATTTCGTCATCTGTAATTGGGGCATTGAGGATTGAAATAGCTTCCGAATCAAGTTTTCTAGTCGGCTCCACATGAATGTTATTAGGTTTCCCAGCTTGATTGAGTAAGGAATAAAAAAATTGCTCTGTGTGCTTTAACCTCATCTAAATTCTCAATAAGATTATCATCTTTGTCTCTGCATTTGCTGATACGGTTAACAGTCCTTCGAGTAGCAATTGAAGCATAGAAAAATTTAGTATTGGAATCCCCTAGTGGTAGCCAATTCTGTCGAGACTTCTGCTTTGTAAAACTTTCCTCCTGTTTTAAGTCTTGCATGAAGTTATTTCTGACTTCTGTCTCTTTGTAGATAATATTTTCATCATTTGGCTGATGTTGCAGCTCATGTTGCAATGACATTAGTTCATTTCTGCACAATTGAACTCTGGTGTTAATATTGCCAAAGGTATTTGTATTCCACTCATTTAGTGCTGCTTTACAAGCTTTGAGCTTTTGACATAAGATGTAAGGGGGGATCCATGCGCATTAAAATTCCAAGCAGATCTGATAATATCAAGAAATTGAGGATGAGTACTCCACATGTTAAATAATCTAAACGGTTTCTTGCCTCTTGGTGTCGTTTTTTCTGCGTATATATACATTAAAGAATGGTCAGAAAACAAAGGAGCACCATACTCAAGAAGTGAATCTGGGTAAACTGTTAACCATTCATGATTAATCAAACACCTATCAAGTCGAGCCATTATTTTTCTGTTAGCAGCACCTTGATTACTCCAGGAGAGCCAATTACCCACAGATTTCATATCAAACAATGCTGTAGTGTCAATATAATCATTAAAACTTTGAAGCTGGCTTTCTGAAAGTTGTCTACCCCTCTCTTTTTCATTTGTGTACCGAACAGTATTAAAGTCTCCAAGAACAATCCAAGGTACATTGAGACAGCTATTTACAATATTAGTTAGGTCAGACCAATGAGTATTTCTTTCTTGCATACTGTTTGAAGCATATATGCCAGTGAAATTGAATTGACAGCCATTCTTTTTATTCTCTACCTTAAGATGAATGAATTGATCAGTAGCAGAAATAAACCAAGCATTAAAGATCTAGGGCGACACGACCAGATCTAGATCTAGGTCGACGTACTGTAGCGCCGACGACACTGCAGCGGCGACCAGATCTGGGTCGACGTTACTGTAGCGGCGACGACACTGCAGCGGCGACCAGATCTAGGTCGACGGTACTATAGCGGCGACGATACTGCAGCGGCGACCAGATCTAGGGCGACGGTACTGTAGCGGCGGCGACACTGCAGCGGCGACTAGATCCAGATCTAGGTCGACGTGTTAGGACTCTAGCTAGGAGAGTCCTAATTGAGAGGGACATTCTGTTAGGACTCTAGCTAGGAGAGTCCTAATTGAGAGGGACACTCTGTTAGGACTCTAGCTAGGAGAGTCCTAATTGAGAGGGACACTCTGTTAGGACTCTAACTAAAAGAGTCCTAATTGAGAGAGACATTCTGTTAGGAGTTGTAAGGGAATAGAAGTCTTGAGTATGAGTCATATTAGGAGTTGGTTAGAAGTAAGAGTCTTAAGTAAGAGTCCTATTAGGAGTTAGGGTTTAGAAGCCCTATAAATAACCATGTATTCCTTCTCTTTTGTTAAGCAATAGATGAATCTTTTCTGCAGCCTTTGAGCAGCAACTTGGAGGGAGGAACCCCTATAGAGTTCCAAGGAGGCCGATCCCCTAAAGAGATCAACCCCAAGTTTAGAATCTGCAAGGGTTCTAACACCTGGTATCAGAGCAGCGTTCTTGGCATCTCGCTGCCCTTCCACTGCCATCCATCAACCCTCCACAACCGCCCAAAGCAATTCCCACAATTGCTTAAAAGATCGTCGCCAAATTCCACCGTCATCTCCACCACCGCAGATCATCCTTTGATCTCCCTGTGAATTGCAGCAGCAAACTTTCACTGATTTCTATCAAACCCATACATGCCTTTAACCCGTCAACAAAAGAGAGATCTTAACATCACAGATTTGGAGTCATATACTATGGCATCTGAGGACGCAATCAATGCTAAATTTGAAGCCTTTGAGGCACGAATGGAGGATAAGATTCGGACTCTCCTTACCGAATTCAATTTGGGCCGACCACCAAGCCCGAAGAAATCACATCAAGGAGAGAGCTCTAATCAATCAAATCATGCCCAAAGAGATGACTTCCAAGAGAGGGGAGGTTCTATGACCGACCCCAACTATTCGCGCATGAGAGTGGACTTCCCTAGATGGGAAGAAGGAGACCCAATTGGTTGGATCTCGCGCGCGGAGCGATATTTTCGGTACCATAAAACTGCGGATGCATCCATGGTGGAAATTGCAGCTATACATCTGGAAGGGGATGCCATACAATGGTTTGACTGGTTTGAACACACTTATGGAGCCCTTTCATGGCGACAATTCAAAGAAGGACTACTAATCCGCTTCGGACCAACTTATTATGAGAACATTGACGGACAACTAGCAAAGATCCGACAAACCTCCACCATTCAGGAGTACCAAACTAGGTTTGAAAGGTTATCTAATCAAACTCGTGATTGGTCTGAAAAACAGTTATTGGGGACTTTTATTGAGGGCTTAAAGCCGGAGATCCGGGGAGAAGTTAAGGCGCGACAACCATACACGCTTATGGCAGCCATCTCTTTCGCACGACTTCAAGAGGAGCGATTGAACCATGAAGCTCGGAGGACAAGGATCACTCCACGACCTACAATACTAAAGCCCTCAGCCCTCCCTACTATCAACCGAGTCCCTGCACCGAAAAGGTTAACAAGAGAAGAACTTCGAGAGCGATCTGCGAAAGGGTTATGTTGGCATTGCGACGAGCCGTGGAGCCGCGAGCATCGCTGTAAAAAAGGTAGACTTCTTATGATTGAACCAGTAGAAGAAGAGGTCATTGAACATCTAGAAGAGAGCCTTGAACATGAAGAAGAAGATATGGAAGAAGAGCCACAGCCGACCGACATTACGGTACATGCACTAGCCGGCTACTCAAATCCGCAAACGATGAAAGTTGGAGGCCTTCTCAAACAACAGCCGATCACTGTTCTCATCGACACGGGTAGCACTAATAACTTCCTGAATAGTAAGGTTGCTGCTCGGATGGCACTGCATATTGAAGGTTGCAGCAAGTTCGATGTAAAGGTTGCCGACGGCAGAATCCTAAAGTGCGACCAAAGATGCCCGCAGGTGAAACTATTACTGCAAGACCAAGAAATTATCACCGATTTCTTCCTCCTACCAATCGATGACTATGAGGCAGTGCTTGGTATCGAATGGCTGACTACACTAGGTGATGTCTCTTGGAACTTTTCTAAATTAATTATGAAATTCTACTGTAAGGGCAAACAGATCATCCTACGCGGGAAGCGCGGAAGCAACGTTACCACTGTTTCGACCCAACGAATGGAGAAAGTTTTACACAAGGTAAATGGTGCCTTTTTGATGCACCTCCAGCAGCAACCAAAGGGGAAGAAAATAGAATTTGAAGATCAAAATCTTGCCCAATTGCTCACTGAATTTGCTGACATATTTGCTGAACCGCACGGTCTTCCTCCTTCTCGGCAACATGACCATCGAATTCCAATCCTTCCGGGCAAGCCACCAGCGAACACTCGACCATACCGATATCCTCACCTCCAGAAAGATGAAATTGAAAAGATCGTAAAGGAGATGCTTGAAACAGGGGTGATTCGACCAAGTTGCAGCCCCTATTCCTCACCGGTGCTACTTGTACGCAAGAAGGACGGAACTTGGCGGATGTGCATTGACTACCGAGCTTTAAATGGCATCACCGTCAAGGACAAATACCCAATACCAGTGGTGGATGAACTTCTTGATGAATTGAAAGGAGCTCGAGTCTTCACGAAGTTGGACCTCCGATCCGGTTACCACCAAATTCGGGTATGTGACGATGACATTCCAAAAACTGCATTTCGCACACATGATGGCCATTATGAATTCTTGGTAATGCCTTTTGGACTCACTAATGCTCCTTCAACGTTTCAAAGTCTCATGAATGATATATTTCGGAGCTTTCTTCGTAAATTTGTGCTGGTATTTTTCGATGATATTCTCGTTTACAGCCCTTCTCTTGAGACTCACTTTCAGCATTTACGGATTGTTTTGACGATCCTTCGGGAGAATACTCTTTTTGTTAAGCAACCAAAGTGCAGCTTTCTCCAGCAAAAAGTAGAGTACCTTGGGCATATAATATCAGAAGAAGGAGTGGCGGTAGACCCAACAAAAATTGAGGCAATGCAAGGCTGGCCGAAACCTACAAACGTGAAATTACTACGGGGGTTCCTTGGACTAACGGGCTACTACCGAAAATTTGTTAAGGACTATGGGAAGATCAGTGCACCACTCACTTCTTTACTGAAAAAAGATGCTTTCCAATGGTCGGACAAAGCCTCTGCTGCCTTCGACAAACTTAAAGCAGCCATGACAACGACGCCGGTGCTTGCGCTACCAGATTTCAATAGACCCTTCATCATTGAGGCCGACGCATCTGGAGTCGGAATTGGAGCTGTTCTCATGCAAAATGGTCGACCACTCGCATACACTAGCAAGGCATTATCTCCCTCCCATCAAAACATGTCAGTATATGATAAGGAGATGCTTGCCATTGTACATGCAGTAACGAGGTGGAGACCCTACCTGATCGGCCGGCGATTTCAAATTAAAACTGACCATAAAAGCCTCAAGTACTTTTTGGAGCAAAAGATATCATCCCCTGAGCAGCAAAAATGGGTAACCAAACTTCTTGGATTTGATTATGAAATTATTTACAAAAAGGGGAAAGAAAACGTTGTTGCAGATGCACTCTCACGGCTACCTGAACAAGCTAAGGTTTCAGCCATCTCCCTTCCTACCACCAGTCTCCTCGAGGACATTAGGGAAGAATGGAAAAAGGATCCAGAGATCAACAAGATCATAAAAAAATTGGAGGAGGATCCAAGTGCAATAGCCCACTACACCTGGGATTCGAGGGATTTACGCTACAAAGGTCGCATTGTGCTTATACCTAACTCCCCTTGCATCGCAATAATCTTGCATGAAATGCACTCTATACCTTCAGCAGGGCACTCTGGATTCCTAAGAACCTACAAAAGAGTGAAGCAAAATTTTTATTGGAAAGGGATGAAAAAAATTATTGCTGAATATGTGGCACAATGTGATATATGTCA